>NW_027256882.1:55528692-55891192 GCF_029215685.1 Pituophis catenifer annectens
ATGATATAGAAACATAATCATCTTTATATTAGGAAAAATAAAAGATGACATACAGGTAAAATTAACATTATTAACATACATTAAATCTAAATTGGGCAGCAACGCCTAGCAGTTGGAAAGGATAGCTCTTACATGTTATTATTATTTTTTAATTGGCTGTCTGGAAGGTTTGATATGGAAGGTTAAAACTGTTTGTGTCAATTCTACAGATCAGTCTTTTAATAAATGCATTGATTTACTGTGTTCTTTGCCACAATGTCATCATATGGATAAGCATTAAGGAGGCATCTTAATTGTGCCGGATTCTTTTAGTATCATTAAGTTCATGATTCACACATACCTTGGCCCTTCTAATTGAATACTGGTTTTCCTACAGTAATCTATTATTTCTACCTCCAACATTTTTATTTTCAAAAAAAAAGAAAGAAAGAAAGAAAAAGAAAGAAAGAAAGAAAGAAAGAAAGAAAGAAAGAAAGAAAGAAAGAAAGAAAGAAAGAAAAAGAAAAGAAAAGGATACCCATTTCATACTGAAGACTTTATGTAGTTTAAAGGACTCCTAATGGCTTGGCTGAACTGACTGTGACAGGCTCAGCCTGTGCAATTTGCTATCCAGTAAGGTCATAAAATCTAAAGGCTGGGCTGGTTTTTTGGGGCCTCCTTTATTTTGCCAGCCAAGCAGTGCTTCTTTAGATTCATAGAAATGCTCCTTTCTGCCTGTCTCAGAAAGAATACAATCAGTTTCATGTTTTCCCATTGTTGTAGTCTCAGCATAAATCTACAGGCTGTTATGCATTATAGCAATCAGAAGAGAACAGACAAATATGTCAAAGCTGGTATGGCAATTGGCATAGTGGTGACATGTTGTTGCTTCTCTGAAGATAGATGTATAGGAGATCTGGAATATGTTGCTAACGTTCTGGCAGAGCCCATAATATTTTGACAGCTTAGAAAGATGTCAGTGCTGGACATCATTTCTTTTTCAAATGGAGAGAAAGGAAATCATGTATGCGAGACAACTTTGTCTCCATTCTCTGTTACAAGTGCACATTAACCCTGAGTATTTAAACCAATTTTAAAAGCATTGTGTGTAATAATTGCCCTATATAATTTGCCTACTCTCACAAGGAAAGCTAAACATCACCTCCACTCAACTGCTTGAAAAGGTCTTCATACATTTACCATGAGCGTTCAGCCAGTTGCGTTCATTGGTCTATGAGTGATGGGGAAGCCTAGGCAAGGTTCATAATTCTGTCATTTTTACAGTTCCTTGACCCGGGAACTGGCACATGTAACTCTCCTGCAACACAAATTCCTCCCTGAATTCATGAGCAGGGCCGGATTTTCCTATAGGCTAACTAGGCTTCAGCCTAGGGCCTCAAGATCAAGAGGGGCCTACATTCAAATTGTTAGCAAAATTAAAATTACACTTTCACTATAGGTGAAAGGGCCTCATAAGTGGAATAGCCTAGGGCCTCTTTTCATCTAAATCCGGCCCTGTTCATGAGAGTTAGCATGCTGTTGAGTACCACAAGAAGGAAAATGGGAACAAATGCTGACACATGTGTAATGATGACACTTGCACTGACTTGTGTCGGAGGTCTTAACCAACGTATGGTATATAATGATCTCAATACATGTACACTTAGTTTGGTGTCATCTCAGCTTACTGAGATTGTTGCCAAACTCAAGACTAGTAAAGAGTTAATTAGAGTGCCCCTGGTTACCATAAACAAATTTAATTTTCTAAAATTACATTTAAGGGTCTTGAAGGTGCTTGAAATGATCTTTAGAAAACCATTAAGGGTAGGCGTTTACAAAAGTAACTCATTTCTTTTTTGTTGTCTTCAATTGTCATGTTATTAATATAATTATTGTAATTATACTAATTGAAGGCTGGTTCCTTGAACATGCTGTGCTAGCATGGCCCAATTGACTGGACCTCCAGAAAAAAAAAAGTTAAAGAGATTTCTTGTTTTATTGGTAAAGGAAGACTTCACCCCACAGTGAAATATATGGTGGCATTCTGTCCTGAAAGAATGAATCAGGAAAATGCCTCTAGATGTTTTCTATTGGCATCAATTTATATTAAGAGGAATGTTTGTCAGGGATTCTTTAAGTTGATTCCTGCATTGAACAGGAAGATGTACTTAGTAGTTTAAAGCAGTGTTGCTCAATCTCAGCAATGTTAAGATGTGTGGATTTCAACATCCAGATTTCAGCTATTCTGGGCAGCAGATCAGGAAGGCAATGAGTGATTAACTAAATTAAACCTTTTAAAGCAGCTGCCTCATTTTATTCAGTGGCTGGCTTGAAGTTTTCATCTTCCTTTCTGTGAAAATAAAGCCCACAGAAATATCTGTTTTGTAATTTGGGAGCAATAGTTTTGGAAAAAAAGACAAGATGTTATATTCCTTGAAAATAGCATCCATGTTTTTGAGCATTTTCATCTTTTCAATGTAAAATTAACATTATTGTTGGCAAAACAGGCATCAACATATTTAATAAGATGGTTTTTTTTTAAAAGCAAATCCAAACAAAAAAGTGAGCAATTTTGGAATTTTCATTCCACACAGAAATTGTTTAGTGTGTAGAAAATTAGTTTACCCTTATTGAACATGGCATCATGTGCTCTTCATAAAGGTAAAATGCAGTTCATATGACTTCAGCATCTGTGGTTCACTGTTAAGGTATGCTCCATTAGCTTTAACCTTCCTGGAAATTCAAAAAGCAATTAAGTGGATTTAGTATTTTATTCCAACACTAAGTATTGAGAGATTTTTGGAATGGGTTTTGATGGACTTGAACAAAAATGTATATGACTAAGAACTGGATATAACCTAAAATATTAAGGAATATTTTTATGATGGACTTGCATAACTGAAAAACTGCATCATATTGATTTATGTAACACCTACACAGACAATAGTCAACACCTGTATAGGTTACAGAATATAGAAACTTTAGCACTGAGATTATAATTTATATTTAATTGCAAGAAAAGATGTACATATTTGGCAGCATGAGATCCCTAGCAAAAAAAAGCCTTGTGACAATGGCATTATGTCATTTATTTGGCCTTTTCACCTCTCATGTACAGTTGGGATTAAGTTTTGAATAATCATGATTTTTCTCTATTTCTATAGGTAATGAAGGTTGACTCAAGCCCAGTCTAATTCCTTAGCTTTACATTGCCAGAGAACTGAGTGCATTCTGCAATCAGATATAGACAGAAAGAATCCTATGGACATTTGAGAAACTTCTTACTTTTCCCATCACAGAATAGAATAGAATAGAATAGAATAGAATAGAATAGAATAGAATAGAATAGAATAGAATAGAATAGAATAGAATAGAATTCTTTATTGGCCAAGTGTGATTGGACACACAAAGAATTTGTCTTTGGTGCATATGTTCTCAGTACACATAAAAAAATACATTCATCAAAAATCATAAAATACAACACTTAATGATAGGCATAGGATACTAAATAAGCAATCAAATAATACTAGGAAACTAAATAAAACAATACAAATCATAAAGATACAAGCAACAAGGTTATAGTCATAAGTGGGAGGAGATAGATAATAGGAAGGATGAGAAGAATAATAGTAATACAGTCTTAGTAAATAATTTGACAGTGTCATGGGAATTAGTTCTTTAGCAGAGTGATGGTGTTCGGGAAAAAACTGTCCTTGTGTCTAGTTGTTCTGGTATGCAGTGCTCCATAGAGTTGTTTTGAGGGTAGAAGTTGAAACAATTTATATCCAGGATGTGAGGGGTCTGTAGATATTTTCACAGCCCTTTTTTTGACTCCTGCAGTATACAGGTCCTCAATGGAAGGCAGGTTGGTAGCAATTGTTTTTTCTGCAGTTCTAATTATCCGTTGAAGTCTGTGTCTCTCTGTGTCTGGTTTGGTTGCAGAGCCAAACCAGACAGTTATAGAGTTACAGATGACAGACTCAATAATTCCTCTATAAAACTGGATCAGCAGCTTCTTGGGCAGCTTGAGCTTTCTGAGTTGGCGCAGAAAGAACATTCTTTGTTATGCTTTTTTGATGATGTTTTTGATGTTAAGTGTCCATTTTAAGTCTTGAGTTATGATAGAACCTAGAAACTTGAAAGTCTCTATTGTTGATACTGTGTTGTCTAGTATTGTAAGAGGTGGTAGTATAGGAGGGTTTCTCCTAAAATCTACCACCATTTCTTTATACTAACGATAGCATCCATATTTCCCATTCATGTATGTGTACAAAAGTGGATGTCTAAACCACTATATGTTGTCCATTACACAATGCTGTTTAAAGTGATACCAGATGACTGCTGAACTCATACAGTCCAATAGCTGATCATTGCTTTGAAGAACTGTTTTCTCTTCTCTGTGCTCTTTTCAATGATAGTTTTAAAAAAAATATGGTTTGAGACCTTTGTGTCTACGGTTGAAATATTCACACTTTAGAATGGTACTATATTCCTATAAATGGCTGAGAAGGTAAATGTAATATTAGACAACCTGTGACCCATTGGCTCATCTTTTCAGTTATTCCTTATCTAAACAGCAAAACAGAATGACCACGGATGGATTAGTATTGTTTTGGTTTTAAAATTTAAAATTTAATTTCAAAATTAAAGAAGAAAACATCATTTTAAAAAAATGTTGCATAGAAAGACAAATATATATGTGTTTGGTTTAAAAAATGATGCATTGGATGACACATGTGGTTGATCTGCCATTTCTTAAGAATACTCTAATGTTTTCACTTCTTTTTCCTCAGCTTAATGCAACATATGACTGATCAATGCAACATATGACTGATCATGTTGGAACAGCAATAGCAATAGCACATAGACTTATATACAGATAAGATAGATAAGATAGATAAGATAGATAAGATAGATAAGATAGATAAGATAGATAAGATAGATGGATGGATGATAGATAGATGGATGGATGGATGGATGAATGGATTGATCGATTGACTGATAGATTTTATATATATATATATATATTTATTCTGAGGTTTTCACGGGTGTTTGTATGTAGATCTTTGGTTATTCAGGTTTTCTCCCGCGTAAAATTGGAAGTATCTTGGCGATGTTTTGACGAAGTCTCATTCATCATCTTCAGGCTGGTGTTTTTGGCTTCGTGCTTCTAGGAGCATGAAGCCGAAAACACCAGCCTGAAGATGACGAATGAGACTTCGTCGAAACGTCGCCAAAATACTTCCAATTTTATGCGGCAGAAAACCTGAATAACCAAAGACCTACATACATACATACATACATACATACATACATACATACATACATGAATGATAGATAATAGAGATAGATTGATCGATAGATGGATTGGATCGATCGATAAATATCTATCTATTTATATAGAGATAGAGATAGAGATAGAGATAGAGATAGAGATAGAGATAGAGATAGAGAGATAGAGAGATAGATAGATGATAGATAGATAGATAGATAGATGAATAGATATTTAAATATCTTAGATATTTAGATATTTAGATCTCAGGCAAAGGGGCTGCTTTAACCATTTACACTGCAAGTTATAATAGATGGCTAAATAAATAAATAGAATAAGATTATTCTATGTATTATTCTCTTGGTTGACTCTTGAGACAATTATAAATGTTTCAAAATCAAAACCATTAGTAACAAATATATATAGATTTGAAATATTACTTTTAGAAAATTAACAAAAGCTTACCTAAAAGAGACAAAAACAAATGCACATGCTGGCTGGGAAATTCTGAGAGGCCACACATCTTAAAACTGCTAAGTTTGGAAAACACTCATCTAGAGGTTCTCTCTATCAGTCACCATTTTGCTTGGGCTTGTCATAATCTTCCCAGTTTAATTGCTTGAAAGTATCTTAAGCTGACAACACTTGCATTAGAAGTAACCTCTTGTTTCCTGGACAGATTTCATTGAATATGTTTGGTGAGTTCACAGAAAAATGGGCCCATAGATATGATGCTTCAGTATTTGAGCTAATTCCATTGAGTTAAATGAACCTACTTCCAAGTAAATGTAAAATACATTTGCTACTTTAGTATATGTAAATAGAGTCTAAGAAAAAGTAAGATTTACTGAAATAAAGCATGAAATTTATTGTGCAGGACCTTGTTTAGTTTACAATATTAAATGCAAATATTGTGAGCTACAAATGCTCACATTGTGTGTGAAATGAAGCATGTATTATTATGGAATAAAACAAAAATTGCAGCTGTTTTCTTGTGCTGTTGTCTATTCTGTGTCTATTCCCCAAAGTGGATGTGGTACTTTAACTGTACATCATACTTACTAGATATAAAGTCTTTCATTTTTGCTCTGTGATAATGAGCTAATAGAATTCTTTTTAAACAGTTTACCTAATAGCACCTACCGTTCTCATCCTGGCCATGATTTCTGTTTCTAAATGGGAAAATGTACAGCAAAGTCAGGGAGGAGATTTAAGTTGAATAGTTCTATTGTCACTGGGGATGTTTTTTTTTTCTTGATTGATTATTAAATCCCTTCTACCCTTTATTCTAATAAGTGAACATGGAGACATAGATAAACTGTGAAGAATTTTTTTTTGCAATTGGGATGGTTACATTGGGGTTATATCAGGGGTGCTACTCAACAGGTTCTGACAGGTTCTGGAAAACCGGTAGTGGACATTTTGAGTAGCTGGGAGAATTGGCAAATACCACCTCTGGCTAGCCCCAGAATGGGGTGTGAATGGGGATTTTGCAGTATCCTTCCCCATGGCCCACCAAGCCACACCCACCAAGCCATGCCCACCAAGCAAAAATGCAGAGATTTGTCCAGACAGCTTCCAGAGTCAACACTGGCTCGAAAACATATATACACACAAGTAGGTATTAATAATAGTTGAGCGGTGTGGTGGCCCAGTGGTGAAGATGCTGGCCTCCCACTTGGAAAGTTGAGAGTTCAATCCTAGGTAGGGCCAGATGTTTCTCTCTCCTAGGCCACAAAGAAAAAATGCCTGCTGTGACCTCCACGTGGCATCAGGAAGGGTATCCAGTACATGTTCAGCTCTATCCAGTCGCCCTGACTCTACCCTGAATTATGGGATTATAGAGTTGTAAAAAAGAAGTTAAGTATTAGTAGCAGTCTCCTTCTGAGCTGCTGGCTTTATGATCTGCCTTTGGCTCAGAGTTTTTGTCAGTTGCTGATTGTTCTTCTATAAAATGTGCACTAGAACATACAGTAGTTTATCTTTTGCTAAGAAATATAGATGCACAAAATAAGATGGCTGCCCCAAAGTAGTTTATAAACTAGTCTTCTGAATGATCACATTTGCATTCTTCCTTTTTGCCGAGTGTGGGTATTTCATGCCAATCTGGCCTCTTCAGATAGGGGTGGAATATGTCACTTTTAACAACATCGAAAACAAAGTCTCATTAATTCATCTCTGAAATTGAATTTATTTTGCAACAGTATAATGGCATCCAAAATCCATTCCTTATGATACAATTGTGAAAATCAATATATATGTACACATACATACACTAGTGAAAAATTTTTAAAATGTGATAACGGGGCCTTATTTCCTGGTGGAACTAACATCATGAAGAAGAACATCTGCCATAATCTCTTGGTGCACAATGAAAATCTCAGGCTCTCAGCTTTCAGGACCATGATAAAAATACATGTTCTTTTCAATACACTCAAAATATGTTGAAATGTACATTTACTGTAATTATGTCTAGCCTTCTTTCTAATTCATTAAATTTTCTGATTGAAATGAAGTATGTGTATGTGGGTGTGTCGTAAGAGACCGTAAAAATGAAATTTTAATTATAAAAGGACATAACATCATTCATTATTAATAATGGCCAACAATGTGGAATATGTTTATATATAAAATCCATTAGGAAGATAAGCTGGCTGAGGTCCTAAAATAAGACAAGCATTTCTCCAGGACATACAGAATCAATTGTAAATAAGATTTGCAAAAAAATAAAATAAAAATGCAAGCAATTGGATTGATTCCCTAATAAATCGGGATATCCCATGCTGGGTGAAAATTAAGGCATATTTAGCCTATTGTCCTCCTTTATAATTTGCTCTCTGCAAATGATACTTGAGATGGAGATGTCTTATAGATGGATGCTCCATTAAATCAGTAACTTTTTTAAAAAAAAGAAGCAAAAAACCTCCCCACCTTCTGCCAATGCTGTCATTAAATGTCTATGGACATTCTCCGTCATCCAGGTCATGGTTGTCCCAAAGGTGCTTTTTCAAGTTTCTTCAGCTTCTTGGATGAGAAGCGAAATGTCTTCAAAGAAAAACCAGAAAGTCCAATTGCCTCTTGAAAAAGCACCTCTGAGCTGTCATTAAATCTTACAGTACTAAATTCAGCATATTTTATTAATTATGTGTTGAGTGAAGAAATATTTATGGTGGAGAGAATTGTCTTAAATATACTACTTACCAAGCTGCCTTAAGTTTCCTGAAGTGGCGTTTTATCAGAAAAGGAAAACAATATCTATATTTCCCACTTTGGAATATTACTATACATCAGAGGTGGGTTTCAGCAGGTTCTGACCAGTTCTGGAGAACCGGTGGTGGAAATTTTGAGTAGTTCGGAGAACCAGTAGTAAAAATTCTGACTGGCCTTGCCCCCATCTATTCTCTGACTCCCAAATCCCAGCTGATCGGGAGGAAATGGGGATTTTGGAGTAATTTCCCCTGGATTGGGGAGGGAATGGAGATTTTGCAGGATCCTTCTCCCGGAGTAGGGTGGGAATGGAGATTTTACAGTATCCTTTCTCTGCCATGCCCACCAAGCCACGCCCACCAAGCCACACCCACAGAACCAGTAGTAAAAAACTTTGAAATCCACCACTGCTATACATGATTCTTAAACTCCATTACAAGACAGTTTCTCATCCAGAACATCTTAAATTTGACGCGAGAGGGCACAAGCTATACAGACTGCACAGGATTTAAAACAAGATGCATTTAAACAGGTGAAGCTGGCAAACATGTTGCTGTATGCTTGCTACTATGGTTTAAATCAATCCATCCTTCGGTTTCCTCAAGGACGGTTTTCGAGGGAACCTCACCAGTATTTTTACTCTAGTGATAACAGACTTGTGAGATTTCCAGAGCCAGTTCAAGACATTCTCCACTTTCCTGACAAGACTCAAGGATGCTGCAATCAATGTCACAGTTGCAGCTGCAGTCACCGTTGTTGGAAGTATCGCTTGATGTTTGGAGATATCTATGGGAAGGGCAGCACGTATCGATCAGCCAGTTTTCACAGACGTCGGGCAACATGAACAGAAACTCCCAAAACTGGCAGAATAAGCAGGCCAAGATGAGTGTGGCACATTCATCTGTTTTCAAAAGGAAAAGGGCAAAGAGTGAGATTCAAAAGAGAGAAATGGGAATCCATCAGCATTGTGATAGAATATTCATGGTGAAATAATAACAGTAAAGGATTCACACCATTTCTTATGCTACGAATCACCAGAAACATTTTCTAGCACAAATTAACTGCAACTGCTTAGCAGGAAGTCCCTCTTAGCTAGAGGAATCTTATTTATTGCAGCCATAAAAACTAGATTGATATAGGGAAAAAAAAGATTGTGAAAGGAATGTGTACGTACTAAGCATCTATTTAAGGGTAATCATGGCCAGGATCAGTATACCATGTGGCTTAAACTTTTCTCCCTACATGCTGGCCTCCCGATTCCCAGACTCCCTTTTACTATGCTTAAAACATCTCCTTGGCTCTGTGCAGACTAACTTCCCATTTTAAAAAATAAAACAAAAGAAATTGCTAAAGGAGATGCCACAGAGAATGTTAAATTAAAAGACTCAAATTAAATGCTTATTTCAAGAAAAGTACTAATGCGTAAGTACTGCATCGGAAATGGAGATTATTATTTTTTAACTAGGCTTGATAGCTGAACTATTGTTTATCTTGTTTAAATGAGAATGAGCCAATTTGGTTAGTAGTAGTTAAGGCACTGGGCTAGAAAACAGTCCTGCCTTGGCCATGAAAGCCAGCTCAGGGACTTTGGGCCAATCAACTTCTCTCAGCCCATAATGATCAGTTGGTCAGTCATTTTTTTTTTTTTTTGTAACGAATGGATCAATAATCATTTGATCTGAAAAAAGCAGACCCTGTGCTTGCAGGAAAAATGTTAGGAAGAAAAAGAATCTCCTGGAAGAAGATTCCAAGAAACTTAAGTGCATCTTAACTCTTTTAATAAGTTTGCAAAATTCCCAGGGAGCAAACGATTATTTGCATTTACTTATTTCTAGTTTGTCTTTATTATTTTGATAAATAACCCAAGACAATGAACATACCTAATATTACTTCCTCCTCTTATTTTACCCACAACAACCCATTGAGGTGGTTGGGCTGTGAGAGAGTGATTGGGCCAAAGTCACCCAGCTGGCTTTCATGCCTAAAGTGAGACTATAACTCATAAGTCTTTCTAGCCTGTTGCGGTACTCCAAACTGGTTTTCAAGAGTTAGTGCCCTTTATTTAGCCATGGGACAGCAATTTGAAAGGCAAACAAATGCTTTCTGTGATTGGTTGCATAGATTGTCACAAAGGGGAAATGTTTGGTCCATTTTAACCTAAGTATACTGCCAATTACCATTGTCATCACTTGCCTAGACTTGAATCCCTCTTCCTAATTATCCACACTACAGGGAAGTACCATTTGGTTCACTGGTATCTATAAATACCCTTTGATGAAATTTCTTAACTTAATTCACATTATATATCAATAACCCCCTTAACATCAGACTAAAAAAACAGCTCATCCCTAGGAACTTTCTGTCAATCAAAAGCTTCCTTGAGTATCCCAAATATTACATTAAAATCAAGTTTTATAATATCAGATAATAACACTAAGAAGCACAGCGTTGAATTAATTTTTATTAGTAAGCTATCATCCATAATATTATCAATTTTAATACTTATCTAAATTTGTCAGGGATCTATTTAAGTTCAGACAAGCACAAGTAACTCCCAAGTCAGTCTGAGAGAATGAAAATGACTAGATTTGGGAGATACTAAGTAAATTCATGCTTATATTTTTTTCTGAGTAAATGAACTGAAATAATTATCAAATTGAAACATGTTATAAGGTGACACTACTGCATTTAATTGTATGAAATTTACAGTGTAGAAAACGTAATCATTTTATCCAGTAGTCCATGGTGTAATTAAAGTTCTCCTCTTTTAGGTAACATATATTTATTAAGTTTTTCCCTCTCTGCCTCCCGCCTGCCTTGGCACTCAGATAGAAGAATATCAAATCTGAAGTTAAGCATCTTTTCAATTCTGACTTGAAATGTAAGATCTGTTTTCTTAATAATATGCACGCTTCTCAGTTTATTAACCTTGTTGGCATCTGCATAATTTTAATCAGAGAATGGATATTGCTCTTAAGGTCTTCCCATTATTTTCAGGAAGGACCACACAAAAAGACAACATTTTAATAAGAAAGTGATGTTCTGGTGGATACACTGTGCCTTACATTAAAGATGCTTTTAAATCCCTATCAGACCACATGTCATGAAACTATGGTAATGGATATAATTCTTTCTTGCAAGATTTGAAGGTATCACGTCTTCCTCCCTCCTCCCACTACTTAAATATTTAATAAACAATAAATATTAGCAACTGAGTACTCATTTCTATGCATTTATATGTGAAATAAATTAGCCACAAATTCAAATCCAAACTTCCTTTTTTGTCTTCTGCCTGTCTGGCTGCTTATAAAAAAAGTTATTAGCGCATTTATCTCAATAAGAACAATGATCTCCCTTCTCCATCAGTAGACAAACGATAACAACAAGAACTATATTTAATAATGTTGTCAGATGGACCCAGATGGACCAAAAGGTGCTTTTTCAGGAGGCAACTGGACTTTCTTGTTTTTTTCTTTTGAAGACATTTCACTTCTCATCCAAGAAGCTTCTTCATCTCTGAAAGGATAGTGGGGAATGGAGGGATTTATATTCCTTGCAGACCTGGATGACTGAGAGGACATGAATGACTGAGAATCTCTACAGACTGTTGTCAGATTGACTTCACTCTACATTTTCTTGACCTCAGTTGCTTTTGACCATCGGTCCATTCTTGCTTTATGCCATAGTTCCTCCTGCCCAATTGCTGATTCAAATAGTCCAATTTTTGAAGGGATTTCTATCAATAGTTCTTCATGACGTGACCTGAATCATTTCTGCAAAGTGAATTAAATTCTTTCTTCCGACTGGATCATTAAGTTGCACCAAACATTTGTTTTCTATTTGGCCAGTGTATTTGATTGATTCATTTTAGATTATTTCTTAAACCAAGATTTTGCTTTCTTTTATCAAGTTTTCTATAAGAATTAAGGTCGTAAAGTGTGACCATTATTATTCATTCAAACCATTATTCTTCCAAATAAATCTTATTTGCTCCCATGTTTCCTATTAACACATATTTCATTTAGTTCTGGAAAGTTACTTCCATGAACCCTGTGACTACCTAAAGTTGGAATAAGTTGGTTTTTAGTTCATAGAAGCCAATATAAGTTTTCTCATCGTTACAGATATAGTTAAATGTGAGAATGCACATCTTATGGGGGAGGGTGCCCATGCCATTTTCAAAAATTGGCCAGAACACACTTTAAAATAGTCCAGAACAAAGAAGATCTAGGACAACAAATAGATTTCTAACACTCAAAATTAAAATAAGTTACCCAGAAAGACAGGAAATTCCCCAATCATATTGTGCATTCAAGTAGAGGCTGAATAGCCATCTGACAGGAATACTTTAATTTGAATTTCTACACAGACCAGAATGTTTGACTGAAAGTGACTTAAAGCTTAAGTTTAACTAAATTAAATATATTTAATTTAGGAAATGCAACTATGGTTCATGGCTTTTGTTTTTTCATTCTTTTGCATTAAAAACTTCAATTTTGTATTAAAAATTGGGATAATTGTGTGCGTGGGGGGGGGGAAGCCTCATCATCTGAGAACTATATGTAGCCCTGGACTTCAAGTTGTGCGTTGTTGCTGTAATGCAGGCTTGACACTTCTTCCATATTTACAGTATATTTATTTCACCCACAAATAATTGCTTCCAAACTTACTCTTACATTTGCTGATAACAATAGAAGAAACTACTGAAACCAAAAGAATGAAACCTGCAAATGACAGTCTCAATGCATCAATACCTTTGAAAATTAGCTACCTTTCCAGTTTGCCTGGTGAATTGAACCTTTTTTGCAACTTAATCTTCTTTCTTTTTTTCCCCCTGTCCAGTTACCTCTTCCCGTTATTCATCTCTACCCAATTTTGCACCCTCAATACTCTCCTTCTTTTGTCTTCAACTTCTTCATCTAGTGCATCTATGCCTTTACTTCCCCCA
Source organism: Pituophis catenifer annectens (assembly GCF_029215685.1). Taxonomy (NCBI): domain Eukaryota; kingdom Metazoa; phylum Chordata; class Lepidosauria; order Squamata; family Colubridae; genus Pituophis; species Pituophis catenifer. The sequence goes on from NW_027256882.1 coordinate 55,542,099, forward strand.
TCTTTATCCAGTTTCCATTTCCTCTTCTTCAATGTTTCTGCTAAATGGAGGAAGTGGAATGTGTTTTTGTGTGTACCTGTGCACACAGGTACACACAAATGGTGAAATAATTGCTGCCACATGTAAATAGATGGAGACCACTGAGATATCTTATTTTACAGGTGATTTGATTTGGGAGAAAAATATCACAAGTAGTTATTTCCTGGGAGTATGGTATTTCTAATATTTATTTTATCCAAAGTTCCAACCCTTAGGCTGACAAAGTGAAGAAGTTGGGATTTGCATAGGATTTTGTCCTGTGTTTATCATCACTTTTTTCTTTCTACTCATCCTGGTGGTAGGTGGACAAGGAATAATTTGAAATTCAATATCAACTAGCCTTTCTGTAAATGCAATCTGTAAGCATCTTTCTTGGTGTTTCAGTAGAATAAAGAATGCAATTCCATGAGCTTGCATGGAGCTTTACCTTCAATTTAATTTAATTGAAAGTGAACGTTATTGAATAATTATTGAAGAAGTAAACAAAATTCTTATAAAAATCCTTTTTGAAGAATCATAGGTTTAGGGCAGTGGTTCCCAAAGTGGGGCCCACACCCCACAGGGGGGCAATTTGATTTTTTAATAGGGGCAATTGGAACCTTGTTTAAACCAAGTTAACGGCTTCCTCCGCGTGAGTAGGAGCTCACTTTTTGAATAGTAAGAATTATATGTCATGGGGGAGGTTTGGTTTAAACCAAGTTTTAGGCTTCCTCCGCGTGAGTAGGAGCTCACTTTTTGAATAGTAAGAATTATATGTCATGGGGGAGGGGCATCAAAATTTTAGAGATGCTTAGGTGGGGCATGGGCAAAAAAAAAAGGTTTAGGACATTTGTTGAAAACTTAAGGCATTTCTAGAAGATTCAGCTTTGTCTGTAAATCAATACATATGTATATCATAAGAAAGAGAGTGAATGTTTATAGTGGTCAATGACCAGTCCATAAAACACCTTATATACATAAAAACTGATATTGATTACCCAATTAGGTAAACCAATCAAGCAAACCGCTGTACGTCTTACATGTAACATGACAAAATTTGGCCACACTTAAGGAAATGGAATCATCTGAATCTGGAATTAAATGTTTTATGTAAAACTAGTCAGAGTGTCCAGAGTATTTAATTAAATGTGGGATTAACAGCTCACAGCGAGCGTCATCATAAAATGAATAGTATAGTAAAACATATCGGTGGATTCAATGAATCCTTCAACACATAGGCAAATCCTGAATTTAAACTGGATGCCTTTGTTTCTTCTTTTTAAGGCTACTAATGGAACTGCAAAGAACCATGTCCCTTCCTTATATTATGTGTGAAGTAATTTCAAGGGACTACTTTAGCTAGAGTCATAGTTTAATAAATCAAGCATGTTGTTTGTTTATTTGTTTATAAAGTTTACAGGGTTTTTTAATTAAAAGTTCTGATTAGCTCTGGCTGATGTTTAAATTAAATAATCCCAGAAACTGGGATTGAATATTTGAGAGATTATTTCTTTTTCTTTTTTTTTTTAATAGTCTTTATTCAACCTTTTTTAGTTTTAAAAGCACATTTCCATTTACTATTGGTAACAATTCAAATTTTATAATTCCAATCTATGGCCTATTATTTTATACATTATGTATGTTTAAATATATAATATCTTTTACTATATTCTATTTTTGTTCTTCATTAACATCGATTTAATCTATTCTTCAAATATGTAGTATATCTATATGTATTTACATATTCCTTTTATCCTTTAACAAGTTTTATCATATTTATAAATATATATAATTTTCAATTTAATGTATTTTCTACATCATCTTTATGCATCAATTTTACATCTTGTTTCAAGCCATTGATACCACATATTCCAACTCTTGTAATACTCTGATTTCCCTCTGTCTTTAAGCTCCATTGTTAATTTATCCATTTCTGCACAATCAAGGCTTTTTTTATTATTATTATCATTGCGTTTGTTGGCATGCTTTCTTGTTTCCAATTCTGGGCAAATAAGATTCTTGCTGCTGTTGTAATATGAAGTATAATATATTGAGCCCTTTTGCTTACATTTACTTTTATAATACCCAATAAGAACAACTCTGGCTTCATCTCAATTTTTTGTTCTGTGATTTCTTCTAACATTCTAATATTTCTGAGATTATTTCTATTGGTGAATCTCTTCAATAGAATAACCCTTATAATGACCCATGCTCAGGTATTGGAATACATGACTGCTTCTTTCATAACATCTGGGGAGCTTTTTAAGTCATTATTCAGCAAAATTACCCACCATAATACTAATTAAGGCACCAGTGACAGCAGGACAAATCTTATCATTTCCACTTATAGCCAGTCAGGGGCCTGCAAGGTGACCCGGTCCCTCCTGAGGAACATATTCACATTCCTATGAAGACTATTTCAGGCATTTGTCAGTTAAAACTACCTGAAATATTAGTTGGACTCCAGCTGCATGGGTCCTGCGGAACTGAGGCATGATCTAGCATGATTATCTGGGAAGACTTTGATTCTATTGGACCTTAGGGCTGTGAATGCAGTGACCTAAGTATTAGTTCCATGCCTCTGTTGAATGATACTTCTTCTCAGGAGATAATTTGTGGATGGATTCAGGAAGAGGTATTGATCAATGATAGAAAAATGATTCTATCAGCTTGTAAATATAGTATGTGCTTTCTATCCCGTTATAAAAAAAAAAAAACAATTCTGGATTTAACATTTCTGTTAAATTGTCATCTGTCTCTAACTTCCCTGGTCTCAGACCATGATAAAGAACTGATATAGCACATTGATTGCAGTTTTAGATTATCTTTGGCAGGGTGAAGTTGGGGGTAGTGCATCCATAGCCGCTTTTCATGCTATCTATCATGGTATCCTTCTGGATTATCTTTGGGCCTGGAAATGGGGATCTTGATCTTGTGGTGGCTCACCTTCTTCCTTCAAAGACAATTCATATCAGCCTTAGACCCAGTGGTGGGATTCAGCCAGTTCGCACCACTTCGGGAGAACCAGTTGTTAACTTTCTGAGCAGTTTGGCAAACTGGTTGTTGGAAGAAATCATTAGGGCAGAGAACCGGTTGTTAAATTACTTGAATCCCACCACTGCTTAGACTCCTACAGTATAGAATTCCTTGGGGCTTTACTTTATCTCCATCTAAATGGATTTGTTGAGTGAGGTCATTGGCATGGAGATTGTGAGGATTGTACATACCATAGCATTGCAGATCTGTACACAATGCTTTATTGTGGCACACACCTTTCCTGACTACTGGCTATTGCTGTGGGTTAACTGCACCCTCCACTGGATTAAGACATTGGATGAACCTATCTGAAAATTTGTTTAGAAGTTTGAATGTGTTGTCCTTTGGGCCCTGATCGTGCTGTTTTATATTTTACGAGCTGATTACCTGGCGTTGCCCGGGTATTTATTTATCCCAATCTTGTATTAGACAGGAAAAGGAATGAATTATATCTTTAGTGTCAAATCAAAGCAATTTTATTTACAGGGTTTTAAAAGTATAAGCACAGTATACAAATTATAAAGTAAAATATTATTCAAATTAAGTATAATATTAATTTAAGACAAAACTTGATTATAAACAACATTTTTAGTTTCACCTCCAGGAACAGGAATAAATAAATTTTGTGGTGAACCCACCCTTGAGCAAGCAAAATTAAGTCATCCGTGAGAGAAACATGGTGATCTCAAATCCCACTCCACAGTACTTAATAGACTGACCCTGTGACTTATTGATCATGATTGAGAAGGCAAGTCTCAATTTTTTTTCAAAATTTTTTCAAATTTGTTTCCAGAGAGTAAGTCACCTGTGTACCAAGTTTGGTTGAAATTGCTTGAGCCGTTCCAGAGTTATGCTGGATCGTATATATAGATAGATATACATACATAGATCCTTTTTTATATAGATAGATATTGCTCTTATCATTCTTTTACACCTATTGTTATCTTGTTTTCTTTTTAATCTTTTAGTTGCTTAGAGTCACCTTTTGCAAGTTGGTGCCCATACAAACTCTTTAAATGAATCCAAATAAATAAAAACCCTTTACTACTTGTAGCATAGGAAATAGGAATTTTTCAAACCATAAAATAGATCTGACCCCAATGGCTGTTTCTGAACACTGTAATTTATTGCACCAATCCAAATTTAGTACAGTTTAGTGATGGATGTGATAACTATTCAATAACAATCCTTTCTACTACGATTTATAAACAGCAAGATCAGAAAGATTTAATCTCCGAGCTAAAAGTATGCCAGATGCTTTACTAAAATATTTTTTACCTTTCCTGTCTGAGAATCAAAGGGTTAGCCTGCATTTAAAACATATTTTGTAGGGCAAAAAAAGTAAGTGAATTTGTATTTTACCACAGACTTGCCTTATTACGCAAAGCAATGAGAGGTTGCAAGTGAAAATTTCTCAGTTTAGTCCATCTAATCATAGTAAAAATTATATTTATAATAACCAATTTTCATTTTAAAAAAAACCTTACAGGTTGCTTCCATAAGGTTCCAAACTAAGATTGCATAACATTTAACATACAAAGTTTGATTCGTATTTTAGGCAAATGAGAAAACGTCTAAAATGGTCTGGGGTACATTTTCCCTCATTTAGCTCTGCATGATGTCAAGAAGAAGAATGCACAAATCTGAATTTCTGTCATTGCTGGGAGAATATTTTGTCATGGCACATATTCAGACAAAAGTTTGACTAAAATATCAACATTTTCATAACTGTCTTGCCTACAGTTTCCAATATGAGCAGTTTTTTTTTTTTTAGGGTTTTCAGATTTTCAAATGAGGCTTCAGAGCTTCAGACCCACAAATCCATTTCATATAAACTGAATCACACAGCGTCTAACCTCCACAAAATGAAATATCAAACCCATATCCAAAGCCCCATTTCCTTTTTGATGTACACAACCAAGGATAACTAAAGGGGATTTATATAGAACATTTGTGAAAATCTGCTTCATCGGCAAAAACGTACCATTATTGTCTCTTTCGTGGCCTGATGCAGCATCTTCGAGGTAGCTGAACTGTGTTTCACATTTCTGAAGTGATGATAATGAAGATGTAGTAGAGTCCGAGAGTTTTCTGTCACTTCTGGTGTCTTTGGATGGCACATCTGTGATGCTGAATTCTGATACCGAGCTAAGAACAATACTTTTCATAGATTTGTCGTCTTTATTTGCTAACTGATGTTCTAGAATGGTGGGGAAAAATAAAGAATGACTTGATTCAGATAGTTTTAACCTTTCCCCCAGACTTCCCATATCAGAGTAAATCCCCCAAGTTATAATAATGTAACATAGCCAAAATGACATTGGTTCTTATAAAGTGGGGATGTTACTGAAAAAATTTGCATTTTGCTCTTCCAGTAAATTTAAAAAAAAATCCAAGCAGATTTTGGCCAACCATGAAACAATAATCTATAATAATTCAAAAGCATAGGTAACATTTGGGGAGCATACATAGATTGTTGGTAACCTGATACATAACAACAAAGAGCACCTGATAGTCAAAACCATACTCTACCTTGTTATAGCAAATGCCACTGTTTAATACTAAGAAAACACTTCTTTGACCATTCAGGAGGAATCATGCAAGATCAAATCTTTATCTAGACCCATCATATGATTAATAAATAGAAGTTTGGATTTGAGCTACATACTTGCTATGTTGCAAATAAATAGCCAAATTCTGTTGTTGTTAGTTGCAAAGTCATGTCCGACCCATCGCAATCCTATGGACAACTTTCCTCCAGGCCTTCCTGTCCTTGTTGTGGCCCATCAGTGGCCTGTGCAGCTAGTAGCTAATTCCGACAGCGAGGAGGCTGGTGTGGTGATGCACCAGCAGCCTGTGCAGCTGGCACTCGAGTCAGACAATGAGGAGGCTGGAGAAGTTGTGGTGCCAGAGGCGGGGATTCAGCCAGGGCCTTTAGAACCTCCAGAAGTTCCCATAAGTGAAGAGGAAGAAGAGGAGGAGCCTCTTCTTGATGCACGAGTGCACAGAGCTGCCAAAACACAGAAGTGGCTCCTCAGGAGGAGGTCTCCTCAAGAGTAAGGCTTGGGGCTAATTGGCCACTCCCCTCACATATTTAAGGAAGAACAATGACTGAGGCAATTTGCAGGAAACAACTTCGTTCATATTCCTTTGCGTTTTGATTCCAGAAATGTCTGATTGGCTCTTGCTTCTTTCTTGTCAGTTTTCCTGCAAATTGCTTCTGGGCATTCTGCCAACCACAGTAAGATTACAGTTATTTGAAATACTGTGCTTCAGAATTGAGTTATTATTCTTTGGATTCTTGTCGGCTGTTAATGAAGTTAAATTAACAGCCCTTGTTCAGAAAAGACTGATTTAAACTATATTTGTGTTCGAACAACTACTAAGAAAACTCATTAGTAGTCCTTAATTAGTAAACTAAGGTTTGTATGGACTTTGTGTGTGCTGCATTCTTTGAGGTCCATAGCTGGGGCAGAACAATCCTCTACCATCGCCTGGAGACCATTTAAGCTCACACCGACTGCTTCAATGACTCCATCCAACCACCTCATTCTTTGCCGTCCCATTCTTCTTTTGCCCTCAATCATCCCCAGCATTAGGCTCTTGTCCAGTGAGTCCTTCCTTCTCATTAAGTGACCAAAGTATTTGAATTTCATCTTCAGGATCTGGCCTTCTAAAGAACAGTCAGGGTTGATCTCCTCTAGGACTGACTGGTTTGATTGCCTTGCAGTCTAAGGGACTCGCAGGAGTCTTCTCCAGCACCATAGTTCAATACTCCAAATAACCAAGATTCAGATAAGCTGATCCTCAGCTTGCCTATCTTTTTGCAGTATTATGATATTTTAATATTTGACTGGAGTTTGGTTTTTGTGCAATTCGGCTTATCCTTTGTCCTAGTCCTCTACAACGGGGTCTCCAAACTTGTCAACTTTAAGACTTGTGGACTTCAACTCCCAGAATTCTGCAGCCAGCATGGCTAGCTGAGGAATTCTGGGAGTGAAGTCCATAAGTCTTAAAGTTGCCAAGGTTGGAGGTGGCCCCCATTCTGAATTCTTCTGTTGTCTGAACTCTCCATTGCCAGATTTTGGAGTCAGCTGTCTGAAGGGTTTTTCAACCTGCAGAGTCATGTATGACTTGTCTCTCAACTTAATCCCTTTCTTCCTGCACATTGTTTTACCAACTGCCAGGTCAGTGATCCAATGCCCGGGCTATTGATTCTTTTAGATCCAGAGACAATAAGCACACACTGAATAAGGATTAATTGTTTAACTGTAGCAAGCAAATTAAACAGATCCACAAGAAAGCATAAGATACTAAGCAATATGCTCTCCTTCCAGCTGTTAGGAGTCTTGTTTCAAGCAGCAGAGATACCTCCAAGCCTCTTGGTGAACAGAGGCTCAAAGCTTAATATGCAGTTCCAGAGAGGCTTTTTATTAAAGCCTAGGGCCAAGACTTCAAGGTCCTGTTTCCGTGGTATGGAGACCACAAGACCTGACCTTGCCTGGATAGTCCATAACTCTGGGATAGGAAGACTAGATCTGAGAACTTTTCTGATAAACTAAGACAAACCAAGGCAAGAGCCATGGTGGCGCAGTGGTTAGAGTGCAGTACTGCAGGCTACTTCTGCTGCCTGCTGGTTGCCTGCAATTTGGCAGTTCGAATCCCACCAGGCTCAAGGTTGACTCAGCCTTCCATCCTTCCGAGGTGGGTAAAATGAGGACTCAGATTGTTGGGGGCAATATCATGTTGACTCTGTAAACCGCTTAAAGAGGGCTGTAAAGCACTAGGAAGTGGTATATAAGTCTAAATACTATTGCTATTGCTAACCTAAACAATCTACAGCTGTGTGAAAATCCCCCCATATCCCTCATTCATCAAGCAAGAGTGAAAACAAGCAGGTCAAATTGCCCAGAATGAACTCTACACTTCCAGATCTCTCTCTTTTTTTTTTTTTAATATGAAGGAGAAATCAAAATATGTCACTATACTCTTTGAATCACAGTGGTCTTCCACATTGTCACTACACACATGTTCAGTCAGGATTTTACTTATGTTCAAGGATCAATATCTAGTATTGCTTTCTTTAGATACCGGAGGGTCCATCTCTGTTCCAGCCTGAATTGGCAATAATTTATTTATTTGTTTTATTTGTTTTAATTTGTATACCGCCCTTCTCCAGCAGGACTCAGGGCGGTGAACAGCCAGAATAAAACAGAACATACAAAATTTAAAAACAGTTTAAAAATAATTAAATATTTTTGGCCGCAATTTAAAACAACCCAATTAAAATCAATTAAATTTAACCAAAACTGTGGGATCAAGCCAGCCTGGCTAGGTGAAATAAATAAATTTTCAGGGCCCGACGAAAAGTCCGGAGGTCTGGTATTGTACATATCTCTGGGGGGAGGTTGTTCCAGAGGGCGGGCGCCGCTACAGAGAAGGGTCTCCCCCTGGGGGTCGCCAGCCGACACTGTCTGGTGGACGGCACCCTGAGGAGGCCCTCTCTGTGTGAGCGTACTGGCCAGTGGGAGGCTATTGGTGGCAGAAGGCGGTCTCGTAAATACCCCGGCCCTAAGCCATGGAGCGCTTTAAAGGTGGTAACCAACACCTTGAAGCGCACCTGGAAGACCACCGGGAGCCAGTGCAGCTCGCACAGGAGAGGTGTCACATGGGAGCGCCCCGTCGCTCCCAAAATCCCCCGCGCGGCCGCATTCTGGACCAGCTGGAGCCTCCGGGTGCACCCCAGGGGGAGCCCTATGTAGAGAGCATTGCAGTAGTAATCAGTCTAGTGTTAAGGGATCTCTTAAAAATAAAGTTCAACCTATTTAACCCAGATATACATTCCTTTGTTTAAAATGTGCCCAAAATTTAACAGACTCATTTCAACTCGTGAAAGGTTTACAAGCATGCAATATGTCTAGGATGAGAAAACCTGGGAGGAAATATCCAATAAATAAAAGAGTAGCATTTTCTATATCCATAATAGGCTCAACATATCACGCTAAACTTTATCCTTCAAGCACTGTTGGAAGGGTAATATAAAAATCATACATTTAATCTAAATTCCCCATTGCAACCCCTTCAAAGAAAAAAAGGGGTGAAAAAAGAGAGAGAGCTGTCATTCAAGGGTTCTTTTGTTTGTTGAAGAATGCAAATAAAGTGCATTTCACTGTCAAGCTTTTGTTCTGAAAAGCTTCCAGTAAGTAATGATAAACAAGTTTTGTTACAAGTCCTAGAACAATGATTACAATAAGCAACTTGCTACAGCAAGCAGATTCATACTGTCTCTTCCAGAAAATAGCATTTCTGAGAGAAAGCAGTGCAGAGTTACAGGTCTCCTTATGCAATTAGCCCTCTGTTTAACCACAGGGCCCACTTACAATGATAGTTTTCATGAATTTAATACTTGCAGAGCAGTGGTGGGTTTCAAAAATTTTTACTACCAGTTCTGTGGGTGTGGCTTGGTAGGCATGGCTTGGTGGGTGTGGCAGGGGAAGGATACTGTAAAATCTCCCTTCCCTCCCCACTCCAGGGGAAGTATACTGCAAAATCTCCATTTCCTCCCGATCAGCTGGGACTTGGGAGGCAGAGAATAGATGGGGGCGGGGCCAGTCAGAATTTTTTACTACCGGTTCTCCGAACTACTCAAAATTTCCACTACCGGTTCTCCAGAACTGATCAGCACTTGCTGAAACCCACCTCTGTTGCAGAGGGTATCTACAATACAATTTTAGATGGAGTCCTTGATGCTCTCTGAGCTTGTTTGCAGACATTTCATTACCTAAGTAGGTAACATCATCAATTCAAGTGACTGAGGGTTTTGCTTCCTATTTGAATACAAAAGCTTGCTGTGCCAGAGTTGGTGGGGGTATGGTTTTCTCCTTGGTAGTTCCTAGATTAGGGTATTGTTTTCTGCTTGGTTGTTTGCCTGGTATTAATCCCTGTTTATCTGGATGTTGGCTGCTGGAAAGAATGTGTCTTTTTGTTTCCCTTTTAACTTTTTTTTGGTCTATTTTTGAATGGTGTGTAAATATAGTTTATCTCTATGCACCTATTAATGACTAATTTGGCTGAGAGTCAAGTTTCCAGAAATTCCCTATGTTGTTTTTTTGGATTTAGTTTGGTCCAGGATGCTCAGTTTTCAAATTGAAGTTATGATTGACTGCTCATGTATTGTAAAATTAAGAAGTTTCAATCATGCCTTCTGACTTCTAGTTGGTGTTCATAAATGTGTTTCTGCTAGTCTTCTGCCTGTCTGTCCTATATAGTGGCTGTTACATTCCTTACACTGTATATTGTAGATAACACCTGTTGTTTTTTCGTGGGCTAGTAGGTGTTTTGGTTTACTTACCATGTCTTGAGGTGCTTTAATTAGTTTGTGTGCCATGATAACGCTGTGTGGTTGTAATAATCTGTGATTGTTCCTGAGATGCTTTGATGTATGGCTATCCTTTTCATAGCTTGCATTGGATTGAGTGCTTAGGCACTTTTATTTGTCTGCTCTACTGTGAATCCTTATCTAAAGCACTCTTTGCAGCAAATACATTATGACTGACTATAAGATGAGGGCATATAACCAGTATCTGATTTTTTTTTAATATAAATGATGCTGCAGTTCAATGGGTAGATGGCCTAGACATTGGTATTTGAACATAGATCATTTTTAACATTTATATTTTATTGTGTTTTACTAATCTAAGTGAAATGTTAATATATATTGCTAATCTATTAATGAATTGTCATAGGCTAAATAATAGAATAGAGTGTAGAGTGTAGAGTGTAGAGTCTAGAATAGAATAGAATAGAATAGAATAGAATAGAATAGAATAGAATAGAATAGAATAGAATAGAATAGAATAGGTGTGAAAAACATTTTTTCAGTGATGTTGTCACTAAGCAAACTGTTGTAAGTCAAGGACTACCTGTACTCTGTCCACAAAGTGCAAGGACCAGCATTCTTTGCAAGTCAGTTTATGTGTCAACTTATGAAGCTTTCCTGACCTGCTCCTGAGTTGCCATAGGCAGGGGGATAGGAAATCGTGTCTCGCAGCTGTACCAAGGAATTCACACCTTAGTCAAAGCAAAACACAGTCTAGCCGGCTGAAGTAAGGCCATCTCCATGGAGACTCGCAACGGCTGGAAGGAGTGACTTCTATGACCCGCAAAACTGCTTGGTTGGGAAATGTGACTGGTGACACACTTTGGGGGGAGAGGGAAACAGGGTCAGAGGCAAGGCACGAACTGGGTGAAGTCAGAGCTGGCTTCACCTAGGTCATGCCAACATGGCGCTTCTAATAAACAACTGGATTTTTCTTGCTAAATGGCTTGAGATTCATAATTTTATTAGGGCATTGGTCAGAACCCTGACATTACATTTCCTTTTATGCTTGACTGTTAATCTGCACAGCTATTTTAAGTATGAATGGGATGAAATTATTTTTATGAATTTTTATGAAATTATTTGAGCCATGGTGATGCAGTGATTAGAGTGCAGTACTGTAGGCTACTTCTGCTGACTGCCAACTGTCTGCAATTTGGCAGATCAAATCTCACCAGGCTCAAGGTTGACTCAGCCTTCCTTCCTTCTCAGGTGGGTAAAATGAGGACCCAGATTGTTGTGGGCAATATGCTGACTCTGTAAACCGCTTAGAGAGGGCTGTAAAGCACTGTGAAGCGGTATATAAGTCTAAGTGCTATTGCTATTCCTATTTTGTCAATGATTACAGCTGTAATTCTTTGTCCCCTTGATTAAGGAAAAATATAAGCACTGCATACCATGTTAACTTTGACTTTTTGGGAGAAAGCTTTTTTTTTCTTTTCACCTGTTTAATTAAAATAACTGACATTAATTTTGTATACATTAAATGTGCCAGGAAAAGGCACTGAAAGGTAGACCCTCGAGAAACAAGTGGTGAAATCCATTTTGAAAATAGGAACCTTTTTAATAGGTCTCAAACTACTGGAAGAATTAGGATAAATGTATGATATTTGGAGGCATTTCATCTCTCCTATAGTTCTCCTGCTGCAGTTTTTCTAATAAAAATGGCTTTCAGGGAGAATATTCTGTAGCCAGAACATCATACAAAACAAGAAACTGCAAAAGGGGAGAGAGAGAGAAATGGCAGGAAGAAGAAGAAGAAGAAAAAGAAAAGATTTTCTCCCACATCTAGCTTAATAAAATTAAAGCAATTTATGTAATATTGATATGTCGATATGTTTTTCAATTATTTTCCCCTGCAATTTAAAATAAAACTTTCACCACTTCAGAAATTATAATTACACATCTTCCTCCCACTTTGAAAATGGCATAAGGTGCTCATTTGCAGATTTCTACTCTTCAGATTTTCCCTAAGAATAGAAATGTCATGACTCAGTTAACAATGGTTTATTATTCACATTGATCTCTTTTTTTATGGTGTTCTTTATCTCAAAAACATTGTAAATCAGATAGCTTCCTCCCACTCTTTTGTTCATCTGCAAAATTTTATTATTCTCATTTAAGAAAGCAATGGAGTGTCAAGAGTCACGATATATTGTTTATATTCCTTTTTTCTTCCTTTACAATTACCTTTAGCTATTAAAGAAAAACCCTAGCAGTCAGGGGGGAAAAAATCTGAATTTTTAAAAAGCATGTAGTTGAAAAAGGAAAGGAAAGGATAGCTGCAATTGCACACTTGTATTTTATATTTATTCTATTTTATTCAACTTATATGACCACCCATCTCACATAAGCAACTCTTCTTTGGGTATTTTTGTGTTAAATTTATATTTACCGACAAAGAAATAAAGGGAGACTAGTATAGATCTATTTCAAGCTATTTTAACTCTCGTTACTAGCCATACCCTTCTGGGTTTCGAACCCGGGATAAAAGTGGAAGCGGTATGCTCCGTTCCATATTTGAGTAGACCAGGTTGCCTTGATTAAAAAATACTTCTTTCTTGGCCTGCGAACAGAGGTTAAAATTTCCATAAAATTCTAAAAATGACAATCGAAAAAGCATTTTTTTTAAAAAAAGAATGTCAGTCACAAATAACTATCAACTAGTAACTGTGAGAGGGATCTTGGAGTCCTAGTGGACAACCATTTAAATATGAGCCGGCAGTGTGCTGCAGCTGCCAAAAAAGCCAACATAGTTCTAGGCTGTATAAACAGAGGGATAGAATCAAGATCACATGAAGTGTTAATACCACTTTATAATGCCCAAGTGTGGCCTAATACAAGGCCACACTTGGAATACTGCATCCAGTTTAGGTCACCACAATGTAAAAAAGATGTGGAGACTCTAGAAAGAATACAGAGAAGAGCAACAAAGATGAATAGGGGACTGGAGGCTAAAACATAAGAAGAATGGTTGCAGGAACTGGGTATGTCTAGTTTAATGAAAAGAAGGACTAGGGGAGACATGATAGCAGTGTTCCAATATCTCAGGGGTTGCCACAAAGAAAAGGGAGTCAAGCTATTCTCCAAAGCACCTGAGGGCAGGACAAGAAGCAATGGGTGGAAACTAATCAAGGAGAGAAGCAACTTGGAACTAAGGAGACATTTCCTGACAGTTAATCAGTGGAACAACTTGCCTCCAGAATGCTCCAACACTGGGAATGCTCCAACACTGGAAGTTTTTAAGAAGAGATTGGATAACCATTTGTCTGAGGTAATGTGGGGTTTCCTGCCTGGGCAGAGGGTTGGACTAGAAGACATCCAAGGTCCCTTCCAACTCTGTTATTGTTTTAACAATAATAACACTGATTATGCTCATTCAAGATAGGAAAATCTGTGACCTTTCAGAGACCTAAATTGAATCTTTAACTATTCTATAGGGACACCTTATATGAAGAAATAGCAACCTATTATTACTTCCCTATATATATTTATTGATTTGATAGATATAGATTGGGTATAGTTATCCATGGATCAGATTTATTATCTATATTTCTGGGAGCTCAAAGCAGCATTCCCCTCTCTAATTTCCATATACAATAATTTTAAGGGGTAGATTAGGATAAGAAAGAAACTGGCCCAAAGTTATATAGTTTGCTTCTATAGCTGAGGGTAGATATGGTGCTCATTCCCATTATCCTAAGTAACCAAACTGCTCCTATTCCTTCCCATTATTTTACAGCTATCCGGTAAAGGTGTTGTATTTCACTGAATACTGATTCTTTGTATTTACCACCTGCATATTTTATTACTGTATTTTTTAAAAAATCTATGTTACCCGGGAATTAGATTGTTTATTTTGATATGTTTGTAAGATGAACCAATTAATAAACTATTACCTTCCTATTACTGAGTAATCCTATTTAATTGAATTCAGCACCTAGGTTTAAAAAAAAAAACCCGAAACCCTCACAGCTCGTATTATAAATATCTTTGTTAATACAAAACTTAAAAGGTTGGTTTTTCTTGTTTCATGTACCAGGGGATTTGCTGTCTCCCACAAAGGTTAGAAACATTTTTTACTTTAACAGTTGGAATTTCTAATTCCAAGATTGATAAACCTGGCAGCCTTTGCTGACTTCTTCTTGCTAGAAAGCTAGAGAGTGTGCCAAACATACTTAGCACAATTCTAAATCTGATATCCATTTTGTAGGTCTCCAGGATCAGACATGTTTCTTTACAGGTATTTATAGGTAATCTTGACTTACAACTGTTTGTTGTATTCATCCAAAGTTATAATGGCACTGAAAAAAGTGATTTATGACTCTTTTTCACACTTACAACCAGTGGTGAAATTCAGCCGTTTCTATCCAGCTCGGGCGAACTGGTAGCACCGATGGCAGGAGGCTCCGCCCACCCACCTGGACATCATCATGTTCCATTTTTAACCCTCTGCGCATGCGCGGAGGGCTCTGCACATATGTGGAAGAGTTGCATGGGCTCACATTTGCGAACTGGTAGTGAAGGTAGGTGAATTTCACCCCTGCTTACAACCATTGCAAGCATTCCCATGGTCATGTGATCAAAAAATCGGACATTTGGCAACTGGCATGTATTTATGATGGTTGCAGTGTCCCGGGATCATGTGATTGGCTTTTGTGACCTTCTGATGAGCAAAGTCATTGGGGAAGTCACTTAATAGCCATGTTACTAACTTAACAACAGCAGTCATTCATTTAACAACTATGGCAAAAAAGGTCATAACATGGGCAAAACTCACTGAACAACTGTCCTACAACAGAAATTTTGGGCTCAATGGTGGTCATAAATTATTAAGGACTACCTGTATCTTTTTTCTTCTCCTTTCCCTCCCTAAGGCCATCTTGTCTGATGAGCATGAATTCCAAATGAAGGAAGGTGGATATACGTGTCCCAGGATAATGCTGTAGGATCCAATCTGGCTCAGGGACCAGGAGCAGAGGTTTAGACTTCCAAGCTTTATAAAGGCCATTCTATTGAAAGGCCACCAACACTCCATGCATTCTGAATTTCAATAGCAACCACCCACTGACACACAAAAAGAGTTGTATCAGAACAGTATATGGCAGTGCTTGCAATGGTTGTAAGCAGGGGTGAAATTCACCTACCTTCACTACCAGTTCGCAAATGTGAGCCCGTGCAACTCCTCCACATATGTGCAGAGCCCTCCGCGCATGCGCAGAGGGTTAAAAATGGAACATGAGAACCCACTGTAGTACCCAGCAAGCCAAACAGCTGGAAAGCAGGTTCCTACGTGAACAGTTCAAGTAGAATGGATACCCACAATCATTTGTCACAAGATGTCTGCGCAACATGGTGGGGAGAGAAAGGAAGAAACAAGAAACAGCATGCCACATCCTGCCGTACATCAAAAACATTTCAGAAGCTGTAGAATGCAGCTTCTGAGATCTGCAAGTGGGAATTGCAGACTGCCCAGAGGACAAATTATACATTGTAAAGATCACTTGGAGCTGTGACATACTTCCAACGTAATCTACCGAATCCCCTGCATGGATTGTCCCTGCATGGATAGTCATGGACTATGACTATGTAGGTCAGATAGGGAGGAAGCTACAATAACCACCAGACTGCAAGAACACAAGCGAGCAGTCAGATGAGGAGATCTGAACTCATTGGTAGTCTCAGACTGCAATGAACAAGGACACAAATTCAACTTTACACCTATGAAGATTGTTGGATGAGCAGGCACAAAAGCAACCACAGAACTGATTGAAACAAGAAGTGAAACAGGCCCCTCGTCAGTCAACAAGACTGGCTCATCTTGGATGAGAAGCAAAATGTCTTCAAAGAAAAAAAAAAAAAACCCAGAAAGTCCAGCTGTTTCTTGAAAAAGCACCTTTGGGATAACCATGATCTGGACGACTGAGAATCTCCATAGACATCCACCTGTTGCACAGCCTAACTTTTCAGTAGTGAACGTACTTGATTTAATTGATTTAATGGTCAACAATGCTGTTGAAAAGCAGGTATCGGCATCGCAAGGTCCTTGCACTACTGATAGGCGACAATCAGAATAAGGCCTGCCACATATAAGTCACACCTAATGTGCGTGTTTGAGTGAGAGAAGGTAAGAGAGAGAAAGTATAAATATATATGCATATGTATATATGTATGGGCAAAAAGTGACCTGTATCTCCATTTGGAGTAGGATCATCCTCTCTCCCCCCTTCTCTTGTTCCTGATCTATATTCCAAGCAAGCCCCTTTTTTGCTGTCAGTCTAAGCACTATTGTTCACATCTCCAAATGTGTTTAAAACACAAGGGCATTTTACTATGTGTATTGTGCATGAGAAATATTGTTAGATGACAAGCTCCAATTGGCAAGTGAGCAGGGGTTTTATTGAAGGAAATAGCAATAGCGAAGAGCGAACTGTGCAGCATAATGGTAATTGCTCCTTGAGCCCTGGCAGCACACATTCACTTAATATGACTCCTTCCTCTGTGTCTGCCTCATCAGGGCCCAGAGGACCTGTTAGACAACAGCCCAGCCACCTCTCTCCGGGATCAAGCTGTCAGTGCAGACTCTCTCTCCCTCCCCGCCCCTCTCTCTTTTTTTACTTTGAGCTAAGCTTTTCCCCCAGAGTTCCCAAAGCTTTTCCAGATTGAAAGCTTTTCTTGGGGAAAAAAAAACTGAAAAGAAAGAAAGCTCCATTCTAAATTACATCAGATGAGTACTTTGCCTTCGATTGACAGAACAAAAGAGTTTTTTTTGGGGGGGGGACAGGGGAGGGGTTAGATTCCAGAAATACAGCCCAAGTTACTTCCAGTTCATAATGAGGGCTTGTGGAAAGGATTCATTTCTCTCTGCAATGTGATCAGGGGAAATGGGGTGTTGCATGAGATCATTTAGTGAACACCCACACCAAGGACTATAAAAGGAATAAAACAAAATGCAGCATGAAAGGACACAAAGCTGCAAAAACCCAAGGATAACTCCATCTTACTAAACACAACCAATATGAACGGTCCTAACTCGTTTATGGCCTCCATGTCAGAATCCCACCCAGGGGTGAAATCCAGCAGGTTCTGACAGGTTCTGGAGAACCGGTAGCAGAAATTTTGAGTAGTTCAGAGAACCGGCAAATACCACCTCTGGCTAGCTCCAGAGTGGGGTGGGAATGGAGATTTTGCAATATCCTTTCCCTGCCATGCCCACCAAGCTACGCCCACAGAACTGGTAGGGAAAAATTCTGGATTTCACCCCTGATCCCACCCGTTTCTTTCAGACAATCTTCAAGAGATCTACCTCCAAACTCCATTTGGCTATTTCAGATGATGGAGAATGCAGCTGCATGGTTTTTAACTGATGCACAGATGAGAGAAGATAGATGTCTAATATTGAAAGAGATTCATTGGCTAATCAGTCTTGAAAGCCCTGTAAACAATATGGTTGGAGACTTCATAAAAGATTTTCTGTTTCCATGTGATTTCGCCTACCAGTAATCTTGTTGGCAGACCAGCTCATTTTTCAACAACAACAACAACAGGTGAGTAAATTCCTAACATAAAGAGAATCTCACTTTGTGGAATTTCAGCAGGTAGCATCACCTGGCTGACCTTAGAAGTTAAGTAGGGTCAGGACAGATGGGAGAGCATGTAGACTTCCAGACTGTTTGCTAGACTGGGGAGTTGAGAAAATATTCCCAAAGACAGAAATAAGAAATGGTTTATATATCATTGGAAAAAAATAAAAATAAAAATGGGTGAAATCAGAGGTTTAAGTGCAATCCCACAAAACCTTTACCTTTTTCCATATCCATGGGCTGACCTCCAATAGCCTGCAGACACTAAGTAGCAAGAAGTATCCTTCAAATCAATCAGATGGATGATCAAATGATTTGGACACTGAGGCATAACATTCAATGTTAGTCATCACTCCAGAAAACTTTACTGTGACACTCAAAGAAGGCTTTGAGTTATATCATTCTATCCAATGGGATTGTGTGTGTGTGTGTGTGTGTGTGTGTGTGTATTACAAAAGAGGAGATTGAATTTATAATACTTAAAAATACAATTCAATATAACACTTCTTTTTAAACCAGTGAATACCTAAACAAAATCACCAAATATTCAAAAGAACAATGCCTTAAAATCTGTACTTATTTGGTTCTCCAAAGGGATATAAAATAGAGCTGGACAGTCCTAGGAATAAGAAAGGGACAGAGCCTGGCTAGGTGGCTCAGTGGCTAAGATGCTGAGCTTGTCAATCAGAAAGGTCGGCAGTTCGGCGGTTCAAATCCCTAGTATAGGTCTCCTGCGTGAGCAGGGGGTTGGATTAGATGACCTCCAAGGTCCCTTCCAACTCTGTTACTGATTTGATTTGATTTGGAAAGAAAAAAACCCCAGGTATTTAAACATGAAAGCCATTCCCTGACCCTTTTTTCTTCTGGACAGCTTCATAATTAAGGACGTAGAGCTGAAGGGAAGGGCAGTTAACCCGTTCCTCTTCTTGATGCCAACATTTAAGAGCCGAGGTGGCGCAGTGGTTAGAGTGCAGTACTGCAGCTACTTCAGCTGACTGCTAATTCAGCAGATCAGCGGATCAAATCTCACCAGCTCAAGGTTGACTCAGACTTCCATCCTTCTGAGGTAGGTAAAATGAGGACCCAGATTGTTGGGGGCAATATGCTATTTAGTATACTGTCTTTGATGTAAGCCGCCCAGAGTCCTCGGAGAGTGGGCGGCATAGAAATATGACTAATAAATAAATAAATAAATTTACAACGCAAGCTGTAAGTACAGCATCTCTGAGAGTTAACTGTTCCAGTTTCTGCATGAAAAATATCACCAGCAAAAAGTAATTTACCAGGGCAAACTTCTTCTACTTATTTTTTACTGTATTTAGTCAAAATCGGTTTCCCTACAATTTGCACTCATTGGGTCAACTGTCAGTTATAGTTTATTACCATTGATATTGTTTGGGGAGAAATGGGAGGGGAAGTCAGATATAATTTTGGAAAGAGCCAGAAGAAAAGCCTAAGCAAGTTTATGGGGACTCACAATGGCTAGCTTGTGAGTCCCCCTAAACCATGTTAATTGTTTGGGGGAGGAATTAGCCAAATAATTGGGGAAAGCTTGGCTCTTCTGTTGAATGTTGTCTTTTATCATATTTATTTTCCTAAAGCACCTAGTATGTAGCGTAGTAATGGTCGTCCCATTTTGAAAGGGGCTAGTAGACTAGTGCAAGATCTCACCTTCATTCCAACTACACATATTTTCTTTTTATCTGTTTTAATATTAATTTTAATGCTTTAGCTTTTGATGTCTGATGTTTTAGGTTTTAATCATCTAGCTATTTCATTCTGTTATTTATGATATTGTAAGCTGGCTACAGTTGCTTTTTTTTTTTTAATTTGATTTATATGCCGCCCTTCTCCAGAGACTCAGGGCTTACAATGCGTTAAGCAATAGCCTTCATACTTTTGTATATTTATACAAAGTCCGCTTATTGCCCCCACAAACTGGGTCCTCAATTTACCTACCTTAGAAAGGGTGGAAGGCTGAGTCAATCTTGAGCCTGGTGAGATTTGAACTTACAGTAATTGCAGACAGCTGGTGTTAATCACAATGCTATTAGTCTGCTGAGCCACCAGGTGCTTGATAGAGAGATGGGCGGCATACAAATGTAATGAATAAATAAAATAAATATCTTTACTCCTAAGCATTCTCATCTTTTCTTGATTTCCAAGTATATCAACTCTATATTTCAGGGGTCCCCAACCGTCAGACTGTGTACCGCTACAGGGCCACAGCCTGTTGGGAACCAGGCTGCACAAGCTTCATTTGCACATGTGTGGGACAAGGGTGAAATCCAGCAGGTTCTGACAGGTTCTGGAGAACTGGTAGCGGATATTTTGAGCAGTTTGGAGAACCGGTAGCGGAAATTTTGAGTAGTTCAGGGAACTGGCAAATACCACCTTTGGCTGGCCCCAGAGTGGGGTGGGAATGGAGATTTTGCAATATCCTTCCTCCAGGAGTGGGGTTGGAATGGAGATTTTGCAGTATTTATTTTATTTTATTTTATTTATTTTTATTAGATTTATATGCCGCCCTTCTCCGGAGACTCAGGGCAGCTTACAATGCATTAAGCAGTATCCTTCCCCTGCCACGCCCACCAAGCCATGCCCACCAAGCCACACCACGCCCACCCAGCCACGCCCACAGAACCGGTAATAAAAAAATTTGGATTTCACCACTGGTGCGGGATTAGGTTGAGTGTGCAAACCCACTCCTCCTCACCCACCCACCATGCACCACCACATGTGCAGGTATGTGCAGCCCAAAAGATTGGGGACTGCTCCTATATTGCATGCATCACCCAGAGAATTCTATAATATAGTAGCTCTACAAATACTATATGGGCTGCTGACTACTAACGGAATATAACAGTATAGTTCTATAACTTTTGCTAATTCTGCCCTTCTGCAAATCATAGAAATGGCTCCTCTGCCACTTGTACTTGAATTAGGAAATGAATTCAACTTCAGTGATTTACTTATCTCTTCCCTATCGCTGTTGAAGTAGAAAAAAGAAAAGTAGACCCACTAAATTAAAATTTAACTTTTAATATATTTTGCAAGTACTATTCATACTGTCGTGAGGATAGAGATAAGGTTTGAAGTGCCCAGGCTTCAGATTAGTGCATTTATTGATTATTGTGATCCCCCCCATCCCTAGAATCTGCATTTCCGAGGTCGGTAAAATGAGGACCCAGATTGTTGGGGGCAATATACTAACTCTGTAAACTGCTTAAAGGCAGTTTAGGGCTGTAAAACACTGTGAAGTGGTATATAAACCTACTGTAAGTGCTATTGCTATTTTATTACTTATTTATTTATAAAGTATATTTAATAGTCGCTGATCTTACAATGAAGTGACTCTGGGCAACATACAAAGCTAAAAACAAGCATATAATTTAATATTAATATGATTATATTAAAAAAACTTTTCCTTATCATCTCATCCTGCTACCTATCCTGTTTCCCCCCAAATAAGACATCCCCTGATAATAAGCCCAATCAGGCTTTTGAGCGCATAGCAATAAGGCCAAGCGCTTATTTCAGGGTTCAAAAAAAATATACGACAGGATCTTATTTTGGGGGAAACACGGTATTTGGGGCTTTTAAAATGGTGGTTTTATACCAGCATATAACTATCCTTATAACAATGGTATAAATACAGGCATAGACTCCTTCATGAGCATAACTTGAACTCTACCAATAAAAGAGAATGTAATCAATATCTTATTTTGATCTTTTTGGCGCAGTTTAGAGAATATAAACATCACCAAAAGCCAAATATGTTTTCTTTGTTAATCAAATTTAAAACATAGATGAATGCAGGTTGAAAGAAAGTCAAATATAATTGTGCCATTAGAACAATATTTATTACTGAAACTTTCTCATTATTGACTCTCCTGGAACCTTGAATTTTTAGATTGCAATGCTAGGGAATCCCTTTTCTCCCCTGCTATTTGTCTCCTAATCCAATGCATCTATCTTTTGGGATTGTTTCAGTGGTGGGTAGCTACTGGTTCTACCCGGATCGGTGAACTGGTAGCGGCGGTGGCGGGAGGCTCCGCCCACCCCACTGGACACTTCTGCGCATGCACGCATGAGCAAACTGGTAGCTACGGGTTTTGCAACCCACTACTGGATTGTTTATATGTGTACCTTTATCTTCCACAAAAACTTTTGTGCATGTGAGTATCTTGTTAAAGTCAGTTGAGGATTAAGGAGCATGACAGTTTTCTCACCAGGCATCTTTACTAGAGATTTTAAGCCACTTTTCTTTTTAATGGGTGGTCTTTGAAATGTCTTTCATGGAACAATAATTCCCACTTTCTTTGTTTTTCTATAATCATAAGGATCATTTCCACCACCATTCATTGAACGTATGCATGTTTTCTTCACTGCAGATTCTGAAGGGCCTAAATGAGCTCTGAAGATAAGAAATGGGAATACAGTACAGTAAATGTTGTTATTTGATGTCTGATTTTGTAGGAACATTGAGGAGCTCCATGTCATATGTGTGTGCGTGCATGTGTGTGTCTGTATAAAATCAAGCTGTTTCACTCAGAAAATGCTTCTGAATGGATCAAAAGATTTCTTTCATTTAATTTTCTTCATCTCAGTCCATATAAATCAGTCAACTGTATCTTTGAAGCAATGCTTTCCAAATGCTTTTTTTTTTCTGAGAAAAAAAATCAGTTGGGTGAAAAATTCAGTTAGATCTAATTTATTTGGAGGGAAAATTGGAAAATCACAAATCTTTCCAGTTAATCCTGTAGTTAGTCTATTCTTTATTTTTTCTTAAAACTTTTGCAAATTGATTACATTTATATAATTTCTGCTTTTAGCAAACAGACATAATGCTGCAAAATACTCTTTAGATGAATGGTAAATAAAAGCGTGGGAAGCATGTTTAGCATTTGCTAAAAAATTGACACACCAGCAAATTTTCTTATCTACCTTAGAACTAAGAATATTTAAGTATTTGCTTTTTTAAAAAAGAATCCTTTTGATTATTCTGTATCTTCTCTAGCTCTGTAATGCTTTTACTTTGAAATGACAATTAATTAAAGAGGAAAATCAGCAAAGTAGATATGAAGACAAAATTAGGTGTGTACCTAAAAGCCCCATAGGCTTCAATACTAAAAACAGCATTTTACATAGTATATAAATATTAAACATATCCCAATGAATGCATCATGATATATACTTGGATCTTTTCCTATAGAACTGCAGCTTATAGTAAATTGCTCTTCTAATCATACATAATGGTAAATTCTGCCTCCTCTTCCTCCTTAGATTGTGTATAGTAAGAATGCACAACCTTGAGACCCAGAGTTGCAAGTAGTGGTCCCCCAAACTTTCAACTATGACCCCCCCCCAAAGTCCACCTAGAAATTATGATCAAAATTGTATTTTTAGTGTAACAAAAGGGGAACAAATTCCATTATCTACATTTCATTTAACTAATTTCAGTTTAAATAGTGCAACCTTAGATTTTTTTTAAAAAAAAAGAGTTTATAAGAACATTTTTTGTTTTGTTGCTTTTCATTACTAGTCTCCTTGCTAAAAACGGAGATAACAACAAAAGCTTACACAGAAGTAAGCAGGGGTGGGCTTCAAAAATTTTAGCAAGTGGTTCTCTGCCTGGTTGCTGGGTGGGCGTGGCCATGGTGGGCATGGCCTAGTCGACTCCTGTACCATGGTGGGGGCCCGGGCTCCTGAGGCTTTTCTCGAGCCTCCAGGAGGGTGAAAACTGCCTCCCCAGACTCCTCCCTCCCTGAGCCCCCGCACACGCCCTGCACTTACCTGCATCCAAAATGGGCCATGTTGGGACTCCTGGAAGGTGAGGGGCAGGTGGGTGGGGCCAGCCAGGAGTGGGATTGGGGGGGTTGTCTGAACTGCACAGAATCTTAGCTAGAGATTCTCCCAAACCCCTGCGAAACCCGAGCAGCCCACCCCTGGAAGTAAGTGAGCATTTTTTGTTACAAAGGAGTCTTCAGCAAAATAAATTACAAAGCTATCAATTAGCTACTGAGGTTTTTCTAACGATATCACAAGGACGTTGTCTTATTGTCAACCTGGCCAGCCACCACGAAAAATGATTGTTTTTGACTAACAAAAATGATGCACGGGGAGACTCTAATCTATTTCATGTGCCTGATTTTCCTCTCTCAACAAGAGCCATATCCAAGAAACATATTAGGTGATTTATATTTAATAGGAATCTTATGGGCCCATCAAAAAGTGCATCTATTTGCTATGGAAATATCAATTAAGATAAATATAAACTAATGCGGTAATCAAATAACTCTGATGGATAACATAAACCCCTTCCCCTCTCTCCGAAGCTGAACAGGCATGCCAACAAATCTATTTGATCAATATATGGGATGTGAAAAAAAGGAAAGACAAGATTGACTGATGACTAAAATGAAACTGACACAAATAGGCTGACAGCCAGTTTCAAGTCTCTTTAGGGCAAATGCAATTAACTTAGAATAATAGACTTGAATTTGATGGTTAGAAATGCATTTTTATTAACAATCAGAATCTGAATTATGTGCACTTATGAATCAAATGGTACTTATATTTAGCACATGTGTCTATATACATCTATTGAAGTGTATCTTTTTTTTTAAAAAAGGAAGAACATTGCTTTTAAGCACCAGACTGAAAATACAAAACTAGGGGGATTTTAAATATAAAGATTCATCCAAGCATATTGTTAAATATACAGAGTATACAAGTACACAAGTAAATTATACTGAGATAGATGTATAACAAAGATCATTGCTTTCCTTCACCCAGCCAGGTTCCTAAATTCCTATGTCTTTAGGGATATATTTCTACAATCAGGGATTTTTACCAATTTCTTTCTGAAGAAGAGAAGTCATTACTAGAAAACTATGCTCATTTTCCTTAGCTTAATAGCTTTTTAAAATGATTCATTTAGGGGAGGAAGAGATTAACACTTTATTTACCAAGCATTTTATTCTACTCGCAATGCAATCCCAATGACATTTGTCACCCATATGGAATATATTGTTTCATAAAAATAGTGGTGTGAACAGGTTTCCTGCGACATGCTACTTCTGCTGTTATTTATAATTTGTGAATTTGGGGGGTGGGGGTGGGGTGTAGGGGGAGGGAAAGCTGTTTGATTGATTGATTGATTGATTTAAAATAAGTAAGTTTCACATGGTTTTAATTCACAGGCTAATAACAACCACAGCAGTGTATATCTGATTCTAAATAACGTTATGTTTATTGTTGAAAAAAATCTCTATAATCTCTTTCATAAATTGTATAAGTAGAGAAAGAAAACAGGAGATTTTTTCTGACCAATGGATGGGCCAAAACAAGAGTGTAATTCCACAGTAAGTTAGTAGTAGTCAGTTAGTAGTACAGGGAGAGTTGAGTTCTAGAGCTAAAATATGGCAAAGGTATCATCAGCCATAGAGCAGCATCAAACAGATTGAGGCTGAGCTATTCAGGTTCCCTTGAGTTAGTACTACTCATCGTACCATTCTTTCTTTTCATTTTTTTTTACTCTTTAGATCTTTTTAAAGATTAGACTTTGCTACCCCATAACGGAGCTTATTCTCAGTTAAACATACAAACTTTCAGAAAAACAGGAGCAAATTCCATCCTATTTTGCAGCCATGATGGTGCCAGGATATGAGCGAGTTGCAAATGTGAGGTTGCACAGTGACCAACTGATCAACTGTGACTTAATGGAAGCAATTGTAAATAGTAAGGGAAGGAGGTGAAAGAAATGATCTTTTCAAAATCTAAAATTTCTCTATACGACCATGAAGTTCAGAGATCTAAAATTATATGATTGAACTGTTGGTTTAAAACAGCACAAATAGTAGTTATAGTGCCGCAGCAAAGAGTACAAAAGAAATGGGGTAAAAGGCTATTCAATGGAAGGCAAAGTGTAGAATAGTGATTGAAAAAACAGAGGAAATTGTTAAGCAGTGACCTTACTTTCACAACATTCACACTCTTAGGTGTAGAAGCAGTAGCTCAAAAACTAAAACTTGATAGGTATGGGGGGCAAGCAACAGCAGTAGCACTTAGATTTATATACTGCTTCATAGTGCTTTAGAGCCCTCAGAAGAATGGAAGACTGAGTCAACCTTGAGTCCATCAGGATCAAACTCCAGGCTGTGGGCAGACTTATTCTGTGATTTTGCATTCTAATTACTGCGCCAGTAAGGCTCCTAATGTCAGATCTGGCTAGTAGTCATACACAAAATCTTTGGCTTGCATAAGATGGGTTTTTAAGTTAGCTAGTGGGTAATCTTTAATGAATGGCATATTTTGAAAGATGAATCTGATTCAGGGTATAGTTTGTTTATATTATGATGGATATTTAATTACCCTTGGAATTCTGAAATTTTCCCCTGAAACCACATTACATCTCATTTTCATTGCACTAAAACATTAGAATTTGCATCCTTCAAGAAGCATAAAGCTATTTATATATGTCAGATTATTCATGAACTGCAGAGACATGGTAACAAGGTCAGCCAATGAATAGGCATAGCAACTAAATCAGCCAATTGGGAGTTGAGACAAACTGGAGCCAGGACGTGTCTTAGTCTGCAGCTTCTGAATCTGTGCAGAGAATTGAAACTGAAACTAAACAAGTCTGGATTTGCTTGCCTGCTCTGTGCTCAGATCTAAAATGAAACTAAGCAGTCTGTGCATGCTGTCTGCTCTGCTGAAATTTATTTTATTTATTTATTAGATTTTTATACCGCCCCCTCTCCCAAAGGACTCGGGGCGGTGAACAGCCAAAATTAAAAAACATACAATATAAACAATTAAAATACGTTTAAAACAGAATTAAATCTAAAATGGCTCCCCAATTTAAAACGCCTTACCCATACCCCTATAAATAAGATGAATTTAAAATTTAAAAATTTAAAATTTCCACATTTAAAAAGGGGGAAGATTTAGGCCAGGCCAGCTTGATAAAATAGAAAAGTCTTAAGCGCGCGGCGGAAGGTGCGCAGATCTGGGATCCTACGTATCTCCGGGGGGAGCTCGTTCCAAATCGTAGGTGCCCCCACAGAGAAGGCTCTCCCCCAGGGGCCGACAGCCGACATTGTTTGGCCGACGGCACCCGGAGGAGCCCCTCTCTATGGGAGCGTACTGGCCGGTGGGAGGCTATTTGTGGTAGCAGGCGGTCCCGTAAATAACCAGGTCCTAAGCCATGGAGCGCTTTAAAGGTGATAACCAGAACCTTGAAGCGCACTCGGAAGACCACCGGGAGCCAGTGCAGCTCGCGCAGGAGAGGTGTCACATGGGAACTCCATGTCGCTCCCATCACCACCCGCGCGGGCCGCACTCTGCGCCAGTTGGAGCGTCCGAGTGCACCTCAGGGGGAGCCCCATGTAGAGAGCGTTGCAGTAGTCCAGACGAGAAGTAACGAGGGCATGAGTGACTGTGTGTAGGGAGTCCCGATCTAGATAGGGACGCAACTGGCGGATCAGGCGAACCTGATGAAAAATCCTCCCGGACACGGCCATCACATGCTCTTCTAACGACAGCCGTGAATCCAGGAGGACACCCAGGTTGCGGGCCCTATCCGTGGGGGCCAATGATTCGCCCCCAATAGTCAGCGATGGCGCTAGCTGACTATATCGGGATGTCAGAAACCACAGCCACTCGGTCTTGGATGGGTTGAGCCTGAGCCTGTTCCTCCCCATCCAGATCCGTACGGCCTCCAGGCACTGGGACATCACTTCAAGGGCATCGTTGGGGTGGTCCGGGGTGGAGATGTACAGCTGGGTGTCATCCGCGTACTGATGGTACTTCACCCCAAAACCACGGATGATCTCGCCCAGCAGCTTTACATAAATGTTGAACAAAAGGGGCGAGAGGACCGATCCCTGCGGCACCCCACATATGAGGGGCCTCGGGGTCGATCTCTGCCCCCCTGTCAACACAGACTGCGACCGGTCGGAGAGAAAGGAGGAGAACCACCTTAGTACGGTGCCTCCCACCCCCAACTCTTCCAACCAGTGCAGCATGATACCATGGTCGATGGTATCAAAAGCCGCTGAGAGGTCTAACAGGACCAGGACAGAGGAGCAGCCCCTGTCCCGAGACCTCCAGAGATCATCAACCAACGCGACCAATGCCGTTTCCGTGCTGTATCCAGGCCTGAAACCCGACTGGAACGGATCCAGATACGACGCTTCATCCAGGTACTGGGGAAGCTGTCCCGCAACCACACTCTCAACAACCTTCGCCACAAAACGAAGGTTGGAGACTGGACGATAATTAGCCAATATTGCTGGGTCCAGGGAAGGCTTCTTGAGGAGGGGCCTCACCACCGCCTCCTTAAGGGCGGCGGGGAAGACACCCTCACCCAATGAAGCATTTATAATCCCCTGGAGCCAGCCTCACGTCACCTCCCGGGAAGCCAGCACTAACCAGGAGGGACACGGGTCCAACAAACATGTGGTCATGTTCAATCTACCCAGAATCCTGTCCACGTCATCTGGGGTCACAGGATCAAACTCATCCCAGATAACAGTCTCAAGACCTGCCTCCGTCACTCTCGCTGGATCTACCCAGTCAGAGACCAGACCTTCCCGAATCTGAGTGATTTTGTCATACAGATACTGAACAAAGTCCTCAGCTCTTCCCTCCAAATGAAACTAATTGTTCTCTCCTGCCTTGTGTTGTAACTGCTACTAGGTGAAGAAGAATCTATATTGGTATTGTAAATACTTCATCTGTTATTATGTATATAAAGAAGTTTATGAATCTAGCTGAATCAGTTATCTGTGTGTGCTTCTGGATTTAATTTTTGCAAGAAACTCTGATAATATAAGTCTCATGAATTAGCTTGAGTTGTATCTGGATTCAGCTCGACCTCAATTCAGATCATAAGCCTGGAGTTCAGTTCGGGGTTTTAATCCTAAAATTTAATCCTAAAGTTAAATTTTAAGATTAGATTGCATTGGTTTTTTTGTTTTTTAACTAATTTAACTAATTAAAAATTTAATTATTAATTAATTTCAGTTAATCTAATTAAGATTTTAAAAAAAATTATCTAAGATTAATCTTAAAGATTAAAAGGCAGAATGCCATAAATCTAATATTTAGCCAAGAAATGACTTAAGGAAGTCACGCCTTGTCTTCCAAGACTCAACCCAACCTCTTTTTCCAGGCAGGGATTTATCCAACCAACATGCCAGGATTCTCCTAAATCCACCTCCAGGTTAAAAAAAAAAGCCTATCTCCAACCTTTTCTCATGCCCACAAGACTGGAAAACAACTTGTAAACATTTCAAAGCACAAATGGAAATTAGATTTTAAAATAGGCTATTTCTTATAATCAAAGTTCAATTTTTCCGTTCCCTTTTCAAGATACTAATTTAAAATTATATCCAAAGTATGATAGAATAGAATAGAATAACAGAGTTGGAAGGGACCTTGGAGGCCTTCTAGTCCAATCCCCTGCCTAGGCAGGAAACCCTACACCACTTCAGAAAAAATAATAAATAAATAATAATGATGATGATAAATAATAAATAATGATAAATAAATAACTTTTTTCACATTGATTAAACTTCCTTATCATTTTATATAATACAGAATAATATCCATATTATAACTGATATTTATCAAATATATTAGACAAAAAATATATTTGTCTGAAGTTGATATTCTTTGAGAAGATGTTATCTTTATAGTTTGATTTAAGAACATGATGTCCTTAACTTGAACCAGAATTATTTTAGAGTTTGCATCTTTTTCCAAGCCAAGAATTTTAAACATTCAGTTGTTTGTTGGATGCTACAAAAGCAAAGTGATGACTAATTATGTGTCATCCAGTTGGTGTTAACTCTTAGCAATCACATAGAGATTTCTCCAGGATATCCTTCCGATTTTCCAATGGTGCACAAATTGCCACTGTAATTGAGTGGAAATTATAGCACTTGCTGCTGGCCAACCTCTTCTCTTTCTTTTTCTCAGTGTTACAGTTTTCTTCATGCAGCCAGATCGTTCCATAATGTATTTGAGCCTGGTAATTTGGACTTCAAGTCAGAACTTTGTGTTAATTTGTTTGAGGATTTGTTTGTTTTCTGAAGAACCCTGGTGGCGCAGTGGTTAGAATGCAGTATTACAGGCTAACTCTGCCTACAGTCTGGAGTTCGATCCTGATGGGCTGAAGGTTGGTTTAGCCTTCCATCCATCTGTGATCAATAAAATGAGGACCCAGATTGTTGGGGGCAATATGCTGACTCTGTAACTTCTTAGAGAGTGCTGGAAAGCACTATGAAGCAGTATATATTGTAAATCTGTTATGGCTATTGCTATTGACTATCTATGATATTCTCAAGAATCTTTTCCAATACCAAGTTAAAAAGCACCAACATTTTCTTCAGGATTCAGTGAGTCACAGGAAAAAACTCTTGTGGGTTTAGATCTTGGTAGGTATAGACACAACATGCCTTCTAAATATCTTTTCCAAAGCTTTCATTGCTACTTTATTAGGTGTCAGTCTATGCTATAGTTCTGTCATATACTGCTATATACTGGTTCCTTTATTGTTGATAGTTTATCCTAGAATCTGTCCATCATTAAGTTTTTAATTCCAAGTCTGGAAGCTGGATCTGTTTACATTTGACCTTCCCTTATATATCATTTTAGGGGAACACAGTAAAGGTCTGAAGACTAAAACATATGAAGAACGGTTGCAGGATTTGGGGTTGGCTAGTCTAGAAAAAAGAAGGACTGGGGGGGGGGACATGATAGCAGTATTCTAGTATTTGAGAGGCTGCCACAAAGAGGAGGGGGTCAATTTATTTTCCAAAGCATCAGAAGGCAGGACAAGAAACAATGGATGGAAACTAATCAAGGAGAGAAGCAACCTGAAATTGAGGAGAAACTCCCTAACAGTGAGAACAATTAATTAATGGGACAGCTTGACTTCAGACATGGGTGCTTCATCACTGGAGGTTTTTAAGAAAGACTCATTTGTCTGAACTGGTATAGCAATAGCACTTAGATTTAGACACTGCTTCATAGTGCTTTACAGCATTCTCTAAGTGTTTTACAGAGTCACCATATTGCCCGCAACAATCTGGGTCCTCATTTTACCAATCTCAGAAGGATGGAGGGCTGAGTCAACCCTGAGCCACTCAGATTCGAACTCCTGGAGTGAGCAGTGAGTTAGCCTGCAGTACTTCATTCACCACGGCTCTTTTATAGGATCTCCTGCTTGAGCAGGGGGCTGAAGACCTCCAAGGTCCCTTCCAGCTCTATTCTGATTCAGTAGCCTAGAGATTAAGATGTTTGGCCTGTCGACCAGAAGATTGGCAGTTCAAGAGAGACCCAAGTGCCATGTGATAGCGTGAACTCTCATTCTTGCCCCAGCTCCTGCCAATGTAGCAGTTCAAAAACATGCAAATACAAGTAGATAAATAGGTACCACTTCGGTGGGAAGGTAACAGTATTCTGTGTGCCTTGATTTGTAATCATGCTGGCCACATGACCATGGAAGCATCTTTGGACAACATTGGCTCCCTCAGCTAGGAAATGCAGATGAGTATTATTCCCTAGAATTGGATATGACTGACAGGGGAAATCTTGACCTTTATCTTTTTATATATATATCATTTTAGCCCCCCCCTTTTTTTTTTGTTTGCTGTGCTACTTAACTTTCATATTAGAGTTTGTAGATCATTTGAATTTTGACTATCAAGTAGCGTCATTAGCAGAGCACAAGATATTGATTTTCTTCTTCCATTTTTAAAAACCACATTCATTTTTCCACCTAGCTTCTCTCAATATAAATGTTGCTTACTGTTAAATATTTTCACCACTGGAAAGATATCAGCAAACCCATTCATTTGTTTGCAAGATCATCAAGATTAAACTAATGTTTGTTAGCTGTCCACAAGGGAAGACAATCTTGGGAAATTTATTTAGAATTCTCAAGTGAAGTTTCCTTCAAGGTGTAAAGGACAGTATTAAAAAGTTCCAGAATACTTTGGTAAAAGCAAACAGCAAGACACCAGTTGCAAATAAGATGACTTCTTACACATTATCACAAAAGAAGATATGAAGCATCTAAAAGGAGGACAAACTAGATTGCATAAAATTAGCATATGTTAGCTAAGCAACATCAGTGCATATTAGAACCTAATTAAATATATTAGAATGCATCACACCATAGAGGAGAAGACTGAAGCCAGGTGGCCTGGCTGTCAGCTCAGTTTGCTTTTGAACAACTTCAAGGCCCCTGTTCTGTCTTCTTATGCCTCTTAATCATTAAATCAAATTTGGACTGGAATAATATAGGGTATCTTTACATAGAAATTTGTCCTCTGCAAAATAAATTGCAGGCACACTCCTTCCAATAAATTATCCTATGCATTTTCTTTTAGATCATGCTGGCTTTGTTGTTACAGGCTTCTGCTGTTATTCCATCACCTTGATGTAACCCCACACTGATTTGGCTATTGTCTGTACACACAGAGAGAAGGTTGTCAAATTCTAAATAAGACCTGATGCAGTTAAGAAGGCAGCTGAATAAGCCACAGAGTCTTACACATACAAAGCACTGCAAACGATTAGCTCTTTCTCCCTGAGAAATCTTGATATCACATGTGGCTTCAAGTATTTTGAAGAACAGAAGGCAACTGCAGCAATGGCTTGATTCAATGGCTACATAATGCAGAGCAACATTTATCTAGTAATTCTTGAAGTGGATGGAATGAACATTCTTTAGTGCTTCAGTGAACAATGTCAACCCAAAGACTCAAGGCAAGACCAATTTTGCACCCCATATTTAATCCTCAATCCTTTTCTCTCTCGAATGAAATGAGAAGCTTTGTGGTTGACCTTAATGGAAACAGGATCGAGCCCTTTCCGTGTGAGTGGTGACATGAAAAGTGGTGTTACAGAGAATGATTATATTTAAAACAGCTTTGGTGTAATATCGATGTCAATGCCATTATTCTATCAGATGTAAATTTGCTGTGCTCTTGAACTCCAGTGGATTTTGTTAGCGAGGTGAAAAAAAATGTACTGTTAAAACTGCTGAAAAGATCTGTTTGCTTCAAATTTATGTACATTGAGAGCGTATGCACCAAGACAAATTCCTTGTGTGTCCAATCACACTTGGCCAATAAAGAATTCTATTCTATTCTATTCTATTCTATTCTATTCTATTCTATTCTATTCTATTCTATTCTATTCTATTCTATTCTATTCTAGCCTGGCCTAGCCTAGCCTATTCTATTCTATTCTATTCTATTCTAGCCTGGCCTAGCCTAGCCTAGCCTAGCCTAGCCTAGACTAGTCTAAATTGCTTCCTTAAGTCCTAGCTCCCATTACAGATGGTCCTCAACTTAGCACAGTTCATTTAATGACCATTCAAAGTTACAACGGCACTGAACAAAATGACTTACGACCATTTTTCACACTTACAGCCATGAGGTCATGTGATCAAAATTCAGATGCTTGGCAACTGGCTCATGACCATTGATGACAGTTGCTTTGTTCCAAGTTCATGTGATGTCCTTTTGTGTAACCCTCTGACAAGCAAAGTCAATGGGGAAGCCAGATTCACTTAACGACCATGTTACTAACTTGACAACTGTGATGATTCACTTAACAACTGTGGCAAGAAAGGTCATAAAATGCGGCAAAACTCTCTGAAGAAATGTTTCACTTAGCAATAGAAATTTTGGAATCAGTTGTGGTCATAAGCCAAGGATTACCTGTACTTGTTTGGAGTACATACTATCACATTAATATGGACGAGCAATGGGAAAAAAAACACCCCCACATCCATATTTTTGCTTCCTTTTTTTCTTTGTGGTGCTCATTCTCACATGTATTTATGCAGCAATCCTGTTTTGCTGAATCAGCATGTGGCATTGCAAACCTGAGTACCTGGCTATTTCTGTTAATTCATCTCTGTCACAGACCATTGGTCACTTTCCCTGATGGTGGTGAGTCATAAACAATCTGTCAATTTGCAAAACATCCCTGGCTTGCTCTCGAATTGCCATAGACAAGTGGGATGGGAAAACATTGAAGCAGCCCGGCAGCCAAAAACAAAAGCACATTCCAGACATATCTCTCTCAAGGCTGTCTCCCAGGGTTACCCATAGTGGTCAGAGGGGAGTGATCTCTACAACCCATGAAATTGCTCCATTGGTGAATGTGACTGATGACACACCCTGGGGGGAGATGCATTAATTGGAGCCTGACATGAAGCCTCAATTTAGGAAATGTTTCTATTAAAATGAAAGATTCCCCCCCAACACTGAGATATAATTTTGAACAAAGCGGAGAAGTTACTAGGTGATGAACACAAAATAAACGCAACTGAGTTTAAAGGAATTCTTGTCATTTCAAATATTTATAATGGAGAAATGTTCATTCTGAGACAGAATCAACTTAATCTGTAGCCCAAATTCACTAGACAATTACAGGACGTCCTCGGCTTACAATAGTTCATTTAGTGACCATTTGAAGTTACCACAGCACTGAAAAAAGTGACTTACAGTATGACTGTTGGGCACAATGATCAAAATTCGGATGCTTGTCAACTGGTTCGTATTTATGATGATTGCAATGATCCGGGGTTATGTGATCATCCTATGTGAATTTCTGACTAGCAAAGTCAATGGGGAAGTGTGATTCACTTAACAACCATGTTACCAAATTGACAACTGAAGTGAGTCACTTGTCAACCAGTGGTGGGATTCAAAATTTTTTACTACTGGTTCTGTGGGTGTGGCTTGGTGGGCATGGCATGGCTTGGTGGGCATGGCTTGGTGGGCATGGCAGGGGAAGGATACTGTAAAATCTCCATTCCCATCCCACTCCAGGAGAAGGATACTATAAAATCTCCATTACCTCTCCAATCCAGGGGAAGGTTACTGCAAAATCCCCATTTCCTCCCGATCAGCTGGGACTCAGGAGGCAGAGAATGGATGGGGGTGGGGCCAGTCAGAGGTGGTATTTACTGGTTCACCGAACTACTCAAAATTTCCACTACCGGTTCTCCACAACTGGTCAGAACCTGCTGAAACCCACCTCTGTTGACAACCATGGCAAGAAAGGCCGTAAAATGGGGGCAAAATTCACAACAAATGAGTGCCAGAAATTTTAGTACCACAACAAATTAGTACCAGAAATTTTGGGCTCAGTTGTGGTCATAAGTCAAGGACTACTTGTATCACAGAGGTGACTAAGTACTAAAGTGAGTTTTGATCAAACTTGCAAACCAAATGTAGGAAAATGGTTGGGGGACAATTTTCCAGTTTGATGAGAGGCAAAAGCCTGTTCTCTTGCCAGTAACAAAGCCCTTGATATGCAGATGTTCTCATACATTAGTGGAATGACTGGCAGTACTCTTGAGAATAGCAAGTGTAATCTCAGAGTGCATTACGATGATGTATTGAAAGGGGAAAATCTTTGCATTAACAAAACAAAACATGCATCGGTAAAAATCAGTAAAAATATAGAAATGGAAAATATTTACAAGTATTACATTAGTGTCAAAACTTGGGCTACTCAAGAAATCTGAACTGACATGCAGTGGAACAATTAAGATAAAAGTAGTCATATTTATAAGTACATTGTTAAAAAAGCTAGCCCATGCTAGTTAATCTTGAATAACTCCTTATTATCATAGATCAGCATATGTTTTGGGGTGAGAACTAAAACAAGAGCTACCATTTCTTTCCCTCAGCAAACAGAATACTAGAAGCAGAATACTGGATTATACCTACCCGTCATTTTTTTTTATTATTTTATAAGAACCCCTACTGGACCTCTATGAGACAAGATATTCATTTGATAGAAATGAATTCATTTCATTTCATTAAAAAACCAAAATCAGCAATGGCATTCAAGAGGCAGGAGAAAGACGTGAGAAGCTATGAAGGATCTGTATGTTCTGAATAGCTGCATACTCAATTGTAAGGGATGAAAAGAACAGCTGGATAGCTCTTATTGCAAGGTACTTCTAGGTCAGGGCAGTGGTGGGTTCCTCCTGGTTCGGCCCGGTTCTTCCAAGCCGGTAGCAGTGACGATATGACGTCACCGAACTTGTTCTGCCCTCGCCTCCCTGTGCCCCCCCTGTTATTCTTACCTTTTATTTGGCCCCACTCCCAGTCTATTGCTGCCTCCTGAGTCCCAGCTGATGGCTAGAGGGGAAAAAACTGTTTAAACTCTTGCCGCGGGGCTTCAAAGGGCCGCCCTACAGCTGATCAGTGTTAAAAGAAAACAAATGAATAGACTGGTGCCTGCAAAAATACATGAGTAGATCAGTGCCTGCAAAAATACATGAGTAAATCAGTGCCTGCAAAAATACATGAGTAGATCAGTGCCTGCAAAAATAAATGGGTAGATCAGTGCCTGCAAAAAATAAATGGGTAGATCGGTACAGCTCTGCAAGCAGTTAAAAGCCTGGTAGACCAGTACCTCTGCTAAATCCTAAAGAATTGTCACATGACCATTAAGCCACGCCCACAAAATAAGCCACGCCCACAGAATCGGTAGTAAAAAAAATTAGAACCCACCCCTGGGTCAGGGGTGTCAAACTGGTGGCCTGCAGACCAGATGTGTCACACGCAGGCCACACCCACCCCAGCTCTGCAAAGGGGGA
Organism: Pituophis catenifer annectens; assembly: GCF_029215685.1. Lineage (NCBI taxonomy): Eukaryota > Metazoa > Chordata > Lepidosauria > Squamata > Colubridae > Pituophis > Pituophis catenifer. The sequence continues at coordinate 55,578,763 of NW_027256882.1, forward strand.
AAACATCATGATACGCAACATACACCACAAGTTTGACACTCATGTTCTAGGTACTAAAAGCCTCTGTTTGCAACAATGGGTATTTAAGCGTGCTTCCTGAGTAAGTAGAGACTGTTGTCCTTTACTTAGAAAAGGTATATAAGGTAGTCAGTGTTAGAAATTCCATTTATATAAAGCACTACACAGAGCAAACGAAGACTACAGTCAGTCAGAAGAAAAAGTCCTAAACAGATCTCTGCTCCAAATCAGTAGCCTTCCTCTTGATTTTCCTTCCAAAGTCTGCTTCGTGAATTATCTGAGTGATAAAATAAAGGCGAATAATGAACATCATATGCTAACTTCACTCTTCCATGTCCTCATCACCCTCCCTGACTGTTTAGAGAAAGTATATGTAAAAAGGGGACTTTACATATAGCCAAATAGGCTCTTTGTGTGACTGAGAATTATCACCAGTTTTGGGGATTGTTTTAGAGAGACTTTCATGATCAGACTGCCATTTACAGACTTCAAGGAAACATCTGGATATTGAGGATAGACTGTGAGATGCAACGGCTGGACTAGCAAGCATGCTATGATATATAGCCTATTATATTTGTAGGAGATATTGATCTTACTTTTGAAGGAAGATAGATACTTGAATAGAATAGAATAGAATAGAATAGAATAGAATAGAATAGAATAGAATAGAATAGAATAGAATAGAATAGAATAGAATAGAATAGAATAGAATAGAATAGAATAGAATTCTTTATTGGCCAAGTGTGATTGGACACACAAGGAATTTGTCTTGGTGCATACGCTCTCGGTGTACATAAAAGAAAAGATACATTCGTCAAGAATCATAAGGTACAACAGTTAATGATAGTCATAGAGAACAAATAAGCAATCAAATCATATTAGGAAACAGTCAATATAAATCGTAAGGATACCAGCAACAAGGTTACAGTCATACAGTCATAAGTGGGAGAAGATGGGTGATAGGAACAATGACAAGATTAATAGTAATGCAGACTTAGTATTGGAAGCTTGGAAGCATGGGAAAAAAAGCACCCAAGAGGTTCATTATCCAGGGTTAAACAAGTGTTTTGAATACAATTGAAGTCCTCATCTTCCTAGAGAGCAATTGTTGATTGTTGTCAACACAACACTAAACAAAGCAGATCAATGGCCTGGTTCTGTATAAGACAGTTCTTCTTGCTCCTAAAGCAATGGAGGAAAAGCTAACAAGGAGAGAAAGAGAATGAGTGCTGTGCAGTTGCAGGAATTGGGTATGTCTTGTTTAATAAAAAGGACTAGAAGGAACAGGGGGGTTCACTGGAAGGCCTTCAAGGTGCCTTCATCCCTGTTATATTCTGTTATTCTGTTATCATTCCCGGAAGTAACAGAGATATAAAAAAGAAGCAGCTACTTGTATGTTGTTCATCTACATCAGAAAAAAAAGTACTGTTGATTTCTAGTGAGGAAATGGCAAACTGACGTTACATGAGGAGAAGGAGACCTTGTGCATCTTCTTGTTGCAGCCATTCTCTATTTATTATTGCTTGTGTTCCTTTCTGCCTGTAGAATACAATGCCTGACATTTTCTACACAAGGGGGATATTACACCAAAATGCTACTAAACATCTCCTTGCTCTGGTACCCAGACACTTTTTCAGCCGCCTAAGCATTATATGTAATGGGATCAAAAGGTACAAATAAAAGCCATTTTACATACAAAACTCTTTCATTTTAAATCTAGTTAAAATTATTTTAATGACTTATTTAAAGTAAAATACCAGGTTTCTACTTTGCTTCCTTTTTCTCGGCTCTGGCTTCACACCGGCACATTAATGATTATTCGTCAAAGTCACACTGTTTGCTTACAAGGTATGAAGGCTCTTTAGACACTGTAATGACAGCTTTTGATTCGCTTGATAATATTTAGAATAAACCCTAAAAGCCAATCTTTGAAAGAATAGACCACTTTTATTGGCTTTTAGTCTCATTACTGCTATCATAAGTGGTAAATTGGACTAATGCAAGTAGTGCTGCTGGGTCATACGATAAAAACCACTGCTTAGTTCAACATTTTATTTATTTTTACATGATCTTATTTTAAGATATGATTAAAAAGTAGTTCATCATGGTGACCAGAGGTCTCTTACAAGGCATGGCTGGAGCAAATTGTGGAAAATTGCACTCCTGAGTTATCGTTATATTTGTTCCATTTATATTTGGAAGGACCTCTTTTCTCTGCACTGTATGTAAGAAACGTATAGAGTAAAATGTTTGAATACAGGAGGTTAGTCAAGCCAGAAATTCATTTGAGATTTCCTGATTTGAAGGATGATGAACCAGCCTGATTGCAGCCATTCATTAAGTCATCTGCATATTTATTTGCTTCAGAATGTCTAAACCTCTAGGTTAGCCTGAGTCACATGCTGCAATAAGCTGTAGTTCAACTGGGGTTTGTCGAATTCATTTCAAACAATAATGATTGGCTTCACATAACATAGTAGGGTGAAACCAAACAAGCTACATTATGATCTAGCCTGATTGGCACAGTCCACATTGGAATTGCCACAGAGCCATATTAAATGTAACTTCTTCCTTTGAGTAGTGATAGCATGATGTTCAGTCCAACGTTGCACATAAAACAAGACTTTAGAAATACGGATCCTATGAAGTATTATAGTCTACGTTCTTATCAAGATGTTGAGTATCCAGAATGAGAGAAGAGCATCAACGATGATTAAGGGACTGGAGGCTAAAATATATGAAAAACGGTGACAGGAATTGGGTATGTCTTGTTTAATTAAAAGAAGGACTAGAAGGAGCAAGGGGGTTCACTGGAAGGCTTCCAAGATGCCTCCTTCATCTCTGTTATATTCTGTTATCATTCACAGAAGTAACAGAGATATAAAAAAGAGGCCGCTACTTGCTCCAAAAAAGTCCACAGTTGTTCATCTACATCAGAAAAGAAAAGTACTGTTGATTTCTAGTGAGGAAATGACAAACTGACATTATGTGGGAAGAAGGAGATATTGGCTAAAAACAGCAACTGGATCCTGAATCTGGATTGCCAAAATCTCTTCAGAGAAAGGTAGCAGGAACTGAGATTTCTGCATTCAGCTTGCCAACAGCTGGGAGCCACCACCTTCTATCAAGCTCATATCAATAGCAATAGCACTTAGACTTATATACAGCTTCATAGTACTTTACAACCCTCTCTAAGTGGTTTACAGAGTCAACACATTGCCCTGAACAATCTAGGTTCTCATTTTACCAACCTCAGAAGGATGGAAGGCTGAGTCAACCTTGAGCTGATGAAAATTCTGCTGGCAGCTTGCAGAATTAGCCTGCAATACTGCATTCTAACCACTGTGCCACCATGGCTCCTCATAGCTGTCAATGTAGCCTTTACAGAGTTAAGATTCAACGAAATCACATTTTGGATTTCCCTCTTTTTAAACTGCCTTTTTTGGTGGCTCAGCCGTTAAGATGCTGGGCTTGTCAGCTGGAAGCCGGCAGCCCAGGTTGAAGATCCAAGCTCCAGATGATGGTGTGAGTTCCCATCCTCGCCTCAGCTCCTGACAACCTAGCAGTTAGAAAACATATGAATGCAAGTAGATAATGGGTACCACTTTGGTGGGAAGGCAACACTGTTCCATGACGTCATGCTGGCCACATGACTGTGGAAATGTCTTCGGACAGTGCTGACTCAATGGCCTTGAAAGAGAGATAAGCACCATCCCCCCAATAGTTGACAATGACTAGTGGAGTAAAATCTTCAGGGACTCTTTAAACTGCTTTTTAAACACTGAGAACCTTCAGAACCAAAGTTTAATTGTATTAACTGAGTGAGATCTTCAATCCTTTAAGAAAGAAGTTCAAGGTTTTATAAAAGGTTTTTTTAAATATATAGCAAAGGGTGATTAGAGTGTTGATTTTAAAATGTTTTAAATGCATTAAGGGTGCAGATGAACTTGAATTAGGACTTTATTAGAAAATAATTACAAGAATCCTTCCCATAGGAAACTCTCTATATTTATATCTCAAAATAAATAAATAACTGATGACTTTGAAGATTGGTCATTAAAGGGCACCAAAAGGAAATGAATATTTCAATAGATCTGGTGAGATAGACCTAGTTCTATTAGTTCCTAGGTCTCAGAAAATAATTCTGAAGGTATCTGGTATTATAGGTAAACTAGAAAGAGTTTACGAAAGAGTTACAAATTCTACTGAATAAAACTGAAATTGACTGAAATTTTAAAATGACACTCATTACGAAGGAGATGGAAAAAGATGAAATAGTGGATATACAAAATGATGAGTTGTGGTATGCAAATAAAACCAGCTGATGTTTTCATAATTAAAAAAGACATGCAAATACTAAACCAGAAGAGTAATGTGGATAACCTTTTTGTTTTGGGTTTACAAAAGAGACTTGTTAAATTGCCAACAATTTTGTAAGAAAAGACTAAAAAGCATGAAAAGAAGACAGATACTGGAACATTATTTATTTATTAACATTAGCTGGTGACACTAAAACTTGTTGGGAAAAAGAGGAAATAATATAAAATTGATTTATTTGGTCATGGTTAAACTAGATAGGTTGCTATTTCTGGTAATGTTTAATGGATTTATGTTAGTTAGGACCAGATGATGTTTTAAAAGTTTTGTTCGTTTGAAGAAGTGAGATGAGAGGATTTGTTTAAATAGAAAATTGGACATAAATGTAACAGGAAGGTTTTGAAGTGGATTTTTACTAGATATAGTTTGTAAAAGTCATGTTATTATTTCTGATAAGCCTGAATAGAATTTTGCTGATTAAGATGGAATGGTAAAGTATTAAAGTTTTGGGATATGCAATGAAGAGATGATTGCAGGGATGAAATGCTCCTGGTTCGGACCGGCTCGGGCGAGTAGATAGTGATGGCGGTGGGCAGTTCGGAGAACCGGTAGCAAAAATCCCTGCCCCCACCCCCCATGCCCAGCTGAGCCGCGCGATCATCAGAGCCTTTTTTTTTCTTTTAAATGGCTCTGACAAGCCAAGCTCTGATGATCCCAGCTGAGTTGGCTGCTAATCGATAGCAAAAATCCCTCCCCGTCCCCCCCTCAGCTTGCTTACCTTAGCTGATGGTCGCAACACCTTGCTGCAATCCCTGCAATACATTGCATCAGCAAGCAACTAAATCTCCCTGCCTGCAATCAAGCAGGCAGGGAGTTGTGGACTTCAACTCCCAGAATTCCTCAGCCAGCAAAACAAAGCTGGCTGAGGAATTCTGGGAGTTGAAGTCTACAAGTCTTAAAGGTTGGAGACCCCTGTTCTATTGGGTAAGTTTTTTTCCCCTTTTGGAGCTTTAAAAAATAGTTAATTGGGGTTGTTTTTAGTTGTTCTTTTTTTAGACCTAGCCATTTAAAGTTTAGGAAGTTTTAAATTTAGCTGCTTTTATATAAAAATATAAATAAATTAAAATAAAATAATATTTGTGCAGCTTTCTGAGATTTAGTGTGTTTCTGTAGTGTTTCACTCTAACTACACAAACACACAAAATCTCCCAAAGCTGTATGTGGAATTTTGTGTGTGTAAAGTGTGAAAGTTGGTTTTTTGGGCTTTTTGTGGCTGTGTGAGGTTCCTGCTTGCTGCAGGGGCCATTTTGGTCTAGCACAGCTGCTTTTATATTGTGGGTGAGCCAGTTGTGTTGTGTTGTGTTTTGTAGGTTTAAAAAGGGCAAAGAAGTGACATTGATTTGGCCACGCCCACCACAGAACCGGTAGCAAAAAAAATTAGATTTCACCCCTGGATGATTGGTTATATTTTTTTAGAGATCGTGATAAGTTAATATTAACTATACTTATGGGGGATAGAGGAAAAGTGTTTTTTTCCTGCACCTTTTATTTTTCTATTGTTTCATTTTTTCTTTTGTAGTTTTTTTTTAGTTTTGCCCCTATATGTAACAATAAAATTATTATGAAAAAAAGAAAAATATTGTAGACAGAAGAGTTAGTTCATACAGACATACAAATTACTTAGTTCCTAGGTTTTGAGCACACAGAACACAGCCTATTCTGGCATTTAATTCCCTACACATTTCAAATCACACACGGGAGGGAAGGCATAAACTTCCTTCACTGTATTTGTAGATTTGCTTGATTTAGAACTCTGGAGAAGCATGTTTCTAAAATAGGTGGGGGATTTTCATTTATCATGATTAGATATTCTCCATTTCTTCCAGGAGATCAAAGTGACACTCCCTGAATTGACAGTCTTGGGAATGATCATCTATAGACTGTACTCTAGTTCCAGTAGAAATGGGATTGAGAAGTGCTAGCAGCAAACTGGGCATCCCAGAACAATTTTGCTTCTAGACTAGCTAGCTGAAATTACAAGTAGGGCAATTTTAAACTATAATGTTGTTTGTTGTTGTTAGTTGCAAAGTAGTGTCCGACCCATCGCGACCCCATGGACAACGTTCCTCCAGGCCTTCCTGTCCTCTACCATCCTCTGGAGTCCATTTAAGCTCATGTCTCATGCCTTCAGTGACTCCATCCAGCCACCTCATTCTCTGCCGTCCCCTTTTTCTTTTGCCCTCAATCTTTCCCAGCATTAGGCTCTTCTCCAGTGAGTCCTTCCTTCTCATTATGTGGCCAAAGTATTTGAGTTTCATCTTCAGGATCTGGCCTTCTAAAGAGCAGTCTATAACTATTATAAAAATATTATAAAATAATTATTATAAAAACTATAATAGATGTGACTAAATTCACTCCTGTCTTGCAGATACACTACATGAAGTATCTCATTTACTCCACAGTCTAAAGGTAGTATATGATAACATTCTCTGTTAGAAAATTTTGTAGCTGAAAATGGAACACAGTTTCTGTTGCAGTCTAGATGTCTGTAAGTAATGAGAAATTAATGTTGGGGAACTTGGATTCCTTCAGGCTAACTCCCACAGTACCTTGCCATTGTCATTGCTTTCTAGTGCTGATGGGGTTTGAAACTCATCCGTTTCTGGAGGACACCAAGTTTTGACCTTAGTAGGAGACTGAACAGAAGAAATACAGTGAAATGTATAGTACCAGTAGTGAGAGAAAGAAAGAGAGGATATGGTAATTAAAATAGTGGTGAGAATAGAGGAGGAAGTAGACTAAAGCGTCTGCATGAACTCATTCAGTTCTTTAGCAGAGAGATTTGCCTTCCAACATATGAAGGATAATTGCAAATAGTAGAGTTCTTTTTCCATCATGGAATTCTAATCCCATTCATTTTCAGAAGCCATCATTTTCCTGTCCCTTGCTTTCACTCTTGCTGCTTTCACTTTTATTCCAAATCTATTCTTTTCCAAAATCCATTTTTGATACTACTAAATAATGATCTGCTCTCCACTCAGAATTTCATACCCCTCCTGTATTCTTTGTTATTAATAATGCAATCAGTTATGCTTTGGGATTCATACTGATAATACCTTTACTGTATGAATAGACTTATGCTAAAATGACAGATGTTACCAGCCTTAGTTGAGTCCTGCCATATGCAGCATTTCCCACTAAATGATAAAGACACTGCCAGAGGTTTTGGCACATCAGGCCAATATGTCACATGTACCATACTCTCAATAATCTAGGTTTCTTCTCTAACTCTAGAAAGTAAGTTAATATTTACTTCCCCTGCAGCTAGGAACTACTGTGTCAACTCACGAAGCATTCCTGATCTGCTCTTGAGTTGCCATAGGCAGGGGGATGGGGAACTGAGCCTCGCAGCTGCAGTGAGGGAATTGCACTTCAATCAAAACAAAAGCACATTCCAGCCATCTCTATGTCAAGGCCATCTCCACGGAGACCCACAGTGGTCAGAGGGAGGGACTTCTACCACCCATGAAATTGCTTTGTTGGGGAATGTGGCTGATGACACACCTTTGGGGGAGGGGGAAACGAGGTCAGAGCTGGGGCATAAATTAAGTGAGGTCAGAGTTGGCTTCACTTGGAACATGCCAATATGAAGCTCCTAATAAATAACTGGATTTCTTTTGAAGCTTGGATCAAGGCTTAGGATTTAATTAGGGCATCGGTTGGAACCCTGACATTCTGTATATGTATATATATAGCATACAGTCATATATGCTGGATGTGATCTAGAAAGTACCTCAAATATCTGCAGGATAACAGATTGTGAACTCCAATATATAAAGTTGCATGATTTGACGAAAACCAACTCATCATCTTAGAGAAACAATTTACTCATTAGGCATATATTAAATAATAATACAAAGAAACATGGACTTCTATTCCAACATGGTCATTTTAATGGTTCAAGATTAATATCAATTTTATTATTTATAGGGCTGAGTAATTCATTAATAAATAATGTAAGAAGCCATGCTACAAATTTTCCTTTTAATTATACATGCAACAACATGCACTAAATTGTTTTTCTGTCTCCAGTAAGTAATCTTTGAAATTTCATAGAAACTTGGCACTTAAGCCCTTCCATTAACAAACTATGCAAAGCTCTTGCAAGTATTTTCCCAGCAAAGGTAGAGATAATCTTTGCTAGCAATTATTTATTTACTGCACATACAATATTTCGGTATAGCCCTGCATCCTATACCTCTTCCAATTTGCAAATACTGTAGCATAAAATCTCACCTTTTTGTATAATGTTCAATCCAATAAAATGACATGGTACATTACAACAAAACTATCATTTAAAAACTCAAAGTCAGAAAAATAAAAGGCAGCAATTTGTGCAAAGCTGTATTGTCAATCAGACTTCTTTAACATTTTCTGGAGAATGTACTAAATAAGCAGCCAATTATTTTTGACCATTTACTTCATTTATTTATAAAATACTTCTCTGCTGTCTTGCAGATTAAAAAAGAAAAAAGAAAATCACCAAGGCATTTTATCAATCCAATTAAAACAACATTCAAACACAAAATAAATCAAAACAAAATGCAAAAAAGATCTACATTAAAGAATATAGTTTTTTTCCTCCTTCCCTGTCCCTTTTCCTTCTATGTCATGCCTTTCACATTGTACCCTAAGAGTAAGAATGAATTTTATGAGCTTTGGTAGGGATTTAGTGAATTTAAAAAAAACAGAATAAAAGTTTGTAGAACAAGAATATTTTAAAAACAAAGTAAAAGCCTGGAGAATGTACAGCATGATAGTACTTAGCATTGAGACTTATATATCACTTCACAGTGCTTTGCAACCCTCTCTAAGCAATCTGGGTCCTCATTTTCCCAATCTAGGAAGGATGGAAGGCTGAGTCAACCTTGAGCTGGTGAGAATTGAACTTCTGGCAGTCAGCAAAATTAGCCTGCAATACTGCATTCTAACCACTGTGCCTCCACGGCTTTTTAAAATAGAATGGATCAATCTACTTGCTCTCAGGAAGATTCTAATAATTGGGATGCTACCACCACCAAAAAAGATATAGTCATATCCACCTTATCACATTTAAGTCCAAAGGAAAAGCACAGCCTCAGGAACTGAATACGGATTATAAACAGATTCATGAATTGCTGAGGTGTCTCCAGTGGTGGGTGAGTGTATATGTGTCAAGATGACAGTTGTGACTGCACTATCAAAGTCCCATTCATTTTTAGGTTTTTATGTAAAAAAGAGGAGTCAGTCCTATGGTTGCAGCTATCTTTTTAACTTTTTAGACCTTTCCTCCAGTGGTGGGTTGCCCCAGTTTGGGCCAGTTCGCAAGAACTGGTAATAAAACCGGTGGGAGGCCCCGCCCACCACCCTAGATGTCATCATTGGCGATCTGCACATGAATATGTTGACTATGTTGAATACAACTACGAATCTGCATACAGATGGGAGGTTGAACAACTAGCTTTGTGGTGCAACCGGAAAAATCTTGAACTAAACACACTCAAAACCGTAGAAATGATGGTAGATTTTAGGAGAAACCCTCCTATACTACCACTTCTTACAATACTAGACAACACAGTATCAACAATATAGACCTTCAAGTTTCTAGGTTCTATCATATCTCAAGACTTAACATGGACACCTAACATCAAAAACGTCATCAAAAAAGCACAACAAAGAATGTTCTTTTTGCGCCAGCTCAGAAAGCTCAAACTGCCCAAGGAGCTGTTGATTCAGTTCTGCGCCTCTATAACTGTCTGGTTTAGCTCTGCAACTAAACAAAACAGATACAGACTTCAACGGATAATTAGAATTGCAGAAAAAACAATTGCTACCAACCTGCCTTCCATTGAGGATCTGTGTACTGCATTCATCAAAAAGAGGGCTGTGAAAATATCTACAGACCCCTCACATCTTGGACATAAACTGTTTCAGCTTCTACCCTCAAAAATATGCTATAGGGCACTGCACACCAGAACAACTAGACACAAGGACAGTTTTTTCCCGAATGCCATCATTCTGCTTAACAACTAATTCCCACAACACTGTCAAATAATTTACTAAGACTGTATTACTATTGTTATTATTCTCTTCCTTCCTATTACTAATCTCTTCCCACTTATGACTATAACCTTGTTGCTTGTGTCTTTACGATTTATATTGTTTTGTTTCCTAGTATGATTTGATTGCTTACTAGTAACCTATGACTATCACTAAGTGTTGTATTTTATGATTCTTGATGAATGTTTTTTTCTTTTATGTACACTGAGAGCATATGCACCAAAGACAAATTCCTTGTGTGTCCAATCACACTTGGCCAATAAAGATTTCTATTCTATTCTATTCTATTCTATTCTATTCTATTCTATTCTATTCTATTCTATTCTATTCTGTTCTGTTCTGTTCTGTTCTGTTCTGTTCTGTTCTGTTCTGTTCTATTCTATTCTATTCTATTCTATTCTATTCTAATGTTTGCCATCTTGAGTTATTTGTAAAAATAATAAAGGCAGGAAATGAATGAAAGCATAGGAAACAAGAATCATTAGGAATTCTGGGAAGATCTTTATTAATAGTAGGGTATGATAACAGAATCTTTGAAGCCTGCCAAAGGTCAGCTTATACTGAGCATAGTTAAAACCAAGCTACTCTAAGTCTCTTTCTCATGTTTCCTTGCTCTCCCAGACCTAGGATGGGTGGAGGGATGAATGATTAAATGATAGATAGATAGATAGATAGATAGATAGATAGATAGATAGACGATAGATAGACAGACAGATAGATGACAGACTGACAGAAAGACAAGCACACCACTCCTATGTATGTACCTACCTTCTTTCTCTGTGTCCACCTCCATGTTGTCATAGGGCAGCACAAAAGCAGTTACAATGCCCTACAAACTATGCTTCTGTCTCAAAGATTCAAATTTTGTGTGTTTGTGTGTGTGTGTATTGCTCCCTTCCACTGACTGTCAATTAGTGGGGTGGCTTCCCACTGGTGGCTCACCACATCCCCTATCATGCTTTCGTCCAGTGCCAAAAAGCAGTTTCAGCTCCAGAAAGCAACTTCTAACTTTAGGAAACTGTTTTAAGACTGCTCTAAATGACATCATTCTAAGGGGTAAGTGGGGCTTTTTTGCTCTCTGTTGGGGGACCGTATAAGAGCCTGCAAGGTTCTCTATGTTATGATGCTTCCTAACCAGTAACCTGGAAAACACTGGTGCACTGTATTTGGTTAGCAATATGGAGAGTCCAGCAATCCAGTTGGTGCCATGCCATCAAAAGCATTTGTAGCACTTTCCAGCTATTAGGACATTGTTCTTTCATTCTGTATGGACTTAAAACCTCTCTCTTTCCCCGGAGAATGCATTGCAGAATTTAACAACTACTCAGCTTATAAAACTGCAATTAATAGCAGCAAGCTGGAAGCATGTTACATTTGATAGACTCTGTGCCTATTGAAAAGAAGTCTTTTAATCTCCTTTTTTTTTTTTTTACAACTTAAAGCAAGGCTTGCATTGATTAAGTCACTCAAACAGAGGCCCTGAAGCTGGCAAGGCTCTTTCCCAGGATTTTGGCTCCCCAAAGGATGAGCAACACCAGTTTTTGGCTCCATTCCCCCCCCCCATTTTGATAAGAAATACAGTAGAATAGATGAGAAAGACAAAATACAAAGACCTGCAAATAAAATAACTGTGGCAAAAGAAAGCAAAGATAGTGGCCAATAATAATAGGAGCCTTGGGTGCAATCCCAAAACAACTGGAGCAGCACTTGAATACCATTGGCATTGACAAATTCACCATCAGTCAATTGCAGAAAGCAACTTTACTTAGAACAGCTTACATAGCAATAGCACTTACGCTTACTGAATATCCAGCTTCATAGTACTTTACAGCCCTCTCGAAGTGATTTACAGAGTCAACCTATTGGCCCCAACAATCTGGGTCCTCATTCTACCAATCTTGGAAGGATGGAAGGCTGAGTCAACTTTGAGCCAGTCAGGATCGAACTCTTGGCAGTTGGCAGAATTAGCCTGCAATACTGAATTCTGGCCTTTGCCCTAACACAGGGCTTTCCTGCAATGATATCTGTAACATCATCAAACATCCACATTTGCCTATCCCAGATCCTTGAGAAGGACTCAATAGGCAGATAAAAATGCCAAATACAGTCCGAACAACTGGCAAAAATACCAATGATAATAATAATAACCGTGCATTTTTTTAATGTATCTGCTACCCCCATTAATAACTGTTTCACTGAGAATCTTTTAATGAAATCTGCCTTTGCATAGATTTCCTTCTCCTCTGAAAGAAGAAAGCCAGCTAGCTTGAAAAGGAAAAAAAAAACGCACCCATTTCCCCCCAAGTGATCGGCTGTAAATTCAAAACCAAAATATACTAGTTTTGTATATACTCTTGACTATTTAATATTTATGTCTACAAATGCAGGCAATGCATGTTCATTGTTCTGATCATTATAATTTTGATGGAAATTTACACTTCAGATTATGATTTCATGTAAACCCTTCAAAAAACCCAACAGTAATTTTTTTCAGCAACATGAAGGCAGTGCAGTGGAATTATTATTATTGAGAGACACGTGATGTATTTATGTTTTATTTGAGCTACTTCTGTAGCTCAATTCAGCTTGAATGTGAAGATTTGTATGCTTCAAATCCTGCAAATCCTGTTTGACCAGAGATTTCCAGTCGTAAGCCTTGATAGTACAGTGGTCTACGCACCCTGTTATTAACACAGCTGCCTGCAATTTACTGCTGGTTCGAATCTCTCCAAGGCTCAAGGTTGACTCAGCCTTCCATCCTTTCTAAGGTAGGTGAAATGAGGACCCAGTTTGTGGGGGCAATAAGCTGACTTTATATAAATATACAAAAGTATGAAGGCTATTGCTTAACGCATTGTAAGCCGCCCTGAGTCTCCGGAGAAGGGCGGCATATAAATCAAATTAAAAAAAAAATAAGTCTAATGATAGCCTTACAGACAATGTAATGACTGTAAGGCTTAATGACTTGTAACTTAGTGACAGTCCAAAGTGACAACATACCTCTGCAGATCTACTTTCAACCAGTTGGAACAGCCACATATACCCCTGAAGTCATGGAATGGTATTTTGGCTGGTTGGAAACTGACTCACATTTATGCTGTTGGCAATTTCCCACAGTCATATGCCCATGATTTTTGGTGGTTTTTGCTCTTTTTTGGCAAATTATTTCCAGTTTCCAACCCTTTGTGAAAATGGTTTGCTCCATGAGCCTGGTGTTTGCTTTTTTTGTTTTTTTAATTTGATTTATATGCCGCCCTTCTCTGGAGACTCAGGGTGGCTTACAGTGCATTAAGCAATAGCCTTCATACTTTTGTATATTTTATACAAAGTCAGCTTATTGCCCCCACAAACTGGATCCTCAATTTACCTACCTTAGAAAGGATGGAAGGCTGAGTCAAGCCTGGCAAGATTTGAACTTACTTTAATTGCAGACAGCTGGTGTTAAATTACAGTGCCTTGTCTGCAGAGCTATCCAGGCTTAATGACCTCCACAACAAGGGTTTGTAAAATTGGACATGGTCGCATGTTTACCCACTTAATCTCTATCACAATTTAGATTGTACAATTCAATTATACAATGGGTTCAGTTGGGTTGTACCAATCATAATTGGGTTCAGTTATGATTGTAAGTTGTAAGTACCTGTATCATAAAGTGTTCAGTTTAAGAAACATCATTAATAGCTGTAAATTTAGATGATGCTGGCACTGTTACAGTATTCTGAAGATCTTTTCTACTAATCCATATAATTGTTTGTTTTTTACATTTTCTACAAGTATAACTAAATAATTGCTAAATTATTTTGGTATGATACTGATGCAATCAGTATGGCAATTGATTTTTTTCCTCCATGAAATGTTGCTCTCAATTTGTAAATCATGATTTTTATCAACTGATTTTTCATTTAACAGGCTCTATCCCTCCTTCTTTTCCATAACAGTAATGTCTGGTGAATTAGTTTTTAAGAGAATTCTGATCTCCTCATTTTGCAAAATGTTTTTGTAGAAGATGACCAGGCTGAGCCTGAACCTGAGGAAGGGGTCAAACGCGTCATCAGTTATGAGTTCCTGTATACCCACAAAAGATCTGAGTCCAGCCCACCTTGATTTCCTCTCTGTCCTTAACACTTGTGAATTTCCCTTGACTGTTAGTAGTTCAGAATTTGTAGAGAGCTTGCAATAAATCTTTATACTCATTTGATCTGCCTGAATTTCCTGATTTCTCTGGCGGCTTGACAGTTTTGAAACATATAATTCCACAAAACACAATATAAATTCCAATGGACAATTTTTGCAATCCTATTATGGTGCCATAAAATGAGCAATTTGACTATAGTCACTAATAAGATTATTGGCAGTTTCACACTTAATTTTACATCACTGACTTTGGCATTATCAAAAATACCGTTGGTTCATTTTTGACTTTGATGGTTCAGCATTATTTCCTATAATAACTTGTTTCAGGGCACTAGTGGACAACCCACAAACTGGCCTATTCCCAATATTGAGTTGTCTACCACCAGCTCAGCCCACCTTGATCTGGTGGTGAAGCTCTGAAAGACTTCTACCATAACTCTCTCTTTCCCCCAAATTTAAGCTCCTTTCCTTTATTTGAAATCAATGGACTTCAAAGCATATAACCTTTTGCAGATCATGTCTCATATTTCTGGTTCCCAGTCTGTTCTTCTGGATAAATATCTATAAGTGTTCACATTAGAAAGTATTAGTATCTCTAATGCAAATGGCGAGGAAGAGATGATGACCTGCTTAGCCAACAAACACTTAAAGGTTATCTTGTAAAGATCACAAACGTTGGGAATTGTACGCAATAGCTGAGCTAAGAATACATCCAGTGTTGTTTTGTGAAAAATTCTGATCTGAAACTGCAGGGCATTTCATTCCATACCTTTTCAGCATCTTATTTCCATTGTGTGTGGTTCCTGGATGCTTCTTTTAGAAGGCACAAATAATCAATATAAAACCATGAATAAAAATAACTTTCCCTTAAAATTGGATGCTAAAAGAACATGCAGCTTTCCTTCTTAGCAGGCAAGATCGAATTCTACTACACAACTCCCTCTTTTGCTATGAGTCCTGAAAATGAATGTTTCAAAATCATGTGTGACAAGCAGAAATTAAAAAAAATATATGGGGGAAGGGGACATCTGGTCATTATTTTTTTTGTTAGACCCTTCCTAACTTAGTGCCTCCTGATTTTCATTTAGTTTCCAGTTTTCACAATAACAAGTTGTTCAAATTGAGCAGAATGTATATAAATGTTGTCTGGGTAAATACTGGAATTATATTATAAATTGAATAGGGATTCTTGGGAAAAACATACACCCACATGGTAAATTGTACAGTTTAAATATAATATAATATAATATAATATAATATAATATAATATAATATAATATAATATAATATAATATAATATAATATAATATAATATAATATAATATAATAATACAATACAATACAATACAATACAATACAATACAATACAATACAATACAATATAATATCAGAGTTGGAAGGGACCTTGGAGGTCCTCTAGTCCAACCCCCTGCTTAGGCAGGAAACCCTACACCACTTCAGACAAATGGTTATCCAACATCTTCTTTAAAACTTCCAGTATTGGAGCATTCATAACTTCTGGAGGCAAGTTATTCCACTGATTAATTGTTGTAACTGCCAGGAAATTTCTCCTTAGTTCTAAGTTGCTTCTCTCCTTGATTAGTTTCCACCCATCACTTCTTGTCCTGCCCTCGGGTGCTTTGAAGAATAGCTTGACTCCCTTTTCTTTGTGGCAGCCCCTGAGATATTGGAACACTGCTATCAAGTCTCCCCTAGTCCTTCTTTTCATTAAACTAGACATACCCAGTTCCTGCAACCGTTCTTCATATGTTTAAGCCTCCAGACCCCTATTCATCTTTGTTGCTCTTCTCTGTACTCTTTCTAGAGTCTCCACATCTTTTTTACATTGTGACGACCAAAACTGAATGTAGTATTCCAAGTGTGGCCTTACCAAGGCATTATAAAGTGGTATTAACACTTCACATGATCTTGAAACACTGACCAACATTGTGACCTGACACCAATATGCACCATAAAATACTGTGAAGCACAGGTGAAGAAACACATAATGGGATGACATCGAAATAAAAATCTGCCTTTTAGTGCATCAAGAAAATAGTCCATCTAGCTCATCCACAAGGATCTGGCTAATCTGCACTGATTTGGGAAATCTAAATCTTGACCTAAAGCAGATGCCTTACCATTAAGTGACCTTACCAAAGACAACTGTTCGAAATGGGCAAACCTATAAATGAACAACTTTTGAATGAACAAATAAGCAAACCTATGCTCCTTTGACAATGTACATATCCAGTTTATCTCTATGCTGAAAAGTCATAAAGACATTCTGTTCATCTAAGAGTTGTTGCTATGAAAACTTTCTAGCTGAGGAACTCTGGCACTCTTACAGGGATTTTGCCATATTTCTTATAGAAATTAGCATCACCGTCTCCTGGGCCATGTTCCTGATTCACTGTATTGAGAATCCCCAAGGATTATTTTCAGATTTAAGGTGCTTATCTAAACATCACTGATGACGTTAGCAATGACTATTAGGATCAACAGCAGCCAAAATAGCTAAGCATGAAAATTTAAAATTCCTCCTCTGTTAATACGTGTGCTTTCATCTTCACAAAGAGAATGAAACTGAATTATATTTAATTTGTTCCATTAACTAGATACTATGATTAAACTTGGGGTCAGTTTGGCATTCCCTTTTCCTTACCTCCCCCACCCCCACTTTTGATCACTTTCAAAATCCATTATATTAATGAACTGAAGTTGGAAGAGGTAAAACTAATACTTTTCAAAATTTGCCCTGCTGTTCAGAAGAATTAATGTCTACACATTTATTGCAATGATGCAAACACCTTGAGAGATAACATTGATAACTTTGTGTATCTATCTCAAATCTCAGATCTAACCTGTTACTTCACATTTTTCCAAAATAATAATTGTACAGTGATACCTCGGTACTCATCATTAATTGGTTCCGGGATGTGTGACGACTACCCAAAACGATGAGTACCAAACAAATGTTTCCCATAAGGAACAATATAATGAGTCAAAAGGCAGCCAGAACCAATGAGTTCTAGCTTGTGTGTTCAGTAGCAAACAAACAATGAGTACCGGGACAAAATATTCATGTCAAAATGTGTTGAGAACCAAATTCGCCGAGTTTCAAACAATTGAGTACCAAGGTACCACTGTATGTTGAATGGATTTGTTATTTGATGCCAACATGCCAAAAATATAACAAAAATATACTTGGAAACCAATACTTTTTTAAAACTGCAATGTTTTGGACTCCCTTTTATTCAGCTATACATACAAACACAAAGGCCACAGGAGTTTCATTCATAACAACAAAACTGGGCAGAGCACATCAAAATAAATACAACCAAAACAGTGAAACAAGAAAGCTTTCAGCAAAAATGGAGACGCTCCAAAATATTCCAAATATGTAGCCCATATCAAGCAATATATATATATATATATATTAAATAGAACCTTGACCTTTCAGAAGAACGGTGGATAAAATTTAAATAAATGAATTAAAAAAACCATATATTTGCTAAATATTTGATATCTGAGAAAATGCAAACGATAAAGCTTAGAATAATTTGGTCAACTTTTAAAATAAAATACACACATTATAGCATGAAGAAAACCTAATAGTTTCCCCAAAAAAAGATGTTGGTTGGAAAATTTAGATTTGTCTGAGGAATAAGAAACTATGACCAACATTGTCGTATTTGCTTTATTCTAGTTAGTCCTAGAAACTTAGTTTGTTTCTTGTGAGCCTTTTGAAAGCTTTTGGGGTTTGTTCTCATAAAACTGTGTTCTCTGGGAATTTGGTTTCTCAACATTTTAAGGTAATAATAGTAATAATGCTAATCTTAATAATTCCAATATAAACAAGAAAGTTACCTTCTTTCAGCAACACGGAAGTTGTTCTCTGATCATTTTCAAAGCTCTGTGTTCTAACTTTCCCTATGTCTGTATCTGTTTCAGACATCTGTAGAATTGGAAAAAATTAAAAAATATCAGCAAATAATTCTGCAGTGTTTGACATCTGCCTATTTTTACTTCTGTGGGACCAATTAGCTTCTGACAAATCGCTTGAGCTTCATATCTGCCACTGAGTTATCATTACTGGGGTTTTCTGCATGCTGGTTTTCAAAGTTAATTATTACTTTTATGGCTTTATCACTGCACTTTCAAAAGTTTACCAGTACTTACAGAACTAGTTTTATGAGATGTTTGCTAAAGAAATAATGTATTAAAATAGATTTTCCATTACTCTATTAATTGGAATGTCCTTTCAAATCATCAAGCATATGTACTTGGATGATACAACATCAGTTTGAATGGCACAATGCTTTGCATTCTTACTCTGAAGTAAGAACTTATAGTCACTGCATTCAGTAAGCTGTACTTAGGAAAGTGAGTAGAGCAGTCTTGTCTAAAATGCTTTATTTTGGATGAAAAAGCTCCTCCAATCAGTATCTACATTATGAGATGTTTCTGTCTTGTTATATAACAAGTATTCATTTTTTTTAACAACAACAAAAAATCAACATACTGCAAAATATCTTACCCTAAACCAAGATGCTTTTTTATAGCTCTTTATTAATATTACATGTATTCTTCAACAGCAGTGGTATCAATTTTATGTTGAGATGTATTAATAATTCTTATGAGTTTATTGTAGCACAGAGATAAACTGTGCTTGGGCAGGAGTTTTCCCTGTAGGTATTGAATATGCTTATAAATAGCAATAATGCATCTCATTCGAGCGCTCACAAATAAATATCAATAAAAGGTAGTTCAGCAAAAGTGTAACCAAAATATTCTTTACTGCCCCTTCAACCCATTCATCTCTCCAAAAGAGAATTGTTGTTCACCAAAAGCATGCAAATTACAGTACCTGGGAGTATTACGTGTACATTAGCCTGCTGAGTAGTATGATATGGATTGCCTCTTGTAATTTGTTTCCACGAAATGATAGGGGAATATATATATATATATGAATACATATATATAAATATACTGGAATATCTTCTAACTGATGTTCATCTTCTCAGGGTTGAGATAGTTGAAATTTCTATTCCAAACAAGAGAAACGAAGATTAGGAGAGCCAATTAATATAGGTTTAGTTCTTCTTCCAGAGTCCCAGATTGTGTACTGTCCAGCATTCCCTCACACTGACAAAACTGAAAGGATGAGTTAGGCATTCTCCCCCTCCACACTGACTTCCTGTGCTGTACAGTGCCAGATTTGACTGGGTGCCAGAAGCAGCCACATTAGTGCTAAAATGATTTTTAAAAAAGAAAAGAAAAGAAATTGACAACATTTCTTATGGTAATGGCTAGAAAGTTGGGTGTTTGACAAAAAGGCTCTGCTGCACAGAAAAAGCACAATCTTCAGTTAAAAAAAAAAATCTGCCTGACAATAATTTTGGATAAAGGATGAAAGGAAGAGGCGTCATCTGATTTCCTATGCTTAAATCAAAATGGTATCTTCCTTAAAGGAAAAGGTTCGAAACAAAGAAAATAGCTGAGCTGTGGTTCTCCAAGAAATGAATGTCTGCCTTGGAATTGATTCCATATCTGTCACACATGAGAATGGGAATCTCATGGATCTATTGAGAAATATGTTACCCTTCCATATACAATAGTGGCCAAAATTGTGGAAACCTTTTGGGAAAAGTGTTTTTTTTTTTGAGGTCTGATGGCTAATAACACCACTTTTTTTTTTTTTTTTTGGAGTTTCAAGATAATCATGCTGGAATGGCCACTGCTGGAATGGCCTGGGAATAGTCCAGACCTTAACCCAATTGAAAATCTATGGAGCTGACTAAAGAAACTTGTTAGTCAGAAATGACCCAGCAATAAAACCCAGTTAATAGAAGCAATCATTAAATCTTGGTTTCACATTATAAGAGCTGTAGAACTAAAAGACTTGGTTCACTCCATGGGAAGACGTTTTAAGGCTGTAATTCATGCTAAAGGTTACCCAACTAAATATTAACTGATGTGATAATTTTTGTATATCTCTTTTGTTCTATGGTGATCATTTTTGTATATCTCATTTTTTCTACGTGTTTCACTTTTCTTCTTTATACTGTAACTGCTATTCTAATAGCAAATCCTTCATAAAAGTTATTGCATTACATTCTTAATTAAATTATCTTTCCATTAATATATAATTTTATGATACTACTCCCCAAAAAAGTGGTGTTATTAGCTAGTTTTAGAAAATACACTTTTCCCAAAAGGTTTCCACAATTTTGGCCACTACTGTATGAAAAAGAAACTACCTCAAATCCTTCCTGCCTGCTGTGGTGCTCCAGAATGACAGACAGAATTTTTTCCCCCCAGATTTGACCCAGAAGTACTAAAATACAACAGAATTCCCCATGTCTAACTCTGAGCTAAGGTTATGTGGCATTGATTCACACATCTTCATTGTATTCTGTGGTTTGATAAACCTGTGGCTAGAAATTAGTAGTTGACTAGAAGCTCAAGCCACTGGCATATCACAAGAACGCTGAGCAGAAGTATAGCATGAATTGTGCCCTTCAGGTTTGCACGATCTCTGAACATATCTGAATAAATTCTGCCTGTTTATTCATGAGTGGGACTTCCCTGTGCACAGCAATGCAAAAGAGAAGGAGGGAGAAGTGACGGTCCTTGCCAAAATATAAGTGGAAACTATCCGTTGAAAAGTGAATTCAATGATATCTTCCTGCTATGCTTACAAAAACCTAGCCAGCATTTGTCATCCAATATTGTAATCCAAGATTACAAGTGGGATTGTGGAGTGAAAGAAAGAGATGACAGAAACAAGGTGGTAGGGCTACCCCTTAATGTAACCAGTGGTGGGATTCAGCCAGTTCGAACCACTTCGGGAGAACTGGTTGATAACTTTCTGAGCAGTTTGGCAAACTGGTTGTTGAAAGAAATCATTAGGGCAGAGAACCAGTTGTTAAATTACTTGAATCCCACCACTGAATGTAACCAAACTAAAATTCCATCAAAGCCACTTTTGGTAATTCCTACTCATGAGCTTAATGAATGAAAGGAAAGGAGGCAGAGAAGATATGGTAAGAGGAGTTTATAGAGAATACAGAAAGCGAGGATTGGGTCAAGGGAATAGCCTGCACAACATTTGAGACTGATAGTTCATGGTGCTATTGTGCTCCCAGCCTGCATGTCCTCTCTCCCACCCAAGCTGCTTCTCAGAAAGCTAAGGAAAGGAAGACCTGCAGCTAGATAGTTTTGTGTAAATTATGTATGGAGTCTGGTAAGGTCAAGGATTGAACGTGCCTTTAGCAACTGAGGAACCAGAATCTCTTTAAACAGAACTTCGACCACAGGCTTCCCAGTCCCATGAGATCTTTCTCATGCATCTTCATTCTATCCAGGCTTTGAAGACTACATTTGGAAAACATAGTTGAATGGTTTTGACATTGCACAAGGTCCACCTAAAGCTTGTGATGTGCATGGGAATATTGCTGGGTTTGTATGTGTATACATAGACATAGAGAGACATAGCTCTCCTCCAGCCCAAAAAAAATCTTAAAAACAACGAATTTTTATGTTACTAACTGACTGAGTAGGATTCTGCCTACCATATTGTTGGTAAACTTATGGTTTAAAATGAGAGGATGAAAATTCAGCTGGAAGGGACCTGATCCTTAACAAGGCACAGTTCCAAATTCCTTTCTTGTAAACCATGCAAGGGCCTTGTAGAGCCATGGTGGCACAGTGGTTAGAATGCAGTATTGTAGGCTAACTCAGTGGTCACTGCCAGGGGTTCAATCCTCACCGGCTCAAGGTTGACTCAGCCTTCCATCCTTCTGAGATCAGTAAAATGAGGACCCAGATTGGGGGCAATTTGCTGACTCTGTAGACCTCTTAGAGATATAACTCTAACTGCTATTGCTATTGGACTTGATGAAATCATTTCTTACTTCTTAGGGTAATTTTCATTGTTTCACAAACTGATGCTTCCAATTTCTCTCTCTCTCTGTCTCTGTCTCTGTCTCTCTTTCTCTCTCTCTCTCGTCTCCTCTGTTCTCTGACACTTTCATTGCTCATGTACATTGAATTACTAGTCAGATTCAATCTGTTTAGCCTTGCAACCTCTTCACGCTGAACTGATGGTAGATCAAATGCATCTCCTATCATATTGGAGGAAAATGCCAGTACTTCTTTGTAAAGGTGACTTCCAGAACGATTCACTGTAGAATGAATTCAATGGTATCTTTCTGCAATATTTACAAAATCTTATCCAGCATTTGTCACCCAATATAGTAATCCAAGATCTATGTACTTATGTTTGTCCAATAAATAATAATATATTCCTTTTTGTTATGACAGCAGCCTCTTCTGCTCTCCCATCATATGTCATTCTCGCTCACAGGAAAAAGAAAAGTTTTTTATTGTAAGTGTGTGTGTGTGGATTAAAAAAAAAACCTAATGGGTAACCTACCATCTCTAGTTAATAGTAAATTGCATGTGTGGCAAACAGATTAGAATTGCTGAATTTAAAATATTTCATATTATTTTGGACAATTAATGCCAAGCAAGTCTATCTACCCCATTTCCATATTAATACATGTGCCTACAAGATTCATGCATATGTATTCTCTTTCTCGTTCCTCACTGGTCCAATAAGAACAACCATTCATGTGAGTTAGAGGCCAACATTTGAGCCAGGTTAACTAATAACTTGATATTAAACACACTTTCTAATAATTTGGTGGGACTAAATGTGTTTACATTGAAGGATAGTTTATTGATCCAGGATTCTTTTGCAGACAGTTCAGATGTCAGGACAAAATCAGATCCCTAGTTGCCAATGGATGAAAAGAAGAAATTCAGATATCATGTTAACCAATATTATTACTACATGTAAAGTTTCTGGTATGCATGCCCTTTTCCTCAAAAAGATAAAGCAGGCTGTTTCAGGAAGCAGAATTTCAAAAGCTAGGTGAAGAAACAGATTGGTATCCAGGGGTGGGCTCCTGGGGGTTCGGCAGGGTTCAGGCAATCCTCTAGCCAAGGATCGCCAGGGTTCAGCAAACCTCCAAATGCTCCCTGGCTGGCCATGGCCACCCTGCCCCGCCCCTCCTAGGAGTCTCCACACGGCCCGTTCATCATTCCAGGTAAGTGCGGAGGGTCTGGGAGGGCAAAAAATGGGCCTACCGGAGGTACGGAAGTCCAGAAATGGGCCTGTTTCCGGCCTCTGGAGGGCCTCTGGAACCTGGGAAAACAGTTTTCATTCTCCCGGAGACTCAAGGAAAGTTTCCGGAGCCTGGGGAGGGAGAAAAAATGCCCCCCTCCATGGTGCAAGCAGCTGACTAGACCAGGCCCACCATGGCCATGCCCACCCAGCAATGGGGCAGTGAACCCATTGCTAAAGGATCTGAAGCCCACCCCTGTTCGTATCTCAATAGTTCAGTCAACACATTTTAAAGCACTGAAGGAAGGATTCAGTTGGATGTCCTACTTAATGCCAGTACAGTATTGTGGGCTGGTTAATTTTGCCTTCTTTGTACTGGATGGCTTCAGATGTGTGAATCTTCTAGAGATATTTTCCATGTAACTCTTTTTGTATGTGGAAACAATTGTTCTTGTTACTTCTGTGTCTTGTTCTCATGGCTTATGGGAATATGTAGGGACCTAACCAGGGCCTAAACTTCTATTTCATTAAAATAGGTTTATTATTTTCATAGTACATTTGGTATAAGAATTAACCAGATTTTTGGCCTATAGCACCACAGTGGGTTGTGCAAGGGTCATGGGTGAGTGTCCTATTGCCAGTGAGTCAATGACCCTGAAGAGAAATGATTCAGCGGACAGATAACAAAACCCTGTCATGATATTTTCTGGGAAAGTATGATGAAAATCATTACTCATTGTAGTAAAGGAATATGTATCCCGGAATTACAGTATTTTTTAAGCATTATGTAAATTGTAAGAATTTTCTAAGGAGTAGAAAGGATGAAAATTCATGTTATTTAATTGTTGCCCTTTCATCTTAAAGTAATAAATTAATCCTTATAAGACTTTTTGCATCTTTCCTTTTTCCATACAATCTTTATTTCTTTAAATGCTTAGGACTTTCAATTTCTTTGGCCTGAGAGCCTAGTCATTACTGCATTTTGTTTCATGCCAATAAAGAGCTTTTTTATTTACAAAATCTCCACACTTTTTGGTTCTTCCTAAGGGTGGAGATTTTCCCACAAGGTGGACCACTTTGGCTGTCATCAATCAAGCTCTTAAAAAAAAAACTTTTTCTGCTCCCCTTCTCATTTTTTTTTCGAGACTGGTTTAAAGAATCAAGCTAATGAACTCTTTAAGCCACTTTACAATGCTTAAAAATATAGATGAAATATCTGAAACATGCATTTTTACATATTTGCTTAGCTTGCTTAAATGTCTTTGAATAATTGATGGGAATTCAGAGTTGAACCATATTGATGATGGGTTTGGTGTGAGGGAAAAAAGCTGTCCTGGAAAGCTTTCCAGAGAATTACTTTTCAGTATCTGATTAACTTCCAAAGAGGGAACAACACTCTCTTTTTGAATCAATGATTTAGCAGAAAATGATATTTTCCAAGTTATTCCCCAGAGTTATAACTATTCCAGGTTCTGTTACTGAAACGAAGGGGGAGAGATAATTTATAGTAACTTTGCAATGCGGTACAATGATCACTCCTAAGAAGCGGGACAGTCTGAGAGTAGGTTAATTTCACAACGATTGTGTAGGAGATGACCAGGCTGAATCAAAAGGGTCAAACATGTCATCAGTCTCAAATCCCTTCATGCCCACAAGAGATCTAATCCAACCCACTTTGAATTCCATTGACTCTTACCTACTGCCTATTTGCTTTGAGAGTTAGTAGTTCTGATTCTTGTACAGAGTATAAGCTTGCAATAAACCTTTATAATCATATGAACTGCCTGGAGGTCCTGATTTTCCCCTGCTTGACATATTGGAAGGAAAGAAGAATTGGAGACTGTTTCTCCTTTAGGGTCCTTTCCTTTTATGGAAATTATATCTGTCCTATCAGTAACATGTTGGACATTAAGATGATATTTTGTATTACCAAAATTGAGCCTTGGTGGTACAGTGGTTAGACTGCAGTACTGCAGTATGGATACCTCCTGCAGCACTCTGCCAGCCGAAAATGAGCCACGTGGGCCATTTTGGGGCTGTTTTGGGGGCTGTTTTCAGCCTTCTTTTTGGCCTGTTTTCGGCCCATTTTTTGGCCTGTTTTTTGGCTCAGTTTTTGGCCGAGTTTTGGCTGGCAGAGTGCTGCAGGAGGCCATGGAGGGTGAAAATGAGGCACCGGGGGGCGCATATGGCCCATTTTAGCCGCCAGAGGCACCACAGGCAGGTCTCTTCATATTTCCAGGCCGGCCTTACAGGCCAGATTTAAGCACCCCGCAGGCCGAATGTGGCCTGCGAGCCTTGAGTTTGACACCCCTGCTCTAGAAAGTGTGTGCTTTAAGTTATTCTGTGTGATATTTATATGATGTCTGTTGCTTTTTTGATGTTGATTAGGGTGTTGAAGGCTGGCTATTAAATTGTTTGCTGTTGTTTCCTTGTGCTGCCAAGCCCTCGCCTCCTAAATACTTGATAAGATGGTGATAAATCCTGTTGACTGATGAGGGGCCCATTTCCCAGGCTTAAATCATCTTCCTGGATGTTTTTGTGCCTGTTCGTCCAACAATGCTTGAGAGAACTTACTTATACTTTCATCAGATTTATTCTGGAGTACCGATACACAGGAAATCATTTAAACAGTGGATTCATTGAAGGCATTTTCTCGCTCTACAAATGGCCAAATCAAGCTCAAAATACTTCTTTCATACTGGTCATACGTTTGTGGATTAATCCATGTTTATTCAGCAGGCATTCCTTCTTGACTATCTTTTCTGCTTTACACAGGAAGTTTTTAGATATTTGTTCAGACTTTATTGAGCTTATGTTTCTGTAGCATATCCAACTCTTACTTCAATATAACGAAGTACGCAGACAAAAGCATACTCTTATTCACATATATTTTCAATTATTTTAATAAACATTAATTCCTTGTTGCAGATCAGAAATCATCCACCACCTTTCTACTAGGTAACATCTTGTCTTTAATAAACATTCTACAAAGATATACCAATTCTGCTCCTTTGGTTTTCTACTAGGTATGTTTAACTTCTAAAGTCAAACCTTTTCTTTCTACAATTGTTTGTAGGAGGTTTGTTTTGTTTTCTTTGTTGTAGTTATTTTGCCTCTCCCCTCCCCTCCTTTCCTCTCCCCTCTTCTCCCCTCCTTTCCTCTCCCCTCCTCTCCTCTCCTCTCCTCTCCTCTCCCCTCCTCTCCTCTTTTCTTCCATGTCAGTTTTCATCCCAAGAACTACTCTTCACACCACCAAATAATATTTTCCTTTGTTTCACATTCTCTCATGATCCATACTGTATATCCCACATTACTTTTTTCCCATTTTCATATTTTTTTTCCTGAACGATTTCATCTATCAAATAATTCGGCTTTTAAATTAATTCCTTTTCCATTTTTATGTATGCATAAGCTTAACCATATATTCAGGAGAAGGGAGAATCAAACCATTATCATTCAGCTAACTACCATTTTCATTCTTTCTTGATTAGAGTGCAGCACTGCAGGCTACTTTAGCTGACTGCTAGCTGCAGATCGGCAGTTCAACTCTCACCAGCTCAAGGTTGACTCAGCCTTCCATCCTTCTGAAGTCGGTAAAATGAGGACCCAAATATTTATTTATTTATTTATTTATTTATTTATTTATTTATTTATTTATTTATTTATTTATCAACAAGTACAAGGAAAGAAGTAACAGTACAGACATAGACATGGACACATGAAAAAAATTGGCACAAATAAAAGGATATAAATAGGCAAAACATAGCCATAAACACATAGAATGGTTACATATAAATGGGGACAGTAGGACAGGGATGGTAGGCATGCTGGTGTGCTTATGCACACCCCCTTAGGGACCTCTTAAGAAACATGAAAAGTCCACGTTAGACAGTTTAAGGTAAAAGGTATGGGGATTAGCGAAACTAACAACAGGATCAGGTAGAGTGTTCTAGACATTTACTACTCTATTGCAGAACTCATATTTCCTACAATCAAGATTAGAGCGAATTACATTGAATTTGAATCTATCAATAGATTGTTGGGGCAATATGCTGACTCTGTAAACCACTTAGAGAGGGCTGTAAAAGCACTAGGAAGTGGTACATAAGTCTAAGTCCTATTGCTATATGTAAAGATGTACACATGTGTCAACTCCAGAGTTTTAATTCTAGGACTTTTCCTCCTGCCTTTTTGAAACAAAGGACTTTTGGCCACTCTTTTCACATCCTTGAATCTTGAGGCCATCTGTTCCAAATGTACATTATAATTGTGCCTGAGTTGGCAATCATAGCTTCTTGTCTTGCCAAATTCAGGTGTTATATCTGGGAATAACCTTGATGTTTGACTATTTAGATTGAAAGGCATGGGTTTATTTAAAAGACCACTATACCATTGGAGAGAGGGGTGGGGAGAGAGAGAGAGACAGAGACAGAGACAGAGACAGAGACAGAGAGACTAAAATCCAATATACATTTATACCAATCAATGATATAGACTAGCACCATAGTTTTACAAAAAGTGGTGATTTCTTCACTTCTTGAAAGAAATTAACTAAGTAACCTGACAAGTGTAATAAAATCACATTCTGTTAAAAAAATAATCTAACTCATCTCCTGTTGATTAAAAAGTAGCATTACACCATTTAAGATAAAATCCTGGAAACATTGATTAATCAGACTAGTAAAAGATATGTCCATTTGTATTCTGAGAAGTGATACAATATTATATTGCTTAACTTGATTAAGTCTAAAAGCCAAACAATTTTTAGATTTTGCTCCCTTTTTAGAATGTTGTTGTCTTTTGCAACATAATAAAAAAAAATTCCTCTAAAACTTTAACCAGTTGTAGATACTTTTTTTATAGGAAGCACATGATATTTATTTATTTATTTATTATTTCAACTTAAATGTCACTCCATTTCCGAAGACTCCAAATGAATTCTGCACTGCTACTCCATATCAAAGACAGGGAGGCAACCAAGTCTCGGTTAAGATGAAAAAAAATCTATCATTTCCTCTTCCATCTGTTAAGAGAATCTTCCATCTGTTAACAGAATGTATCATTCAACAGGGATAGATTTAAGACGCATTTAAAGAATGTATGTAAATGTTCATCAAATGGAGCAATAACCATCACAGGAGCATGTTTTGAAATCATAATAGCTTGTATTTCCCTGCTTTCATTTTAGGAAACCAAGAACGAGTAATCTAGAAGTCATCTGTCTTAAAGCATGTCCAGTGTATGACGAGAGTAAAGTATATACCAGGAAGAATTAATAGAATGCCAAATATCATCTAAATTAAAGTCAGATACCTAATCTAGCAAAGCATTTATGATACGTAATCTAGCAAATTACTATGAGAATATAATTTAGGTGGTGGGAAATTAAAAGCCAGAAAAGAATCCAGTGTGACGTAAATCACTGCTAGCAATTCTATGGTCTGTTGGTTTAGCACAAAAGTGTTGAGAATAATTATGTACTTATTTTGGAGAGTCTATAGTTGGACGATATCAATTTCAGAGTGCTAACATTGGTCACTCCATCTGGTATTGAGAAAATTAGGAAACAGCCTTCTTCTGATACTTCTTCAACAATTAGTTTAGTAAATCTATGCATTCAAATAGAAACACTTCTACTTAGATAGAATATTCATCTAGTGCAAAAAAGCAGTTTCTGTTCCCATCTACTTTAACTTAGCTAAAACTTATCTATACTTAGCAAAGTATGCCACTCTTTTAACATTCCAGATTACAAAGGACTCTGCCATTTGATATCATTAACATTAAAAATTTTGAACAGCAAATAGAAGAATTTACTAAATATACCAACAATATTTTGTCCAACTCTGCACACATTTTAGGAAGGGCATAAACAAAATGGAGCAACCAAATGATAAGGGTTATGAATAATTATTCATAAATGATAATTATGAATTTATGAAGAATTGTTGTGAGTTACAGACAGTTTGGGGAGATAGGATAGACTTCTCCAGTGTTGTTCTAGAAAAACCTCAATAAATAATTT
Organism: Pituophis catenifer annectens; assembly: GCF_029215685.1. Lineage (NCBI taxonomy): Eukaryota > Metazoa > Chordata > Lepidosauria > Squamata > Colubridae > Pituophis > Pituophis catenifer. Next base: position 55,608,489 of record NW_027256882.1, read on the forward strand.
GAATTTCAGGGAAATAGATTTTTGTTTGGACAGTATAAAGAACTGTTCAGCATTGAAATAAATTCCTTGGGAGAATAGATTTTGATTTGCTGACTATGTTTCAATAGATAACCATGTCAGGTGTGCTATAGTAATAGATTTTTGCACTGGGCAGGATTGGATTACATAAAATCTATGGTATTATTGCATCCTTACATTTTATATTTCTATTCTACTTATAACTTATCTCAGTTTTACCAAGATCAGCTCTGAATTACAAGAAGTAAAAAAATATATATATATTACAATGACACCATTAAAAACAAAACTTCTTAATCCCAATAAGCAATAGTAGAGAAAATTTGTAGCTGTGGGTTTCTCTCCGAGGTTGATTGTTTTCTTGCAGATCAGAGGTGGTATTCAGCAGGTTTTGAACAGTTCTGGAGAACTGGTAGCAGAAATTTTGAGTAATTTGAAGAACCGGTAAATACCATCTCCGCCCCCATCTATTTTCTGCCTCCTGAGTTCCATCTGATTGGGAGGAAATTATCCTTCCCCTGGAGTGGGGAGGGAATGTAGATTTTACAGTATCCTTCCCCTGCCACACCCACTAAGCCACACCCACCAAGCTATCCCCACAGAACCAGTAGTAAAAATTTTTGAATCCCACCACTGTTGCAGATGTTTCATTACTAAACTAGATAATAACATCAGTATTAAAAGGCAGTGGGAGGTTTCCTCTCCTTTTATATACTAGAGGCTTGCCCTATTATGTTGGAGGGAATAGTCTTGGTGGTTCCTTGATTAGACTGTAGTTTATTGTTAGCTTATTTGTCTGAGTTGGTAATTTCTTGATTGGGGTATCATTTACTTCTTGATTGTTGATCTAGTGCAGGGGTATCAAACTCAAGGCCCGGGGGCAGGATCCAGCCTGCGGGGTGCTTAGATCTGGTCCATGGTGCTGCCCTGGAAACAGTGAAGGACCAGCCCACAGTGCCTCTGAATGCAGCTCCATCTTCGCTGGCATAGGTATGCAGGATGCAGGAGGCAGCACAGCTGAAAATGCAGCTCATAAGGGCTGTGGGCAGGTCCTCCCAAGCTCCATTTTCACTGGCAGCGGGTTGCAGGAGCCCATCGCAACCAAAAATGGAGCTTGGGAGCCCGTTTCCACTGGCAGAGCGCTTGGGCCACTACAGGTGTCCCTGACACGAGTGACATCGAGTTGGCCATGTCCACCCTGGCCATGCCCATACCGGCCCCCCAAGGTCAAACACAACTCTGATGCAGCCCTCAATCAAAATCGAGTTTGACACACCTGATCTAGGATTAATCTAGGTGTTAAGCTTTGCTTATCTGGGCATCACTTATGCCTCCGATAGCCCCCCACTGACCAGTAGGATAGCCTCCCACCGACCAGTATGATAGCCTCCCACCGACCAGTACGCTCCCACAGAGAGGGTCTCCTCAGGGTGCTGTCGGTTAGACAGTGTCGACTGGCGACCCCCAGGGGGAGAGCCTTCTCTGTGGGGGCACCTACCCTCTGGAATGAGCTGCCCCTGGAGATTTGTCGGATTCCCGACCTCCGTACCTTTCGCCACGCCCTTAAAACACTATTATTCCATCAAGAAGGGCTGGCCTAAAATATTATTTTTAATGGGTTATTTTATGTTATTTTAGATTGTGGGCCAAACTATTTAATAATTTTAAATTATTTTTAACTTTTATATTGCTGTTTTTTTATCCTGGCTGTACACCACCCTGAGTCCTTCGGGAGAAGGGTGGTATATAAATTTAATAAAACTCAAACTCAAACATTGATTGCTGGTGAGTAGGTGCCAGATGCAACGTCCCAACGCAAGCCCTGTTCCTTTTTACATGCATGTCATGTTGAATCATGCACAAAATAGTGGAATCTGTATCACAATGTTGCATTTCTCATCTTGCAAGCTCTCACGTGTCTGCTACATTGAAGAATAAGAAAGATGTGATTTACAGATAAAATAGCAGGGATTAAGTGCATGGCTCTCTATGTTAAACGATGCTAGTGAAATAGCAAACACATTTGATTTTTTACAAAGTTATTTCATATACGAATTGTAAATAACACCATAGCAGCTTGAAGAAGTGTGGGCTTCTTGAGAATTTGGAGCCCATGCTTTATAAAGCTGCCAAGGATGAGAAACACTGACTTAGATAGAGAGAACCAAAATAAATCAATTAATGGGAAGTTCTACTTATCTCTTGAGACCAGTGGCCATGATGTTTCTTAAAAGAAAGAATACCTCACCAGGGATCACCTCATGTGACCTCTGACTTCCTTGTTACAATAATCTCTGTGTAGGAAACAAAAGTCAAGAAGGAAAAAAGTTAAGTTGAATTAACGGACCAAGCACTAACCAGGAGATAAGAGAAAGTTATCCCTTTCCCCCCCCCCTTCTCCTACAGAAGCAGGAGGAAAGGAGTTCCTATATCCTTAGCTTTAAGATATCTTATGCACAAATTATGCCGGAGTTTTCTCAAGGGACCACTCAGCCGCTCAACAGTAATGGGTAATTGCCCTAGCAAACTTATACCTTATATCACTGATGCACACCAACACTTTTACCAAGATAAAAAAAAAAGAAACTGAAGAACAAATTTCAATACAAAGCATGTTATTATTATTGTTAGCAGGAAAATCCATTGAGTTTAACTCTTTGCTAGCAGCACAAAACCAGATCCAGTGTGGGCCCCACAGAGTCAATGGGTTATTCTTTGGTTTTACTAAGTATTTTCTGGAATGGCATCTTGGTGGTCCAAAGGCCTTCTTCCAAGGGACTTTATTCTGCAGGACACATCATGTTCTTAAAGTTCAGATAAGAAAAAGATGCCCAATGCAGTATATGAAAGTAGCAGGTTTCCAGAAAGATGGTTACACCTATGGAGACCATACTGAACCATATAAGCAATGGGTCTTTTACCATTCAAAGAACCTTAGATCTAGGCAACTCCTGTCTGTATCACACACGGTTAGGTTCATTAACAAATGAACAAGGCAATCCTGAATCTAAAAGACTAGGTTTATATCAATGATAGTCTGATGCCCATCCTAAATCCCTTGAAGATTTGTAGAATGGGAACCCAATGATTTTCAATATCTGGAACTTAAATGCTGGCATTCTGTTTAGGCTGGAATAGTCTTTCCATTCCAAGAGAAATAAATAACTTCCATGTACAAGAATATGTAACCCAAACATAGCAATCAAAGCATAACTGTTTGATCATTCAGGCTGAGCAGAGTCTGCAGGATTGTCTGGGATGCTACACCTCCACTTCACAACTTGCTTTCCTTGTTACCTTCTAGGAGGAGGCTTCATGGTATCAGAAGCAGAACGTCCAAATTCATTCACAGTTTTGTTCCATCAACCTTGTGAGCTCTCAAGTTTCCCCTTTCCGCTATGTATTCAAAATGGACAGTGCTATGTATGTATGCAGGGGTGGGATTCTACCGGTTCGGAGAAACCGGTAGCTCCAATGATCAGCTGGAAGTGAACCGGTTCACTCCAACAATCAGGTGGGCCCACCCACGCACCCCTATGCTTTACTGACCTATATCTTCTCAGGCGATTCACATGGCAGAGCAGATTGCTGCACCTCCGCTGTGTTACTGCCCAGCAGTAATGCAGAAGGTAAGTTTTCGTAAAACTGTGCGTGCACAGCAAAGCGTGCAGTGAAATGCACGATTTTGAAAAAGTCAAAATGGCAGGCATGACTATGTAATCAAGGCATTGCCTCTTTTGTGTGTGAAATGTTAAAATTGTGTAGGCCCAGCTGTCCCCCCTTAACTCACGCTCTCTTCCATGGATGCTCCTGGTTGGGATTCTGCAGCAAAGAGAAAAGTTACACTACCCAGTTAGCATGGGTGGGTTCCACTTATCTTTACTACCAGTTCGCAGCGGGCGTGCGCGCGCATGCACAGATCACCCATGATAAGTTGTGGCGGGTGGGTGGAGCCTCCCGCCGGTTTTACTACCGGTTCTATAGAACCGGAGCAACCCACCACTGCCAGTTAAATAAACTTTAGATATATTTGTGGTTCTAAATATCTGTTGTGGTATTTAAAATAGCCGAAATAAAATACACTCAGACCTTCTCTTCTTCTCCCTCTCTTTCACAATTTATGCAGGGTTTGGGTTCACAGGTGGTAAGAATAATTTTCTTTTAAGTTTAGTTTTCTTTATTTTTTTTAAAAAATAGCTGCTTTAAAATCTGGAAAAAAGGAAGAAGATGTGAGGGAGAGACTCTAAATATAAGTTATTTGAACAAGCTGATTTAGCATCTCTTTTATATCCTGAAGTGAAAAGAGGAGACAAAGGTTAGCGAAACACCTCTTCTTCTTTAACAGGGATCCCTGCGTCTTTAGCATGGAAAGAAGCATTTCAGACAAGTATCGTTTTTGTTATCTGGAAAATACTGTGACTCACATTCATGTTTAAAATGTAGGTTAAGTGAAGAGCAATCTGGCTTGCCAAAGACACATTTGTCAAAAAGAAAATTACGACGTTCATTTCTCGGTGGAGAAAAGAGAAAAAAATGTGTAGAAATGGCAGGATCATTTCTCTGCTCTCATTACATGATTATTCTTGCTTGGCTGCCCTCTGCTGGAATAGTTGAATTCTACACCACCATCCTCAAATGGCATCACAAGATGACTTGATAATTGATGTAGGTAAAGAACTAGTATTGTTTGAAAGTTGCCTACACCAGGCTCGAACTAAGAAATTTGTCATTCACCTAATTCTTAAATAGTTGAGGTGAAGCACTTGTAGCTGAAGAAAATAGCCGTTCTTCTAATGAAGAAGGTAGGCATGGGATAGTAGAAAGGCTGCAGTATGTATTGTGCCAAGACCCTGCATGGGATATATCAGAGACAGATGCCTGAGATGGCAGACATTGGTAGTTCCTACAGTGCTTGAAAGTGCTGGACTAAAAGTGCTAGACTTAAAGGCAGCACTGAGGCAATGATCATAGCAGCACAAGAACAGTCTCTAGGCCGCAGGTCAGGGCTGGGTTCTACTTACCTTTACTACTGGTTCGCAATGGGATCACCCTTCTGCGCATGTGCAGATCGCTGATGACAACATCCGTGGCGGTGGGCAGCGCCTCCCGCCAGTTTTACTAACGGTTCTTGCGAACCGGTCCGAACCGGGGGCAACCCACCACTGCCGCAGGTCCATAGAAGCTGAGATCTACCACACAAGATAGGACTGTGCTGAGAGGCCTCACGTACAGTCCAACAAATAGTGGCAGGTTGTGCAGAGAGACGGTGCAGAGAGGTATCAGAGGCAGTCCAAAACATACTTGCAGACTATAGGACGCAAGCAAGAACAGCATTACATGAAATGCACAACTAAGCAGCTGGCATTGTATACAGGAACATCTGTAGAGAATAAGAAGGCTATGATCCTGTGGGATTTCCAAATCAAGACAGCCAGGCAGGTACTGGCCAATCAACCAGACATCATAATAGTAGATAATGACCAGTGGTAAAAATCCAATTTTTTTTACTACCGTTCTGTGGGTGTGGCTTGGTGTGGTGTGGTGTGGCTTGGTGGCATGGCTTGGTGGGTGTGGCAGGGGAAGGATCCTGCAAAATCTCCATCCCCACCTCACTCCAGGGGAAGGATATTGCAAAATCCCCATTCCCTCCCCATTCTTGGGGGGAAGATATTGCAAAATCTCGATTCCCACTCCACTCTGGGGCCAGCCAGAGGTGGTATTTGCCAGTTCTCCAAACTACTTAAAATTTCTGCTACCGGTTTTCTAAACAGCTCAAAATTTCCACTACCGGTTCTCCAGAACCTGTCAGAACCTCCTGGATTTCACCCCTGATAATGATCAGCAGAAACTGGGGGATGATAGATATAGTACCAAGTGACAGCAACATCAGAAAAAAAGGACTATGAGAAACTGGTGAAATACCAGGGCCTGAAGGAGGAACTGAAGAAGATGTGGAAAGTAAAGAGCAAAGAGATCCCAGTGGTGGTAGCAGCACTCAGGAATGTGATTCCTAATCTGTGAGAGTGACTTTAAAAGTTCCCAGGAGTATCACCAGAGCTGTTTGTCCAGAAGAGTGCAGTGCTAGGAAAAGCTAATATCCTGCATAGAAGCTTCAAATTCCCAGGCCAGCAGCAGCACCCCTCAACCTTTTGGGCACCAGGGACCGGTTCCATGGAGAGAGGTTTTTCCACGGACCAGAGGGGGTGTGGTTTCACATGCTGCCTGCATCCTGGAAATAGGGCTTTGTGTCAGGTTTCGAGGTCGTCTCAAATAAATTGCATTTCAAACAAAGTCTTTGATTAAAAACTCCCATTTATTAAGCACGACATTCTAACTCCGACTCCATCGTAGCCAACACTGACTTCCTGACCCAAAACCCTCCCTTTCCTTTCCCCACTCCTCTGCACTCATTGACCATCTTCCAAGTCACTCTACCCCAATCTACTGCTCCAGCTCAAAGGAATTTCCCCCCTCCCATCCCATCTCCTAGGGGATATTATCTTCAGAGAAAATAAATAGGTGAAAAGTCAAATGTCCCTTTCCAGACGCCTCCACTTCTCCTTCTTATGTCAGCACTAGAGTAAATGCAGCTTGAAGTGCTGACACTTTGCTTGTTTGTGCAATCTGGTTTCTAACATGTTACAACCCAGTGCCAGTCCATGGACCAGGGGTTGGGACCCCTGTGGTAGAGGACTTGAGTTTGAAGAAGCAATTTTCAGCCATTTCTCCTTCAATGCACACTGCAAGATTGTTATGGAAGAAAAAAGATGTTCTCTACCCAAAGAAGGGTAGGATAGGATAGGTAGGAAAGCATATAGGAACATGCTAATACAATAATTTTTAGAGGGACAGGGTGGTTCAGTGGCTAAGATGCTGAGCTTGTCGATCGAAAGGTCGGCAGTTCAGTGGTTCAAATCCCTAGTGCCGTGTAATGGGGTGAGCTCCCATTACTGGTCCCAGTTTCTGCCAACCTAGCAGTTCGAAAGCACGTAAAAAATGCAAGTGGAAAAATAGGGAACACCTTTGGTGGGAAGGTAACAGCGTTCTGTACACCTTTGGCATTTAGTCATGCCGGCCACATGACCACGGAGACATCTTCAACAGCACTGGCTTTTCAGCTTTGAAACGGAGATGAGCACCACTCCCTAGAGTCTGGAACGACTAGCACATATGTGCGAGGGAAACCTTTACCTTTAATACAATAATTTAACTAACTGGAGCCTGATAGATGCCTCTAAACAGAATGGACTTTTATGAATTTCCAGAAAGGAAGAAATATATACACTCACAATCTAAGAGAAGTGGAAAGTAGTATAAAATGGTATAGGCTAATTGATTATAGTGAGATGAACCTTTTGAATGAATAATTTTAATTTAACTAGAATACATAGATTTCATGATAATAGGAAAGATTGAGACCAGGTGAATGTGTCTGCAACTGATATTTTTTTATAGGTAACTTCAAATCTGTCCCTGTCTCAATTATAATGCTTCATAGGTTTTTTTTTAAAAAAAATATGTATTAGCATGAACCTTCACAATATTCATTTTAACATCTTTTAACATCTGTATAGAAATGAAAACCTTGTGAAACATACAAGGACTGTGGTACTCAGAGGTATCCATAGGGTAGTGGTTGTGATGGTGGAATCAAAGCTCCACCTGTTTTTTGTGCACGTTGCATGCAATGCACATTACAAAACTTTGATTGGACTCTCATCGCTGCCATCTTGATTTTTTGGATCCTACTTCACAGACATCTCTCTGGTCGCCCGTTATGACAAAATCATCCAGCTATAGAATTACAATATTAATACAGCCTCCAGAAGCAATGCAGCTCAGCGAACTGAAAAAATTATTTAAAAAAACAAGCTGAAAATATACAAATAGCAGCCAACTCCCCCTCCCCTCAAAAAAGTGTGATGTGGCAGTGATATGTGTTATAGCAGTGTTGGCAAACCTCTTCGGCACTGAGTGCAGAAATAAGAGTGTGTGTGCACACCAGAGGTGGGTTTCAGCAGGTTCTGACCAGTTCTGGAGAACCGGTAGTGGAAATTTTGAGTAGTTCGGAGAATCGGTAGTAAAAATTCTGACTGACCCCCATCTATTCTCTGCCTCCCAAGTCCTAGCTGATCAGGAGGAAATGGGGATTTTACAGTATCCTTCCCCTGCCACACCCACCAAGCCACGCCCACCAAGCCACGCCACATCCACCAGGCTATGCCCACAGAACCGGTAGTAAAAAAATTTGAAACCCACCACCGGTGTGCATGCACACAGAAGAGCAGCCGCACAGTGTACATGTGCATGCCGGGTGGCTGCTCTTCCAGTTTCTTGCATGTGCTTGCACACTAGACAGCTGGTCTTCACGTGTGCATGCGCACCAGAAACCAGAAGACCAGTGGCCGGTGTGCATAGTCACACTGGAAACCAGAAGAGCAGCTGCCTGGCGTGTGAATTCGCACCGGGTGGCTGCTCTTCTGGTTTCCGGTGCTCTTGCGCACGTGAAGACCAGCTGGCCGGTGCACCAGAACCTGGAAGAGCAACGGGCAATGGCTCGCATGCCCAGAGAGATGGCTTTGTGTGCCACTTCCAGCACACATGCCATAGGTTCACCATCATGGTGCTATAGTCATGTCTTTACCCAAACCATCTAAATTTCCCATTCTGTAATCAGATCTAAAAGGATTTTGGAGGGGGGGGAGATGTTACATTTTTCAGTGGAGGGCAAAGCCTGTTCGTGGTCTTAAGTAAAATTGTACCCATATTTATTCCTCATGTGCCCACTGCGCGCTCCATTCTCAATTGTTGGCATTGTTCTGTCTTTACAACCCTTGAGTTCAAAGCTCATCGAAATATATAAGCCATAGAAGGTAGTTGTAGTTAATATCTAATGCAGGCATGACACTTCATTCTAAATCTTAATAACCTACTATCTAAGAAAATGGGAGCGTGAACTCACATATGTTTATATAGTATTTATTATTATTTGTTTCTATTTATTATTTATTGCAATTTATCACCATTGCAATTTATACAGTTGCCTATCTCACCAGTTGCCAATTGAGAGTGCCCAGTTATGAAGTTAGGGAGAAGGTGTCCTTCCCCTGTTTTCCATTTTTCAGGAGGAAGTAGAACCAACTTCTAGTAGGGTACATAGGAATTTGGATCTTTTCTATTATAGGTGATTAAAGTGATTCTCATGCTCTCACTACATGAAATGTTATTAGAGGATAAGCAGGGTGAAACACCAAACAGAAACCGAGCAGTCTAGGCTGTAACATCAAATCTTATACTTGGATTCTGATAACCAAACTTGAGTCTTGACTATCCCACCATCAATAACAAAACTTGCAAACTGGGACTAAGATTTCCAATATTATTTCCACTGTCATCCCTTATTGATTGCAACCTAGCCTGAGATCTTTTGTTAAAACCCTGGACCAGAAAGTCAGCTACTAGAAAAATGCAATTGCCAACTAGAATTTATGATGATTCAACAGAAGCTGCAAAGAGCAGTAAAAGCTTGATTCCCAGGCTGGATGATGCTTGTTTTTCTGCACTTGTAGTTTCCCCCACCAGCCTCTGCATCTTTCTGGAAGAAAGTTGATTCTGAGAAATTGGAGAGATAGCTGGAACAGTGGGGTAAGGAGAAAGGAATGAAATGAAATCTTCCAAAGCACTTGAAGGCCAGATAAAGAATAATGAATGGAAACTGAACAAGGAGAGATTCAACCTGAAAATAAGGAGAAATTTTCTGACAGTGAGAGCAATCAACCAATGGAACAGCTTGTCTTCGAAAGTTGTGGGAGCTTCATCACTGGAGGATTTCAAGAAGAGACTGGACAGCCATCTGTCAGAAATGGTGTAGGGTCATCTTGGGAGGGAGAGTTGGACTAGATGACTTACAAGGTCCCTTCCAACTCTGTTAATCTTTATAAATCTGAAATGAAACTTTTAACACAGCCCAGTACTTGAACAAAATGGTTCGGTTGAGATTGGCATATGTGTGAATGATTGGGGTAGATTGTAGGGGTGCCTCTGAAATATAATTTTATCATATTTTATTTTATTTTATTTATTTATCTATATATTAAATTATTGTACTTTATTCCAATTTCATTGTAAACTGTATTTTACTCCAATTTCATTTTAAATCATATATTACCCAATTCCATTTTAAATTATTTTTATCAGATTTTAGTAATAATTTGCATCTGGAACTCTGTCCTTTGATATGGCCCAAGGGCTAATCAATAAAGTAAACTAAACAAATAGAATTTCACAAAACAAACTCTTTTGAATTTATCTCGTTCCAAAACCCACAAATACTGTAACCCTGTCACTCATAGGAGAGCTAGCCTGGATCTAAATCAGTACATGTTTGTGTTTCATTTTCTGCTTTGTTGTTTCCAGCTTTTTGAAACAAGGACTAAACAAAAAAAGGGATAACATTTTCCAGATAAGCAAACCTATCCCCGCCTCTGAAACTCTGCTGAACTGTTGGTTCTTCATCTATTTGGACAACAAACAATGTCCTTTTTAGCCAAATTGCATTTATTTAGAGTAACTCACTGAAATAAACTCACCTTTCTACAATCGTAGCTCAATGGCAGAAAACATCCAGGATCTGTCAAGAAGGGAAGGACTATATAAATATAAGCAGTTCTACAAATTCTTATATTGTCACCAATCACCTGTTCTATGTCTTCTTGGTGGCCTTATCGCATTTGCATACGCTATCATCGAATTTCAAATTGGCCTCAAATTAATGCTACTTTAAAATGATCTTTCAGTTCACTGCTCTTTCTGTATTAAATAGATGATGACCTGCTTGCTTCAGGTCAGTAAGAATCTACAATGGCCACCCTCAAATGTCTCAGTCCCAGTATAAGGAAAGGGACTGGCAGCTAGCTCTTTCATCCTTGAATCTTTCTCTGTAGTCACTGTTTGATAAATGCAAACAATATCAAAAAGTAAAATTTAAATGTATTTGACACACCATGGTTAGCATTAGAAATCTTCAAAGAAACTTTCTTGAGTCAAGTTTGATTTCTGGTGCCTGGATGGACACATCCATGTTATTTCATTGGCAACAATATGCAAGTGATTTTCCTTTGCTACTTTTGGGGTGATTTTTTTTCCCCAACTTTAGAGAATAATCTACAGTACTGGATGGTCTTCTTGTCCAACTACTAATGAAATGTGACTCTGCTTAGCTTTTTTTTTTTTTTAAATCAAGGTCAGTTAAGATCTGCCATCTATCATGATATCAAAGAGTGACTGAATATTTATGTTTATTAAAAAAATGAGAGCTATGCTGGTTCATATAAGAAAGGGGGAAAAATCTAGACACCAAAAGTAGAGGAATGTATTTATTATATATCAAAAATGGTAAGCTTGCCTGGGTAATTTTTGTATTCTCAAGAACTCTCCATCAGCCAAACAAAGTGGAAAGAAGAAGTAGATTTCAAGAAATAATAATAATTAGGGCAGATATTCTGCAGTAGAAGTAAGCCTGGAGGTAGACACATCTAAAGGAGCACAGGTTCCCCATTCATAGCTTTTGTGATGAGTGCTTGGACCACTTTCTGGGGTAGCCATATATTTATTTATTTGTTAAAAAGTGAAGGATGGTAGGAAAGAAAGCATATTTAACATTACACATTATTCTGAAAATTTAATTTTCCCCAGTTTATATTACAAGGCACTCAATACAGCTTTTGAGGGTTTGCTACATGCTGTTAATAGGATTGTTTGCTGCTTTCTTGTAAAAGTTTGAAGTATAATTCTTGGTTCAGGATTTCTATTGCAATAAATTGCACAGGGAAGGGACATTTAACTTTATTTTCTCCAATTTAGTACTCTGTGAATGCTCCCCACACACTTCAAATAATCTTAAGGAAAACATTCTCCTTCTCTTCCAGTAAGAACTGAAAATATCACACTGGCTTTGTTTGAAGCTAATGAGACATTAGCCTGTATAATCTTGGTTAGATAATGTTTCATGATTTTTGAGGAAGCAGAAGCTTAAGGTTCCACAAGTTTCCATTTAATTTGTAAGTTTCTGGCAGGATGCAAGGCACAGTTAATTCATAGGTTATAAATTCATGCAATTCATGATGCACACATGTCAAGCAAATGTCCCCTATTCAGAGTCTGGAAAGTTCTGAATCAGTGGGAGAGATGGTAGCTATTGATGATGATGTGCTCAGAGTTTAGGATGTATAGCAGAGACCATTGTAATTGGCAAATCCAGAGTTGATCAGGTTTTATATCGGGTCACATAAGGTAGTCCTTGACTTATGACCACAACTGGTCAAAAATTTCTGTTGTTAAGTGAGACATTTGTTAAGTGAATTGTGCCCCATTTTATGACCGTTCTTACCACAGCTGTTAAGTGAATCACTGCAATTATTAAGTTAGTAACCTGGTTGTTAAGTGAATCTGGCTTCCCCAGATAACTTTGCTTGTCAGAAGCTCACAAAAGGTGATCACATGACCCCAGGACACTGCAACCATATAAATATGAGTCCATTGCCAAACATCTGAATTTTCATCAAATGACCATGGGGATGCTGCAGTGGTCATAAGTATGAAAAACAGTCATAAGTTACTTTTTTCAATGCCGTTGTTTCTTTGAATGGTCACTGAACAAACTGTTGTAAGTCTAAGGTAAAGGTAAAGGTTCCCCTCGCACATATGTGCTAGTTGTTTCCGACTCTAGGGGGCGGTGCTCATCTCCGTTTCAAAGCCGAAGAGCCAGCACTGTCCAAAGATGTCTCCGTGGTCATGTGGCCGGCAATGCCAAAGGTGCACGGAACACTGTTACCTTCCCACCAAAGGTGGTTCCTATTTTTCTACTTGCATTTTTTACATACTTTCAAACTGCTAGGTTGGCAGAAGCTGGGACAAGAAACGGGAGCTCACCCCTTTACGTGGCACTAGGGATTTGAACTGCTGACCTGGAGAAGAACCTAATGCTGGGAAAGATTGAAGGCAAAAGAAGAATGGGACAACAGAGAATGAGGTAGCTGGATGGAGTCTCTGAAGCTGTCGGTGTGAGCTTAAATGGACTCCAGAGGTTGGTGGAGGACAGGAAGGCCTGGAGGAACATTATCCATGGGGTCTCAATGGGTCGGACACGACTTTGCAACTAACAACAACAAAAGTTTCTTCCAATTGATGTGCCAGGAGTCTATCAAGCTGACTACCAAACAACCCTTTAATGTAGCAGCAATTCAAGGCATTGTGGGCAATTACAATACTAGCCAATTACAATACTACTCAGTACTAAAATTCAGGGGCAAACACAAAAAAGAATGCATATCTTGGAACAGTTAAGTAGCATCTAATTAATTATGTTTTATTTTGTTTTATCACTTTATTTTAAGATGCCCTCAACTTGAGCTTAGTTCTTGGTGAAGTTTTTTGACAGTGTTTTGAAAACCTTCTGATTTCCGGAATTCTTTTTTTGACCCTACTTCTTAATCTAGCCTATACCATTGAAATTGCTAAACTGCTCCTACTTAGTAGGAGCTGCTTAGCTATGCATTATTAGTAGCAATAATATTTTCCTCCAAAAGGTTAATGTTTTTACATGTATGCTGGTATAGGAGAATATAATTTTATGAGGTGGTGTGTTAATAAGATGACTGAAAAAAGACTGAATTTGAAGCAGGACATGAAGTTGTCCTGAAAGCAGGAGAGTGCAGTTCTTTTGAACAACTATGCAGAAGGTTTATTCTTTTCTTTTTGAACATTTTATTAGGTTATAAGATAAGATACAAAATACAAAGGTAAATAGGAAGGAAGGGGGGAAGTGGGGGGAGAGAGTGAGGAAGGGCTGGAAAAAAGAAAACAAAGTATTGACTTCCGACTCCCTCTGTTGCATTAACATCAAACCACAACTTTCTACTTTTTCATAGTGATATAAATTAGCCATTTCTATAAGCTAATCAGTAAAACCCAAAATCAAAGTCTCATTTTTTTCCACCTCAAGCACGAAGTTCAGAAGTGGTCTCCATGTGGCAACAAAGGTACTTATATTCTTTTCTTTAATCAAAATAGTCAGTTTAGCCATTTCTGCCAACTCCATCAGCTTCTGTAACCATTCGTCCATGGTGGGAATCGAAGTGTCCTTCCATTTTTGTGTGTACACTAGCCTTGCTGCTTGATGGATCATTCAGAATTGGGGGTCCTCAATCCAAGCAGCAACTATTCCGCAGATTTCTGAGACTCTAAATTTTGAATGATCCATCCTCTCTACAAATGTAGGTTTAGCTCTCTTTTAAAGTCTGCAAGCCAGTTTGGCTATTCGTCTAACTTAAGGAAGATCAGAGTTTTGAGTGTCTTAAACCTGTGCTACTTTGAGAGTAAAAGCAAGACAGCATGGGTCTAAATTTGAAAACTTGATACCTATCTGTTTAAAAACTGTTTAGCAGTTTTGCTGGATTGATAAGTAATCCAGGTTCTCCTGCTTTGACACATGCAATAAGGAAGGAGAAGCATGTTGGACCCCTTGCCCAAACTCACCACTTCAACCAAACCCCATCTTCATATGGCTGCTTGATGTTTTCTAGGAACTACTAACATTTTGAAAGAAGGAAAGCAGCAAAGACAAGGCATTTAAACAATCCTTTTAACTTAAGACAACACATCTGAAATCATGATGGCAGCAAATCAAACAGAGACAGGGTAGAGATCAACAATGTAGACAGCAAACAGATGTTTATGCCAACAGAGCCTTCTGCTGAGTTGATGACAGGTGAATAGCATTTTCACTTAAGTTCATAGCCTCTTGCTTAAGGTCTCTCCTAGTGATTAGTAGTGCCCAGAGCTAGTGCTTTGCACTTCCCATACTAATACCATGACAAGTATAACAAGTAAGGATGAGCAAAAAATGGGTTAATCTATTTTTATATTCAATGTGGTGATCTGCTAAGAGTTTCCCTAGCAATGATGAGGCCTTAATGATGGAGAACATACACATTTCTCTATGCCTAGGAAGAAAATCTGGACTACTTTCTAGTGTAGCTATTTCAAGAGAACTCAAGCCTCAACCTCTGGAGAAAGATCTGCTTTGTCCTCCTTAAGGAAGTCAGTCTACAACATGAACTGAAGCACCTTCTGTTCATTATCTAGCATGCAAAATCAAAGGAAGGGGACCAAAAGTACACAGGATCAAGATTTAGATTTTTACCCCTTTCTAGCTGCAACATTTTGAAAATATCTCCTACTGTACAACAATTTAAAAAAAAAAACCTCTGCTAAGGTACCAATCTAGACTTTAAAACAACTATCTTAGATGTCTCCAAAAATATAAGTTGAGAAGAATATATATATATTCTTACATAAATATATATATATATATATATATATATATATATATATATATATATATATATATATATATATATATATATATTTATGTAAGTTTTCACGGGAATGTATGTGTGTATAGTTAATATTTCGGGTTTCTTCCCGTGTAATTGTGGATATATCCCTAAAAGGGTAGAAGCGACGTTTCGGCAGAATCCCATCTGCCATCATCAGGCTTATGTCAGCAGTCATTTTGCACTAACTGACGTTGGTATTTCAAATCTGGTGTTGGTATTCTGGGATGGCTCCACCTTTTCATTCTGATTGGTTGGGAGTCCCAGTATGTGTTTATTGGCTTGGCTTCGGGTGTATGGTCGGTTTTTCTCCACTAGGTGGCAGGGCTTCATCTTTGTGGCTGGTTTGAATATGATTTGGAATAGCCTTCCAGCCTGACCCAAAAGCTTTGGTGCCTTTTCATGGGAGAAAGGAACATTCTGTTTCCTGGCACAGAAAGCACAGCTCTGATAAACACAAATACATTTAGATTCCTATGCAGATTTCCATTGGCAGCAGCCAATGGGAAGGCCAAATATTCCCTTACCATTGTGCAGATTGCAGGGATTTGGGACCATGTCCAGCAGTAACTGTTGTGTGAAGTTCAGTACAAAGAGTTGTTCTATCCCACCCCAGTTTAATGATGAGTGAAGCAGTGCCTATATATAGTACTTAAAGTGCCTTGTGATTGTTCTGGACAAAAAGTCCTCTGAATGTGTGCGTGTGTGTGTGTGTCTATATACACATACACATGAAATTATTCCTATTCTTAGTATTAAGGTATCATTATTGTAACTTGGTTGCAAGTTACAATGAAGCTATAAAAAGTTACAATGGAAACAGCTAATAAAGGCACTATTGAAGCCATAACTTCTCTGCTTTTCAGCACAGGGTTTATTTTATCTGGCTATTTGGATTAAACACAATCCAGGGCAAAGCTGGTATGAAGATTTAGACTTTCTTAATGGAGAAGCATTTGATAATCATACACCCCCATGCATCTAAAAAGCCTTTTATTTAAACTAGTAACTTTGGTCACAGTGTGTCTTAAACACAATTCAGCTCTGTCATGCTGTTTTAATCAATCATCCCCTGTTTTTTAAAGGCAGAGAATAATATACCTTGATAAGATATTTTAATAAAACAGGTTGCTGCTGCCACATCATTTTAATGCATTATCCCAGAGTATGCCCTTAAAAAAGTTGCAAGGGAGAGAAATGTTTAGAAGGAATACTTAACGTCTTTCTTTTCTGCAGCAAAGTCAGTTATTGCATTATCTTCCTCTATGATTTTATTCATTATTTTCTGGAGAGAATTTATGGCATATTCCAGGCAAAGTCAGAAAATCCCGATCAAGTAATTAAGGATGAACTATATCATTATTAATACTATAAATATTCACCCCTTAAAATCTGCTATAGATGTGATTGAAATGCTATCTATTCTTAGTATATCTAACTTACATTTAGAAATATTCCTTAGGAGCATATTTACCTAAACCTTACAGTAATAGACATTTCCTTTTCCGTGAACAGATGCAGCTAATTGCACTTTTCTGAAGATAGAAATAAGAATAAAATTTATGAACTGGTGATGGGCCAAAATATTTTAGCACATAATTCTTTTAATGCCCGCTTTAACAACTGTAATAATTCTGGGAATGAAGATGAATTCTTAAATTTGGGGTGTAATCGGAAGTCTAGAATCCCTGATGATTTCTTCTCAGAGATGGTAGCACACAATGAACCACTGACTCGGCTATTTGCAGAAAATGGAAAGTAGGGAAGCAATAGAAATGAACTGTTTCCTTTCTAAATTAAACAGAGGCAGAGTCACCACTGAGACCTCAACAATGTTAACAGTTGTGAATCAATAGAGCCGGCATTACCATTAGGTAAAATTAAACAAGGCCTTTAAGGATGAAGTGAGGTAGGTGGAAAATAGGGTGAAACCTCTATTTGCTTTCCAGGGGATGCTTTCAAGTATGATAAATGAAGAATTTTTCCATTTGTCCATTTAACTAAAGCATATTTGACTAATTGTCCACCATTCTGGACAAGTCACCATTCTTACCCTATCAGCTGATGAAACTGACAAGTCTGCTATTCAGGTGACTCACAGAAAGAGTGCTAATGACAAGATGACTGCAAAGAATATAAATCCTTCCATCCTCCACCATTCAGTCAGAACCAAAGAAGCTTTTTGGATGAGAAGCAAAACATCTTCAAGGAAAAATAAAGTCTAGTTGTCTTTTAGAGAAAAAAAAAACACCTCTGGGACAACCATGACCTGGATGATTGAGAACTTCCATAGACATTTGACAAGTCTACTTAAAATTGTGAGAACATATGGTGGACATTTCTGCAAAATGTTGCTAATTGAGTGATATTGAGGCAGTAAATGATAGTCATAGGGTACAAATAAGCAATTAGGAAACAATATCAATATAAATCGTAAGGATACAAGCAACAAAGTTACAGTCATACAGTCATTAGTGGAAGGAGATGGGTGGTGGGAACAATGAGAAGATTAATAGTAGTGCAGACTTAGTGTTGAGGGAATTATTTGTTTAGCAGAGTGATGGCATTTGGGAAAAAACTGTTCTTGTGTCTAGTTGTTCTGGTGTGCAGTGCTCCATAGCATCGTTTTGAGGGTTGGAGTTGAAACAGTTGAAACCCATGACTACGATGCAGATGCTCCATGAGCACATTTACAGACAAAACATAGAACTGTACAGCAACTAAACTGAAATGGTATAGGGTCTCCTGCTTGAGCTGGAGGTTGAACTAGAAGACCTACAAGATCCCTTCCAGCTCTATTCTGAAGGGTTGATTGATTGATTGACACTTCTAGAATTGGTACATTAATGCCTCATATGCCATGTTGGAAATCTATAGAATGTGTTCTACCACTGTGTTAGGCCTTCTTAAGCACCAAACTGAAGGATAAATTGTACAAGGCAATTCCTGTACCAACTGTATTGTCTGAGCACAAGATTTGATTTGCACAGGTGGATCAAACTGTGAACCATCTGTACTAACTGCAAACAGAATTCTGGATTCCTGAGATAAAATATTCACAGCGTATCAGCTTTGGCTTTCATGTCTCTATTTATGTGTATGTGTCCAAGCAGCACAGTGAATTATCTTGTGCAAGGTAGATAAAATATCTATACTTGTGATTAGCTATTTATCTTTCTTACAATACTAGAGTACTGGAATACTTATTTCAAAACCTGCATGACCTCAAAAATGAGAAAAGGTTAAATGATTCTCTTAACTTTCATTTTAACACCGACTTTCCTAGTTTTCTGAATTGATTTATTATGGATGTACAGGGAATGGAATGTAGTTGAATCTTTTGTGGTTCATTTGACCTTCTTGGAGAAGTGAAAGATGATTCTAGAAATACATGGCCTTCTAGAAGTCCTTTCTGTTCTGTCAGGGATGCCTTAGTTTCTGTTGCTACACTGGATCCTTCCAATTCAATGATTCTGGCATGAAAATTGAGGCCTTGCTTGGATTCATCTTAGGATATGAAGACAATAATTACCTGTTAGGCTTACCAGAGATAAAAAATAATGAGAAGATGAGTTAACAGCCAGCTAAAAGTGTTCCATGTCCCATCTCCAACAAGAGTTATCTTCCATGTGTTATACCATGTGTCCCATGGTATAACTGGTTAGAGAATAGAAGCAAAGAATAAGAATGTAAAAGTAAATTAAGATGTGACAATAAAGGTATATATATATATATATATATATATATATATATATATATATATATATATATATATATATATATATATGTAGGTCTTTGGTTATTCGGGTCTTCTCCCACGTAAAATTGGAAGTGTCTTGGCGACGTTTCGACGAAGTCTCATTCGTCATCTTCACGCTGGTGTTCTCGGCTTCATGCTTCCTGGAAGCATGAAGCCGAGAACACCAGCCTGAAGATGACGAATGAGACTTCGTCGAAACATCGCCAAGACACTTCCAATTTTACGTGGGAGAAGACCCGAATAACCAAAGACCTACATACAAACACCCGCGAAAACCTGAGAAAACATATATATATATATGCATATTCTTTCTAGCCAGGTTTTACCTACGTAAACTACGTAAAACCTGGCTAGAAAGAATATGCACATAAAAGCCTACGAAAAAGAATATATATATATATATATATATATATATCTTTTTTCTTTTTTCATAGGCTTTTATGTGCATATTCTTTCTAGCCAGGTTTTACCTATGTAAACTTAGTTGTTCTTCAGCCCTAGGTCCTGTATATATATATATATATATATATATATATGTTTATTTATTTATTTATTTTATTTATTTAATTAAATTTCTATACCGCCCTTCTCCCAAAGGACTCAGGGCGGTGAACAGCCACAAGATAAAACACATAAATACAAAAATTTAAAATAAAATAAAAACGAAATAAATAATTTAGCTGAACAAATTTAAAATACCCCATAATTTAAAAACAAATTAAAATTTACATTTAAAAAGGGGAGAAGATTTAGGCCAGGCCAGCTTGATGAAATAAAAAAGTCTTAAGCGCGTGACAGAAGGTGCGCAGATCTGGGATCCTCCGTATCTCCGGGGGGAGCTCGTTCCAGATCGTAGGTGCCCCCACAGAGAAGGCTCTCCCCCTAGGGGCCGCCAGTCGACATTGTTTGGCTGACGGCACCCGGAGGAGCCCCTCTCTATGGGAGCGTACTGGCCGGTGGGAGGCTATTGGTGGTAGCAGGCGGTCCCATAGATAACGAGGTCCTAAGCCATGGAGCCATTATGTAATTGCAATATTGATGCATTGTATAGAATAGATATGTACACAAAAGAAAAGGAAGAATAACAAAAATAATTTGTATGTACTTAGGAGATATACTGATACCGGAGCACTGTAAAGATAAAAAAAAAAAGAAGACAAAGAAATTTTTGGTTGTAAAGTTAGAGAAAGTGATAAGTTACTCAAATTGCTTCTACTTATTTTGATGAAGGGGAAATCATTTCTGTCAGAGTATGAATATTCATGGACTGGAATAGATCAGCCAATGGGGACTGAATGGAGACATGGTAACAAGGTCAGCCACTGAATAGGCATAGCAACTAAATCAGCCAATGGGAGCCAATGGAAACAGTTTGAGGCTGGGCGTGGCTCAGCTCTGTGCTGTACTGAGAATTGAAACTGAAACCAGTGTGAACTTGTCTGCTGATCTGAGCTGAAATGAAACTGTTCTCTGCTGTTGTTATTGTATATATATTCTTGTATATAAAGAAGTTTCTTATTTAAATCAATCCTGCTGAATCAGTTTTTTAAAAAAAAGAGTTATCTTCAAGAAGTCCGCAAATTTGGATAATTCAGCCTCTCTCATTTAACAACAATAAAATAAACTACAATATATTTCAATCAAATAACCATTCCAAAATTCTGAAGAGCATTAACAGTCGGAGTCTCAATTTCCTCCCAAACAGGTCTTGGGGGGGTGGGGGTAATATAAAAAGTTCCATACAAATTGTGCAGATTGTGCCCTTGTGGTGAAGGACTTCTGAATCATTGGCCAATGTTTGATTATATTGTACAAGAACACAAGTCTCATCCAATTGAAGAAGAGCAATATCTGAATAGACCCAGAGAGATCTATGCTGTCATATGTTTGTTCATTGCTTTAAATGTACCGGAGCTTTTTTATCCAGGAAAAAATAATAAATGGATTGAATTGAAAACAGTTATTTTTAAAATTCTCTTTCATATTCCACTTCTTTCCCATAATGTTTGTATTAACTTCAAAATGGAAGACCCATGCATCAAAATTCATACGAAGAAAGCATCTTGCTTAAACAACAATCAGCTGGGCCATTTTCTTTCCAAACAAAACCAGTTTCCATCTGCTTAGCCCTTATTTCCATTACCTTTCAAGATGCAATGCACAGCATATTTTTCTTTCTCTGAGCTAATATAAATAGACCCTGAAAGAAGGCATTATTTAGGAAAAATATTAATTAAAATTAACAATAGGGATGGCAGTGCTTGTGGTTCTAAAATTAGAGATGGGTTATTTTATAATACATAGCCATTTCATTGTGATTAGCTTTTAGGCTCGGCTTTACATGTGTGACATAAACATTGAAATACGATGGTGCTCTTCTCCTCTCTAAACACAGTTTCTCTCCAGTGCCTTGGACTTTTGGCTAGCTCGGTCTTTTTTTCCTATAATAAAATTGGCAACCTCTAGATCTTTAGTGGGAGAATTTAATACTAGAGGGGCAGCCTCTCCAAATCGGTTTGAAAAAGAAATAAAACTTGTTTTACATGAAGCTTTGTTCCTTGCGGATATTTATATGTGTTTCCATTGCAGTAGTTTCTGATAATATTACACAAACCCAACAGTTTATTCTCTGTAATGGCCCATGCTTAAAATAAGCTACTGAATGGATCTATAAATAATAGGGCTTGTACATGCATCTTTTAATGTGCTCATATGTTTCACGAAGTTCCACTGTTCTTGCTTTCAGTCTGTAACTAAAATATATTATATCAGAAATGTTTTTCCTTCTTTAGATTTTAGCAACAATCCCAACAGTTTTGTTTTGCTTTTTGCTTTTTTCTGAGAGACCTGCTGCCTCTATATTACTACTCTTGAAGGAGTCCTGTACATCATGATTTTTAGTTTGTAGTTAGGTTGCCTTTTGTGTTAGGAATATTATTAGAGCAGCTGAAGGAAGACTCTTCACTTAACTTGTATCCATACTTTGAAAATCATGACTGTGTGTTAACTGCTGGAAGACTCTTTTCCTACATACTAAAATGTATGGAAGCAAAGCTCTGTCCTTGTTCAGTTTCAGGTACTTAGCAGTACCAAAAATTAATTTCTGGAAGAACCGTGTAAGATGTTTCTCTGAATTATGCAAGAATGTTTCTGGAGGAAAAACATGGGTTTCATGATGGCATTTTTGTGGAGAATCTGATTCATTCCAGAGGTTTCTCTTCAGAAAACATTTCTAAAAGATGAAGATATAGAAACAATGTAGTTTGTAATAAGAGCACAAAAGAAGGGAGAAGGAGGAGAGAAAGAGGGGGGAAAGGAAAGAAGGGGAAAAGAGCAGAACGCACACAAGAAAAATCTATGGATTGGAGGGCAAAAGAGGTACAGAAAAGAAAAGGCACAAGGAACTAGGGGGGAAAAACACCCACTGCTGTCAGCTGAAAATTGGGGTGACCCTGTCAAAAACATGACAGGGAACAGTACCTTTCTTGGTTGTCACTGACAACATTTCCAGCAGCTGCTCTGCAAGGGAGGTGACTGGCATGTGAGTAGAAATATCTAAGACATTGTGCATTTATTTTGTTGAGAAGAGAGAATTTAAGCTGGGAACACGGATTCATCTGTCATTATCATATTCTCTGTTGAGTGAATGTTGCCCTTGGCAATGGGGACGTGGTTGCTAATTTAGTTTTCGTTGTTCAGAACCCTGTTCTTTCTTTGCTCCACTCAGGGCCTGTGATTATACTTTTATATTTGCACAGAAAGAGAGAAACATACGGTATGTGCATACATGCATGCACATGTATGTATACAAAAGTGAAAGAGCAAATAAAATGAAAATATGTTTTTCCCTCAGGCCCGACGCATAGAATATTTTAAAATCACACAAAATTCCTGGTTTTAGATTTGCAAATGTATAATTGTGCAGAGGAGAAAAACCAATTCTCTGTTGCTGTTTTTTTAAACAAATATACCATATGTCATTCAGCCATGTGCAGAAAGACCTCTGGTCTCCACTTTATGTTCCAAGAGGAATATACCCATATTTTTTTAAAGAGGTATTTCTTTCATATTGGTATAAATATTTTGGTATTTATAAATATTGGTACATTTGTATTGATATAAATGCAGTCTTAATTTGATTTTAAAAGCTTATTCCAAATACTTGCTTTAACATTCATAGGTAAACATGAACATAGGAAGATTTATTTTGATTTAGATATTTAATATACTTTGATTTTTTAAAAATCTTAAAGCGTTAAATTTTCCTACTTCCTGATGGGATTGTCATTTTAAAAACAAATCCAATTCTGCCAATTATAGTAAAATAATTTCCCACTTTTTTTTTTGTTCTTAATTGTCTGATTTTTACCTCTGATTTTAAATTCTATTTTAAATTATTTTTATCAGATTTTAGTAATTTGTGTCTGGAACTCTGCACTTTGATATGGCTCAAGGACTAATCAATAAAGTAAACTAAACGAATAGAATTTCAAGAAGAATCAGGACTGCCATTTGTCAGAAATGGTGTAGGGTCTTCTGGTTGGGTGGGGGGTTGGACTAGATGACCTACAAGGTCCCTTCCAACTCTGTTAATCTGTTAATCTTTATCTTGCAACATGCAACCTACAGATTTCTGGGAAGTGTAATTGGAAGGGGTGGTGGCCCAGTGGTGAAATCCAAATTTTTTACTATCGGTTCTGTGGCGTTCTTAATTGTCTGAATTTTACCTCAGAACTTTCTTGAGGAAGACATTCCTACAAGTCTTATCCAACTATTTTAAATTCTGCTTGCATGAATGGTAGGGATATAATATTTCCTGCTTTGTAACTTTGGTTCCTTCTATTGAATCTAATTAAGTTAAATTTTGGGAATTTCAGCCTTTTGGTTATTACTCTCATTTTGTTAAAAACGTCACTCCAAAATTTTGAGATTTTATTGCATACCCATCAAATATATATATATGTATGTATGTATGTATGTATGTATGCATGTATGTATATGTATATGTATATGTATATGTATATGTATATGTATATGTATATGTATATGTATATGTATATGTATATGTATATGTATATGTATAAATACTTCCTGATTGAGGCAGATAATTTTTTTTTCAGATATTCCCAATTGTGGTTTAGGCACAATTACCTAATACCTAAATCTGTCTCCAAAACCTGTTTCAGGCTTAATAGTAGAGAGTTATCTAGATCTATTTCCTATGAGTATAATTACATTTCTTTGGTTATGCAAAGGTTAGAACTGTACAGAACCTTTGAAATATGCAAAATAATTAAAAAAATATTTATCAGAATTGAACGATGGACAATTACAAATTAAAAGTGCTGCCTATGCCAGCCCTACGTCACTAGGAGACATCAGTTATTCTCTCATCCTTCCTCTTTCCACATATTATATAGGCTTTGATCATTTCCCTTCCACTCACAAATCTGAAAGATCCCAGAGATGCCTTCTTGTCCCTTTCCTCCTCTTTCCCCTTCATTGGCTGACTGATGGAACTGTCATTTTGTTGTGCAAACAGAAAAAAAGCAACAAGCTGTAAATCATGAGGAAAACTCTAACTCTGCATATCCCCAGGTGTTTCCTTCCACCAGGAAGAAAGAGAGCTCACCCACCTATTGCCAATGACTGCTAGTCAGCTCTACCTTGCCGGCAGGCATCTAAGCCACTCCCTCATTCTTTTCTTGCTGGCCACGGGTCTTAAGAGATTTCAAATTTCAGTCTCGGTTCCAAATCAGTCAATGGTCACTTGTCTGTTGTGTTGTGCTTTGCTGCCAGATAATTTGGTGCAGGGGCCAGAGGGAAGTGAGAAGAAGAGTGGAAATTGCTCCTACCATCTGACAGTAAGACCAATCAACCAATGGAACAGCTTGCCTTCAGATGTTCTGGGAGGTTCAAGAAGAGTCTGGACTACCATTTTTCAGAAATGGTGTAGGGTTTCCTGCTTGGATGGACTAGATGACCTACAAGGTCCCTTCCAGCTCTGTTAATCTGTTAATCTTTACCGTGCAACATGATTTCTGGGAAGTGTAATTGGAAAGGGTGGTGGCTCTGAAGCAGTGGTGGGTTCCTCCCGGTTCGGTCCGGTGGAGCTGCTGGTGGTGACGATATGATGTCACCGAACTGGTTCTCCTCCCACCCCCCCCCACGTTATTCTTACCTTTTATTTGGTCCCACCCCCAATCTATTGCTGCCTCCTGAGTCCCAGCTGATGACTAGAGGGAAAAAAACTGTTTAAACTCTTGCCGAGGGGCTTCAAAGGGCCATCCTACAGCTGATCAGTGTTAAAAGCAAACAAATGAGTCGGGTCATAAGTGCGAGGACTGGTCGTAAGTGCGAGGACTTTCCAGAAATGACTCTGACCAGCTAGCCACGCCCACCTAGTCACATGACCTCCAAGCCACACCCACAAAATAAGCCACGCCCACAGAACCGGTAGTAAAAAAATTTAGAACCCACCCCTGCTCTGAAGCAGCCACAACTTTGCCAAAAGTCAATCCCACAGGAGTCATGATTTGAACACATTCTGTAAATTAGCCCATTTGAGGTCTGTTGATTCAAAAATTGTTGCTCTGTGATGCACTCTATCACCCAGTTGAAGGTTACAAAGTATCAAAGAGACACAAGAGTTTTAGTAGTATATAGATTATGGGATATAGTAGTTCAAAACACCCAAAAGGCAGCCTAATGCTTGCCCCTTATGACAACATGTTTCCAATAGAAAACTTGCTTGTGTTCTCAACATGCTTTATAGAAGTAATAAATAGCACCACTATGTATAATTGTAACAACCGGGTTCTAATATTCTATGCTTTTCTCTCCTATATCTCCTGATAACTATAAGTCAAGCCATGAGCTATTACTTTCACTATGCATAATTTGAAGCATCCATTGAGATCTAACCAGGCTTTTGTTGAGGGCTTTTGGACATGCTCCTTTCATATCTTCTTATAGATGTATGCTTAATTTATCTCTTTCTTATCATTTTGATAAGTGATAAAAGAATATTAAACGCTATTAGCAAGCTCAGCATGATAATCAATTTGTTTTTAGCTCTGGTCAGAGAAAGCTGTTTAAAGTCTTCCATTTTGCTGAAGAATTTCATAATTACAAGAGATCTGAACGTATTCTACACACTATGCAAAATAGACTCGTAGATTTCTGAACTAGAGGAGTTCAGAGCCAAGGCTTTTAGCCAGGGAGTCATAGCTTTTCATGGTGCTCCTTAAAAACCCAGAGGAGCAAAACAGTATATTTACAAAGTCAGTTAAGTACAACTGTCCACACAAATACATGTTCTTTATAGAAAACCAAACTTTATATCAGAAGATATAAAAAATATGATGCAAAAACTGTATTATTTTCAAATTTGGTAAAAAGTCAAGTTCCCCTTTTTCTACTCTTCTTCACCAGAGCCTCAGGGTTAATTCCAAGGAGTTCCTCAACTTTCTAAAGCAAGTTCCTCATAGGGAGGACTTGAAAAAGAGGAGAATTCAACTGCTTCTACAGTTTAGGGCTGCCAGATCTGGATTGTGCTAAGTGGAAACACATCAATGTAATTTTTCCATTTAGAACGGATATCTGCTAAACTGTAATTTCTCAGTTTCCTTGAGCAAACTGAGGAAGGAGGATTATCAAGCACAAATAAGCTCCTGGGATTTTTTTTCTCTCCAATGATTGCTGTAATATTGCAAATATGAAAGTTTCAGCTGCCCAAAAAAAAAAAAAAAATGCAATCCTGAGTTGCGTTAACAGAGGGACAGCATCACAAAAAATTATAAAACTGCTTTATATCGCGCTAGTGAGGTTGCATTTGGAATACTAGGTACCACGATACAAAAAGATGCTGAGACCCTAGAAAGGAGTGCAGAGAAGAGCAATAAAAATGATAAAGGCTAAATCGTATGATGGACAGTTGAGGAAGATAGTAGTAGTGGGTTTCAAAAAAGTTTGCTACCGGTTCTGTGGGTGTGGCTTGGTGGGCATGGCATTGTTTGGTGGGCATGGCAGGGGAAGGATACTGTAAAATCTCCATTCCCACCCCACTCCAGGGGAAGGATACTGTAAAATCTCCATACCATCCCCAATCCAGGGGAAGGTTACGGCAAAATCCCCATTTCTTCCCGATCAGCTGGGACTTGGTAGGCAGAGAATAGATGTGGGCGGGGCCAGTCAGAATTTTTACTACCGGTTCTCCGAACTTCTCACAATGTCCGCTACCGGTTCTCCAGAACTGGTCAGAACCAGGGGTGGGTTCTAAATTTGTTTACTACCGGTCCTGTGGGTGTGGCTTATTTTGTGGGTGTGGCTTGATGGTCATGTGACAATTATTTAGGATTTAGCAGAGGTACTGGTCTACCAGGCTTTTAACTGCTTGCAGAGCTGTATTGATCTACCCATTTATTTTTACAGGCCCTGGTCTACCCATTTATTTTTGCAGGCACTGATCTACTCATGTATTTTTGCAGGCACTGATCTACTCATGTATTTTTGCAGGCAGTGGTCTATCCATTTATTTTTGGAGGCACAGATCTAATCATGTATTTTTGCAGGCACCAGTCTACTCATTTGTTTTCTTTTAACACTGATCAGCTGTAGGGCGGCCCTTTGAAGCCCTGCGGCAAGAGTTTAAAGTTTTTTTCCCTCTAGCCATCAGCTGGGATTCAGGAGACAGCAATAGATTGGGGGTGGGGCCAAATAAAAGGTAAGAATAATGCGGGGGTGGGGGGCACCGGGGGGGGCGGGGGACAGAACCGGTTCTGTGACAACATATCATCACCGCTACTGGCTCGAACCGGGTAGGCCGAACCGGGAGGAACCCATCATTGATCAGAACCTGGTAAAACTCACTTCTGGAAGATAGGTATGTCTAGCCCTTTGAAGAGAAGGATTAGGGGATATGATAACTGTCTTCCAGTACTTGAGGGGCTATGACAGAGAGGAGGGGACTGACTTATTCTCCAAAGCACCAAAGGGCAGGACAAAAAGTAATGGGAGGAAGCAGAGACTCAACCTAGAAGTAAAGATAAATTTTCTGACAGTAAGAACAATTAATCATTGGAATGGCTTGCCTCCTGGCATTGTGGGTGTTCCATTAATGTACATTTTCAGAAATAGACTGGTCCACCATTTGACTGGGATATAAGGTCTCCTGCCTTGAGTAGGGGGTTGGAATAGAAGACCTCTAAAGTCCCTTCCAGACCTATAGTTCTATGTTCTAAATCATTTTCAAATATGTCCAGGCTAAGAGGTTGCTTAAAGGGAAGGCATGGTATGCATGAGAACAGTTAAAGCAAGATTACCTCGTTTAATTTCTGTATTAATTGATTCTAGCTTGTATTTTTGTTATAATGCCTTTGTATTTTCAGTATGATTATTTGTATCTGATTCATATATATTTCACAGTTAAAATTCAAAAGAAGGCTACAAACAGACGAAACAAATAAAGAATTATAAATACATGTGAAATGTCATGACACTTTAATTTTCACAAGCTGGGTTTGAGAACATGTGTCAATTTATCCTTTTCCAATTTTGGTGCCTTCCAAATTTGGTACTGTACAGTACAGTACAGATTTCTACTCCTGGAACTCCCCGACCCAACCAGCAGATTCGTTCTTTTAAAAAAGTGCTAGGAACAGAAATCTGCACATGGGGGTGGGATGGGGAGGTGGTATTGTTCATGCTTTAGCAATCATTATTTCAAGAAATCTTATTTGGAATTCTCCATACCATGAAATGCACAGTTAGATGTTTGATTCTTGTACAGCACAAGGAAGTGGCTTGTTTGCAATACAAGGAATTAAAGAATGCCTCTCAGGCAGCAGGCTCCCTCACAGAAGAATATGGCAGATGTGGATTTCTTTTCAAATTAACACCAATTTATACAGGAACAAATTCATAGGGAAAAATTACTTAAGAAACAATGGAAGATTTCTTAAAAAAATCTTTTAACAGACAGCGTTTTGATTATTTTCTCATACTTTCTCAGAAGAACCCACTGCACCAGTGTTGGGTTTCAAAATTTTTTACTACTGGTTCTGTGGGCATGGCTTGGTAGGCATGGCATAGCTTGGTGGGCGTGGCTTGGTGGGCGTGGCAGCGGTAGGATACTGTAAAATCTCCATTCCCTCCCCATTCCAGGGGAAGGTTACTGCAAAATCCCCATTTCCTCCCGATCATTTGGGACTCAGGAGGCAGAGAATAGATGGGGGCGGGGCCAGTCAGAATTTTTACTACCGGTTCTCTGAACTACTCAAAATTTCCACTAACGGTTCTCCAGCATTGGTCAGAACCTGTTGAAACCCACCTCTACACTGCACATAGCAAACAAGGCAGTATCCTTTATATGATGCTATAAAGTGGGATCACTAGGCAAATAGAGCATAGCATTTGCAATAAATGCAACTCTGAATCATCTCCCTTGAAGCTTACAACACTCTTTTATTTTTTCTACAGCATTTCAGATGTTGTGTTTAGAGACTATATTCTTGGTTGACCTTGAACTTTCTCCTAATCTTCAACCCACCTGAGGCTCGTATATTTTTACTTACCCACACTCTGAGCACCATATCTAGGGAGACAGTGCAGGTGGTCTCCATCTTAAAATTGATCTAAAGCTGCCATACCATCTCCAAGGTACCAATAACAATGTCTCCTAGAGGTAACATTTTATGAGATACAGTTTAGAATTTAGAATAACAGAGTTGGAACGGACCTTGGAGGTCTTCTATTCCAACCCCCTGCTCAGGCAAAGGAAAGGAAAGTCTATACCATTTTCAGACAAATGGTTGTCCAATCTCTTCTTAAAAACTTCCTGTGTTGGAAAATTCACAACTTTTGGAGGTAAGTTGTTCCATTGGTTAATTGATCTAATTGTGAGCAAATTTCTCCTTAGTTCTAAGATGCTTCTTTCCTTGGTTAGTTTCCATCCATTGCTTCTTGTCCTGCCCTCAGGTGCTTTGGAGAATAGATTGACTCCCTCTTCTTTGTGGCAACCCCTGAGATATTGGAACACTGCTATCATGTCATCCCTAGTCCTTCTTTTCATTAAACTAAACATACCCAATTCCAGCAACCATTCTTTATATGTTTTAGCCTACAGTCCCCTAATTATCTTTGTTTATTTTTATTTTATTTATTTATTTGTCAAGAACATATTAGGTAATATATATAAGTATAAGCATGAATTGAATACATAAAAGAGATACAAATAGAGGAAACATTAGGACAGGGACAGTAGGCACGCTGGCGTTCTTATGCACATCCCTTACAGACCTCTTAGGAATGGGGTGAGGTCAAAGTAGACAGTCCTAGGTTAATATTTTGGGGGTTTTGTTCCTCATCTCTGTACTCTTTCTAGAGTCTCAGCATCTTTTTTACATCGTGGCAACCAAAACTGGATGCAGTATTCCAAGTGTGGCCTTACCAAGGTGTTATAAATTGGTATTAACACTTCATGTGATCTTGATTCCATCCCTCTGTTTATGCAGCCAAGAACTGTGTTGGCTTTTTCAGCAGCTGTAGCACACTGCTGGCTCATATTTAAGTGAATGTCCACTGGGAGTCCAAGATCTCTCTTGTGACGATTATAGTTTATCACTGTCTATAGTAGACAGTTATGTTCTGTCTACTATATATTCTAAGTGATTAGATCATTAACAATCAGAATGAGCAAGAATC
This sequence comes from Pituophis catenifer annectens, assembly GCF_029215685.1. Classification (NCBI taxonomy): domain Eukaryota; kingdom Metazoa; phylum Chordata; class Lepidosauria; order Squamata; family Colubridae; genus Pituophis; species Pituophis catenifer. The sequence continues at coordinate 55,639,365 of NW_027256882.1, forward strand.
CAGAGCTATTTGGAAAGATCTTCTGATGATTTTCCCCTCTGTTCTTTGGACTTTCCCATTAAGCAGAATATTTTGTTGAAGTGGCAGCAACCCACAACCTCTGGACTTTCAAATAGTGGGCTAAGTAGGGTCAGACTGCTTAATATTTGAATGGAAAACAACCTGAAAACACCAGGACTGTAGGCTAAACGGCTGTGTCAATGAACTTACCAAAAGTCATTATACGCACAAAGATACATTTACTGCCTTCACAGAGACACAAACACAAATATCATTTTGCATCACATCCTAAATGCTGAGGGATTTCTTAGCTTTCAATTTAATTACACACCTTTTCTAGTGGACTTACTGATAAGGATGGTTGGAAATAGAAATGTGAGCAGCAGTTATTATTTATTTTGCATATACCATACCTAATGAATACCCTGCCTTGAAGGTTTATTTAAAAAAAAAGAAGTGAATTTATGCATATAAACCTGGTCAAATTAAAATGTAAACTAGTACACAGTCAAAGGTAAGACATAAAAGTACGTGCAGCAACTGTAGCTTCCAGGAGAACAATCATAAAATTAATTTCCTGACTTGCACAGCAATATCAATAGAACATTTCATCAGTAAATGCCCAGATTGGTTTCTAACATTGATGGATATGAGGTGGGTAAAGTATTGAATTTTCTTTCTAATTAGCTTTTTTTAAAAAATAATGAAATAGCCTCATAATAATTTTCCTTCATGTCTTGTGCATAAAGGTATCTGTGTATAGGAATTTAATTTATATGCCAATGATGTTTTATGCATTGTCCTCCCTGCATCTCATTAGTATCATTAATAGGCACTCCACTACATTGTGTTACAAGGTTAATTGGGACAAATCCAAAAATATTCATTCTTTCCCTTTCCACAGTAAATATGATATCACCTACTACAGAACTCACCTGCATAAATTCCAATCATAAGTTATTTAGAGAAAACTTTCCTTATGGCATCGTACTCACTTTTGGACCAAATGTTAAATATATCTAGTTAAACTGGCAATACTGTAATAACATCAGAGGTGACACGGTAATCTGCCATGGATATTGAATGTTGCTGTCTATAAAGATTGTGGTAGTGATGTCTTGTTTTCTTTACCTCTCTTCAGAATGAAATTATGTATTGAAATCATATGATTTGAATATAAATATAAAGTGCTGTTTTATATCATTTGAATATAAATATTTGATTTGAATATAAATATAAAGTACCGTTTTACAATGTCTTATTATGACCACACTTGGAATATTGTGTCCAGTTTTGGACACCACAATATAAAAAAGATGTTGAGACTCTGAAAAGTGCAGAAAAGAGCAACAAAGAAGATTGGGGGCCTGAAGACTAAGACATATGAAGAACAGGTATGGGATTGGGTATGTCTAATTTAGTGAAAAGAAGGATTAGGGGAGACATGGCAGCAGCATTTGAGGAGCTGTCACGAAGATGAAGGAGGCAAACTGTTTTTCAAAGCACCAGAAGGCAAAACCAGAACCAATGGATGGAAACTAAACAAAAAGAGAAGTAAGGGAAAATGTCCTAACAGTCAGAACAATCAACCAGTGGAATGCCTTGCTTTCAGAAGTTGTAGGGGCCCACATCATTGGAGATTTTCAAGAAGAGACAGACAGACACTTGTCTGAAATGGTATAGACTCTCCTGCTTGTGCAGAGAGTTGGACTAGATCAGTGGTGGGTTCCTCCCGGTTCCGCCCGGTTCCGCCGAGCCGGTAGCGGTGATGATATGATGTCACTGAACCGCTACCGGATCGCCGAACCACCGACCAAGATCGCTACCAGACTGGGAGATCCAGTCTGATCTGAGAGCATTTCACCGCTGCTTTAGCATCTAAAGGGGGAGAAGGCACTGCTGAAAACTTGTTGAAAAGGTGGCCCTCCAAGAGAATCAACTCATTTAGATCATGCCAGCCCTGACATTCAACACAATGAACCAAACTTCTCAGAGATGGACTGAGAAAGGTGATGGTTAATGCCATGCTCCTGCATTCACCCGATTCCTTGGATGACTCAGGGTAAAGAAATGGAAAATGTGATCGCTTTAAAGAAACTACACTCTGTGATAGTGCAAAAACAAGGAATTCATCTACTTACCTAATTTTAGGGGACTTCTGCCAATTTCAGTGGCATAGATTTGGTGCCCTCCCTGTCCTACATTACTTTCCAGGCCAATCAACCTGTACAGTTATGATCCTGGTCAGAAAAAGGGGAAAAATCAATGTAGTATTTCAAAGCACTTTCCCTAAATATCTAAATTTTTCATCTCCACAGCTGAATCATTCCCGGAGTTTCACTATGAGATACATTCCAGAGAGAGATGGGTTTCATGAAAGATATTTTTTAGCTTTTATGTAATGTTTACTTTTGTATGTTTTATTTTTTTACCCCATCTTTCTTATGCTGGTCTTTGATTGTAATAAAGATTGATTGATTGATTGATTGATTGATTGATTGATTGATTGATTGATTAGGCTGGAATGGGAAGCTCAAGCAAGTCATGGTAGAGGAAGATGGTCCAGGACTGGGGTTGATAAAACCAGACCAGTTCATAGAACAAAGAACATAGAATAATAGGGTTGGAAGGGACTTGGAAGTTTTCCAGTCCAACTCCTATACCATTCTGAATAAATCTCTTTTGAAAACCTCCAGTGCTGGAGTACCCACAACTTCTGGAGGCAAGCTGTTCCATTGATTAATTTTTCTGGCTGTCCAAAAAGTTCTCCTTAGTTCTAAATTGGATCTTTCACCTGTTCACTGAGTTCTAGTCCTGCCCTCAAATATATCAACAGGTTAGAAAGAGGGATGGCAGGATTTCTTCCAATACTAAGTGGAAACATTTTTAAATTCCATCAATGCTGTATCATTTAAAGTATATGCTACTTAATGTGAGATGTGCTACTGATATAATTTTAAAAGAAAATTGATTCTACTTATCTCAGTTCAGATTACCGAGTTCCAAAGCAAGAATCAGAAACAGGGAAGATTTCCATTGATATTATGGGGCATTGCCAAATGACTATTGGCATTTTAAACTTAGCTTTTAAAACTTTCGAATAGAACTTGAGGAATTGTAGAAAAGAATATACTTTTGTGAGATGCTTAAACCTATTAAATTCCCAAGAAGTAGGTATTGACATTAGGATGCTAGGATCTATTATATTTTGATGACCACATTTGCACAATATTTTTCGTTGCTTTTGTTGATGCAACTAAACATCAGGTATCCTGTGTGTTGCGGAAAAGGCAAACTTCAAACAGATTTTAAAGACTCTTGATGCATTAGAAGTTTTAATGTTTAGGATAATATAATCCATTATAACTCCCCCTTTGTTTTATTTGAATTTTATACTTTGGAAGAATATTTTATGTCCAGAAAGGTGAGTGATGAATGAAGTCCAAAAAGGTAATGAAAGAATTGTAAGAAATTTTACAAAATCCCCAGACAAATTCTAGGGGAAACATTTGATTCTCAGACATAATAATAGCAAACAATGACCGTAGGTATTTGATTTTGTAATTATACAAAATTATATTATCTAATGTTTATCTTATTTAGGAAAAAATATTCCATCTAATTAGCAAAATAATTCCCTGAAGCATAAATCTGATAAAGCATCATGAAATAGCTATGTAATTCAATATTTTTAGTTCCTTGTTTGTTCTTATTAGATTCATGCTATTCTCAATGTTTGTCTCTTTGGGCATCAGGTAATATTTGCATCTCATGTCAACAAGCAATTAATCTTTAATTTACATTAACTAATATAAAGCAGATAAAGTTACTGTCCTTAATACATGTTCAGCGTAAAATAAAGCAAGCTCCAAAACAGAAAATGAAAGGGGAAAAAAGAAATAAGATTACTGTTTAGAATATTACTTAGACCAAAATAATTGCATAATTATTGGCATTTAGGGAATGCTTTTCATTATTTTATTCTTGAAAAGATCTCAAATTGTGATGAAGCTTTCTGATGCTATGGTATGATTATGATTTTAATAACATGGCTGATAAGTACATCTACTAATCTGTATTATATCATAATACTGTATAGTTATATACTAGCACTAAATGAGTGTGATTTCTAACCCAGCTCAACTCCCAGGGTTGTTGTGGTGGGGAAAAGAGGAGAAGGAAGAAGACTGGAGAGAGAGGGGGGGGGAGAGAGACAGACAGACAGACAGAGACAGAGAGAGTTATGCAGGATAAAAATTTTGCAACAACTAGGACCTCCAAGCCAAATATTAAATCTGCAAAACAGTCTGGTCAGCAGTAAATTCATTTTTTAATAAGAAAATAATTAAAAGAGGGGAGGGTTGCTAATTCACCCTTTTTTTTTTTCAGGATAAGTGATCTCTCATCTAAATATTAGAATATAGTAGAAGCTGATATTTCTATTAAGAAATGCCAAGCAATTTCCTATATGGAATCTCTTCACTGTAATTCTTTTTCTGCACCAAATAATTCCCTTCTAAAGTCAGTAGGGTAACCATGAATATGCATTTAGTTGAGTTACATACAGCTGTTCAAAGTTTCTGTTGCAATATTTTCAGGATCAGACTCAATAAAGATAATAGAAGTTAGAGATTTAAATATATCTCTTTTTAATCATAATAGGCATTCTATATTCGCTGAATATTCAAGATAGAAGCAAGGAAAATGGGGAGGATGGCTCCTTATATATACAAGGGGTGGAGCCAGGAATGGGAATGGTAAATTATGAATACATTAAAGTCCAAAGAATAAGTTAACCCCTGATGTTCCATATATATACATTATTTACACATTAGAGAATAAGGCATTTACATCTGACAAATCCCCCTCTAAATGCCGGTTCGTTATACAACACCAGTTACATTCAGATTCAGGACAATATAATACATATAATTTAGAAGTTAAATATTTGTGTTGTTTAGAAGGTAAGGGTTTTGTTAATATATCAGCTAATTGTTCAGAAGTATCACAATGTATTGCTTTGATGAATCCGTCTTGAGATAGTTGTCTCACGTGCTTAAATTTTATATCAATATGCCTGGACCTTTGTCCAATTGCATCGGATCTAGATATTTCAATGGCCGCTTTATTGTCTTCATGCATAATAAATGGTAAAGTAGGTTTCTTCCAAACATCTGTGATCAAATCATTGAACCATACAAGGTTATTTGCAGCTTTAGACAAGCAAACATATTCCGCTTCTGTGGTAGAAGTGGCTACCAGTTCTTGTTTACCAGTATACCAGTAAACTGGACAATCGTTCAATAGAAAAACATAACCAGAGGTACTCTTTCTGCATGATGTATCACCAGCCCAATCTGCATCAGCATAACAAGTAATTTTTGGTTCTTTGTCATTATTTGGTTCCAATATTAAACAAAAATCTAATGTACTTTTCAGATATCTTAAAATTCTTTTGACAGCTTCCCAATGATACAAGGTTGGTTTGCTAACATATCTTGACAATAAATTGAGAGGTAATGCAATATCTGGCCTAGTCCAATTAGATATATAAAGGAGTGAACCTATAACTGATCTGTAAAATGTGTTGTCTTTAAACTCAGGGGAAGATTCATCAGTGTTTCTAAGAAAATCAGTTTGCATAGGTGTGTCACATGTTTTGGCATTATTTAAGTTACATTTGTTTAGGAGTTCAATAATTTTATCTTTCTGAGTAAGTTTGAATCCCCTTTTAGTTTTGTTAATTTGTACACCAAGGTATTTATTCACTCTACCTAGTGATTTCAATGAGAAATGTTCGTTTAACTTATTTACAAAGATTTCCCTGCTCTCTTTATGCTTTCCAATATATAAAATATCATCCACATAAATTAATACAAATTCAATATGATCATTACTCTTTTTTACAAAGAAACAGTTATCAGCAGTGGTGGCGTTGAAATCCATGGTCTTAAGTACTTTTACCAAACAATCGTACCATCTTTTGCCAGATTGCTTCAATCCGTACAGACTCTTATTTAATAACCAAATTTCGTTCTTATTAGTGTATTGACTGTGTGGTGCTCTTACATATATTTCCTTATCTAATTTTGCGTGTAAGTATGCAGTCTGTATGTCATATTGAAACACGTCCAGATTGAGTGCAGATGCTACTACAAGAGCTGTTTTGACACTCTCTGTTCTCACTGTTGGTGAATAAGTGTCAGTATAGTCTTCTGGATATTTTTGTGCATAACCTTGTGCAACTAGTCTGGCCTTGTATAAGGTATTACCTCCTTCCAAATTCTTAATTTTATAAATCCACCTGGTACCTATAATTGTTTTATCCTTAGGTGCGATCGCAGGTGTGAATACATTTAATTCTTGTAAACTTTCCATCTCTTTTTCCATAGCTAGTTCCCATTTTTCTCTTTCTTCACGGGGAAGTTTCAATACTTCCTCATATGTATTAGGTGTTATTTGTTCTCCATCCATATGCATTATGTAATCTTTGTATTTATTTGGTATTTGGTTTCTATTGTTTCTAATATTTCTTTCAGGTTTGCTATGGTTGTCATGCAAATATCTGGCTTCCTTTTTTGTTAATGTGTCTGTCTTTATTTTATGCTGACTATTTGTCCAAGTTTTGGTTTTGTTCTTACTTTTGTTAATATTTTGATTTTCTGTTGTTCCTTCCTCGCAAGATATATTATCTTTGCTTTTATTAGGAAATATTTCATTAAGGTGCAATTTAGACCAATTGGCCTGCTCATGGAACACAGCTGTTCTGGATACTATAAATTTGTTATTATTATCAATGAATCTGTACCCTTTGGTTCCAGTTTCGTATCCCATGAATCTTAATCTCCTGGATACGTTTTCTCCCTTTCTTCTCAATTGTTTAGGTATGTGTACGTCTGCAGTAACTCCAAATATGTGCATGTGTGCTAATTTGGGTTTTCTATTGTACATCACCTCATATGGTGTCTTATTCACAATACTGGACCATGTTCTATTTTGAGTGTAATTTGAATAATGTAAGGCTTCTGACCAAAATTGTTTGCCTAAACCAGCATCCTCTAATGTGCATCTAATCATGGTTTGTAGTGTGGAATTCTTTCTCTCTGCAATCCCATTTTGAAATGCAGAAAATGGATTGGACGTGAAATGTAGCATCCCTCTATCCTTTAACCATTGGGAGAATTCTTTAGACATGAATTCACATCCCCTATCTGTCATAATTTGTTTTATTCTGATATTATGCTGTGTTTCTATGCGTTTGTAGAATTCCTTAAATTTCTGAAAGGTTTCATCCTTGTGCTTTAATGTGTAAACAAAACCATAGCGACTGTAATCATCCACTATTGTTAGGAAGTAACGTTTTCTATAGGTAATTGATGGAGTTAATGGACCAACTAAGTCCATATGTACCAAATCAAAAATATTGTTAGTTGATCTGTTAGATTTTTTTGGTCTGGGACTGGTTTTTAGTTTGGTGGATTTACATACTGAGCATTCCAAATAATTTTCACAATTTTTTATTTTGACACCTTCTGCGTGTTCAGTCATTTTTTGTACTACGGGAAAGCTTGCATGTCCTAACTTCCTATGTAAGATGTGAGCACACTCATCATGAATTGGTTTACCTATTTTTGGTTTCTTCTCATTGTGTGTATTTTTGTTATCATGAGTTATTTTACATTCATCATTGTCACTGTTACTGACATTTTCATCATCTGCTTCAATACAATCTTCCATATTTGAATCAATGTTATGTAACCATCTTTCTTTGGTTATCAGATAGGGTAGACCCCCTTTTATCATCACAGTACCTACATTTGTTTTGTTCTTTTCTATAGTTGCTTTCCCCTTTGAGAAAACTATATTGATGTCAGATTCTCTGCTTAGTTTTATAGCACTCAGTATGTTGTGAGGTATTTCTGGGATTAATAATACCCCCTCTATTTTCCCTAAACCAGGCAAGGTCACATTTCCTCTGCCTAATACTTGAACCTTTTCTTGATTAGCTACCTTTATCACAAACTTATCTTCTGTAAATGAGGTTAATATACTTTTGTTGTTAGTGGTGTGATTTGTTGCACCAGAATCAATAAGCCAATTATTGTTCTCATCTTGTTGTGTTCTGGTGCTGTCTTGTTTATTTAGCCCATTTAGTGACCCAGATTTTCTCTCTTTTGAATTTTCTCTACCCCCTCTACTTTCTCTGTAATTTGGTGGACTTCTATATTTGTGTCTATCTGTGGAAGATTGTCTGTAATTGTATTTGCTCCTATATTCTGGCCTATGTCTCTCCCTTGGGACTTTGGGACAGTCTCTTCTACTGTGTTCCCTGGATCCACAATTGTGGCATCTAAAGGCCTCATTATATTTATCTTGAAAGACTACTTTCCTAAAAGATTTGTGTTCTGTTTGGTTACTGGAACGATTTTTTCTTGAATTGTCTTCTGCTATCAATTTGTTAGATAGACTTTCTATTGATAAATATCCCAAATTAATGGTATCTAAGTGTGACATAAAGCTATCCCATGATGGATCAAGTGAATTGATAATAACACTTTTCATTGTTTGATCTGAAATCACTTCCCCCCTCAATTGCAGCTCAGCTCTTATTTTGTTTAGATTTATCAAATGCTCACTTATAGAAACCCCTGGTTTCACTCTAGAAGAAAAGAAATCCTTAGACATTCTTGTGGTTGTGGCTACGCTATCGCTGTGAAATAGATTAAACATGCATTGAATTATTTCTGATACAGTTAGGTTTGGTTTGATGCTATGATACATTGCAGGAGACACGCTAGAAATTATTATGAAGAATGCTCTATGATGTAAACAATCTATTTTTAAAGTCCAAGGTCTTCTTGGAGGACTAGTTATAAAGAATAGTAAATTTTCTTTCATGAAAATAACCTGAAGCTGTTGGTACCACTCTTGTAAATTAATGCCATCAACTCTAAGTTTTGGGAAGTCACTGGGTAAGTTCCCCACATTATTTTGTCCATTACTTACAACCTGAGGCAGTCCGTGGTCTCTCAAGTGCAGGAAATTACAGAACGGCATTGGGATGCTTGTAACGAGTCTGCGCGGTTCTCTGGCCAGTTCAAGTCTTTCGGGGCCGTCTACGTAGTTTTGCACATGCGCGTTGCTCATTTCTTCTTTGGCGCCGTTGTGGAAGGTTCTCTCCATTTCAGCTCTCTCGATCCGCTCCTCTTCAGATGAGTCGGTCTCTGGCTCGGTTTTTGGGGCTTTGGTGATGGCGACGGTTCTTCTCTTTCTCTTGTGTGCGCTGGCACTCGATTCTGTCTGCGGTGTAGGACGGAATCGGCATGGCTCTCTGGGCTCGGGTGTCGTCGTTTTCGAAGTCAGGATGGGAGCGTGCAGGTCTTGAGTTGTCGGTTTGATTTCTTGCTTCTTCGTTGATGTCTTGGAGATTTTCAATCTTGGCCCAAAAGCAGCAAAAAGCGTTTTCATTGCTGACTTTACTTGAGACTTTGTTAAATCGTCTTCACTTTCTGATTTTGGTTCATCTGAAGAGTTTGAGACTTCTTTTTCACTTTCTTCGTCTGATAGCGTTTTTCGCGCCAGAAATTTTGAACTGAGCGTTTTGATTGGCTCTGCTTCACTCTCTTTTGAAGTTCGTTGAAACCAAGATGGCTGCCGTTCAAAATTTCGCGCGAGGTCACATCTTTTCTTTTTTACAACTATTTTCTCAGTAGTCATTTCACTCACAGTTTTTTGATCTTTGGGTTTTTCTTTAATGACGTTTTTCTCTCTCGCTGCTCCGCTGTTCCTCAGCATCTCCTGGAGGTCCGCGATGAGGCTTTCATCATTCTTTTGGCTTTTTAGTATCTTTAATATCTCTGACCTGAGTTCGTTATTTTCTATCTCAATTTCTTCCTGGTCGTTGTTTTCACTCATCAGTTCTTCTTCTTCAGTGGTGTATTCTTCGGATTCTCTCGAAATCGCATTAGTGGATTCGTTGATCATCTCTTGATCAGTTTCTATTTCTTTGCTGTAGGCCCTGGTGTTGGGCCTATCTTTCTTGGACATTTTTAATTACTTATTGAGTCAATTAACCATCCTCTGCTACCAGCTTGTTGCAATATTTTCAGGATCAGACTCAATAAAGATAATAGAAGTTAGAGATTTAAATATATCTCTTTTTAATCATAATAGGCATTCTATATTCGCTGAATATTCAAGATAGAAGCAAGGAAAATGGGGAGGATGGCTCCTTATATATACAAGGGGTGGAGCCAGGAATGGGAATGGTAAATTATGAATACATTAAAGTCCAAAGAATAAGTTAACCCCTGATGTTCCATATATATACATTATTTACACATTAGAGAATAAGGCATTTACATCTGACAGTTTCATTTAAAGTTTAAACCTCTCAGGCCATAAAATGGAAATCATTTTCAGGGGGAAAAAAACCCTATTCATGGAAGCGTCTACCATAAGTGAAGACAACAAAGAATACTTTAATAAGCATAACATGCTGTCTGAAAAGAGATTCCAGCTCCCTAATGTCTGTCCATGACTTTTTCTTGCTTAAAATCCTTCCTTTTTCACAAATTTAAAAATGATATTATGTCAAATAAAAAGACTCGAGGATGACTTCTACAAGACTTGGTCATTTTCCATTCTTTGCATTCATACCATACAACCGAACTATTAAATATACTTAAAAGGAACAAGGAATCTACATATACATACCAAAACCCAAGACTCCTTACTTGTTAACAATTGCTCAATTCAAAGCCTTTACATCTTCTGGGCAACATGGGATTAAAAAAAGAAAACGATAAGGGGGAAAGTTCAATATGCTTTGCTCGTGAAAACAAAAGTTTGGGATTAATTAAGAGATGTTTCTAAACCTTTCATATTCATAATTGTCCTTTCCTTTAAGGGATTCAGCCTGCACAGTTCCACACTATCGGCCTTTGCCACAAGTTTTAGAAAAAATATCTCCCAAAGTACATGAAAAACTCTTCTTAGCCTACTCCTTAAAAGATACACAGCCTAAACTACAACTCCCACAGTCTTCAGTATGAGGAGACAGTGCGGTATAGTGATTAAAATGAGCAGAAACACCCATGTCCTTCTGCATCTTTGAGCATTGAAGCTCATTGAATGACTTTGGGCTGGTCACAATCTTTCTCAGAGAATTACTATTGAGTGGAAAAACAAGAGGGGTCCTTGGTGCTCTCTGAGCTTGGTTATTTTCTTGCAGACATTTCATTATATTACCCAAAGTATGTAATATTATCAGTGTAGTGATGTTACCTAGTTTGGGTAATGAAATGTTTGGAAGAAAACAACCAGGTGCAGAGAGCACCAAGGACCCCTTGTTTCAACCCTGAGCTACAATATTCTGGTTTTTTGTTTTGTTTTTTTGGAAAAATAAGAGCATGCAGCACTGTACTTTGACCTGAAGAGCAGTACCAAAGGTGGGATAGAATTGTAATGAATGTGTGAATAGTTGGCAGGGATGTCTTCAGACTGGCTTCTTGTTCTCCCAAAAGAAGATCCAAAGGGAACTTTGGTAAGTTTGCCCAACTATAGTGAGGAGAATGGTGCCATCTGTAGAATGCCAAATGCATTGCTAGAGTGAGAACTGGAGATAAATTCTGCTGATGATTGTGGGACATTTGAGTTGTATCATATGCAAAAAAAGGACCTCTCTTCTTCTTTGGCAGAGGCTACAGATAACTTATGTGGCAGTGGGTGTCAGAATGGTGCAACTGGAGAGAACTGGAAGGGGCTCCATTGATCTTAGCAGGCTAGATTAAGGCATAAAGGTAAAGCTAAAGTTCCCCCTTGCACATATGTGCTAGTCATTCCCGACTCTAGGGGGTGGTGCTTATCTCCATTTCAAAGCCAAAGAGCCAGTGTTGTCCAAAGATGTCTCCATGGTCAAGGGGCCAGCATGACTAAATGCCAAAGGTGCATGGAACACTGTTACCTTCCCACTAAAGGTGGTCCCTACTTGCATTTTTTACATGCTATTGAACTGCTAGGTTGGCAGAAGCTGGGACAAGTAACGGGAGCTCACCCCATTACGTAGCACTAGGGATTTGAACTTTTTGATCGACAAGCTCAGCATCTTAGCCACTGAGCCAATGCTCTAGATTAAGGCATGCTTGTGTGCAAAAGGCTGAGGAATCATGTAAAACTGCAGTCGCTCTCAAGGGAGAAATGAATCTCCTCTGCCAACCCCAAAGCTTTCTTCTCCTACTGTACCACCAGCTGATATATGATGGCAATAGAGGAGACAGAAAGGAAGGTCAGCTTCCTTGCCTGCTGCATTATGGGGTTTAGAGGAGTGGGTCAGGTTAGGGATCTCCAAACAAAGGGCAAGAAATAGAAGGAATGGGTAGAGAAAGAAATTGGGAATTTAATATTTATTTATTTCGATCATCCTCAAATTGCATTTTTTTAAAAGAATTTTGTTAGGACCCCTCAAAATCCTTACTCTTGCAGTATATTTTATAGTGGAAAGAGTGATTGCAGTTTGATCTGCCTGCTAAGTTATGCTGCTGTGCAAATGCTATTAACTTCAGTAGAGCACAGGGCTCACACACCAGTTAAAGTAAAATGGGTTGGTATTTTATGCTGAAGCACTCATTAGGCATTTTATGCTGAAGCATTGCATATTTAGAGTCTAATCCTGTTGACTGAAAAGACTGAAACATGTTTTATGTATTCAATTCTTCTTAGGTCATCTTTCGCGATATTATTTATTTCAATGGAATGAATAAATGCAACAGCTAATATATTGGAATGAATGGATAACATCACAGCATCATCCATATGATGTTATATGAAATTACTCCTTTGGGTTTAATTAGTTTGTTTATCTGATTTTCCCCCCAACTTTTTGTGAAGAGTGACAGAAAATCTTCGGTTTTTTGATACCATTAATTATGGGGTTCTGGAACCACTCTGTGAACTGAAAATTAAAGCTTTGCTTCACAGAGGTTCTGTTCCTATATGCAGCTCTTTATTTAGAAGCTTGGTGGGTAATCACATTGCAGGATCCAATCTGGATCAGTCACCGGGACCAGAGGTTTAGTCTTCCAAACTTTTGGAAGTTTGTGCTGGAACCCATCCTCAGGGAACTTCTCTCACACCACATTGTGGTAAGAAAGAAGTTCCCTGAGAATGGGCTCCAGCACGAGTCCAAAAGCTCAGAAGACCAAACCTCTGGCCCTGGTGACCAATCCAGATTGGATCCTGTGACATTATTTTGTGACATATATATTTGCCTTCATAACCATATTATGGAGTGATCATACATAATTGGGAGAAATTCAGAGGTAGGTTTCAGCAGGTTCTGACCAGTTCTGGAGAACTGGTAGTAGAAATTTTGAGAAGTTCAGAGAACTGGTAAATACCACCTCTGACTGGCCCCGCCCCCATCTATTCTCTGCCTCCCAAGTCCCAGCTGATCAGGAGGAAATGGGGATTTTGCAGTAACCTTCCCCTGGAGTGGGAAGGGAATGGAGATTTTACAATATTCTTCCCCTGGAGTGGGGTAGGAATAGAGATTTTATAGTATCCTTCCCTTGCCATGCCCACCAAGCCACACCCACCAAGCCACACCCACAGAACCGGTAGTAAAAAAGTTTGAAACCCACCACTGGAAAAATTATATAACCTCCTTGACTTATGTCTAGATATATGGATATGCTAACTGAGAACAAAAGAAATTTCGAGTGGCAACATGTATGAGTGTTTGCTGTTGAGAGGATTCACATTCTAGATCACGGATGTCAAACTCATGTCGTCATGGCATTGTCAAGTGATGTATCACGGCTTTTCCCCCCTTCGCCAAACCGGATGTGAGAATGGCCAGTGCGTGATGCATCCGGTCTGCGGGCCTCGAGTTTGACAGCCCTATTCTAGATAGAGATTCATTTTCTCTAAAGGAGCAGGCATATTGTGTGTGAGGGAGATTATCTCCATTAATATCAATGAAGAAATAAGTGACTTTCATACAAAGTCACCCCTTTTTTCTCCAGATTCATCTGGTTTGGCTCCTACGCTCAGTTCTGGAGAGGCAGAGATTAACTACAGTTAAACCTTTTTGAAATATGCATTGTAAATTTAAAAAATTTTAGTTTCCAGTGCTTGTCATTTTTTAAATAATGTAGAAAACTATAATTATGCATGCAACTATGCATCTCTAAAGTGATTATTATTTATGCTGAAGTGTTTAGAAGACACAGATGTAACTTGAGAGATGTGTTTTTATATGCACTTATAATATTTTATTACACACATGAATTAGACATATGTGGCAATATGTCAAGAATGGAATCTGAATGTATGTGATAAGTTTGCAAATTATAAATATTACACAAAGCTGGAGATAGAATGATGTTACAGCAGAACAGCTATCCTTCCTTTACTTATTTATTAATTCATTAATTAAAGAGGCCTCTGTTTCCCACTATGGAATTTATGTTGGTTGAGAACATAAATTATGTTCCTGTATATATACAAATTTATATATCCCAGGACTAAATATAGTTACATTTAGTAAAGATCAATGGCAATAAACTAGAGATCAGTTGAATTCTTACCATTTAGCTAAAAGCTGTAGAGTCTGCTTATCATTACGAGTTCTGCATTACATTTAGAAACCTACCACAAAGTCTCATAGAAAAATGTGGTTGTCAGAGTAGTTAATGATTCTTAGAACACACCTATTGACAAGCCTTGATAGTCTCTTTCCCATATTCCCGTATTATTTTTAATGTTATGTAATGTTTCATGTTTTTTATTGTTTTAAAATATTTTTAGGATTTTAATTGTAATATGTGTTTCTGAATTGTGAGCCACCCAAAGTTGTTTGCTGAGATGGGCAGCTGTAGAAATCAAATCACTAAATAACAAGCAAAGAAACAAATAAATACAATACATATTTGTCTAGTGGTTACTTCCTTGCCTGCAGACAATTTTCTTAATCTATTGAAAGCATTAGAGAATGACCACTGATAGGTGTTTTAAGAGTAGGCAATGGCAATATTGTAAGCTTCCTGGACAACTAGGTTACTAATTTACAATCCATTCTAAACTAGCTATCATTAGAACACCAGGTCACGATAAAGGCAATGATCTATAAATATTGAGCCTTTGTCATATTCCATCTTCCCACAGGATCATGCTCTCGCCCTGCTTAAAGGAGGTTTACATATTCCTTACAATAAATCTATGATAAATTAGTCCCTTCTTTCCAGACTCCTCTAAGTGCAATGCACTGAAAACATAGTAATGATATAATTAATTGCAGTCATCATCTTGTTAAATTTCCTGTGGAAAAATTACACCCATTTCGATTAACGTGAAATATAAGTGTCAAATCGGTAATAAAAACCTGATCAATAAAACAATAATAATTGTGTTGTTAAAAAATGGCCCCAGAAAGGTATTCACAGCAACATATTTTAGAGGTGAGAAACCCTTTTAAAATAAACGGGTTTCATCTTTACACTATGTCATCTAAATCATTACAATGTTTGTGTATACAATTATCATCAGGCGATAAATTGCAGCTATTGAATGGATTAAGTCTGAACTTGTTGACCTCATAAATCTGAGTTTGTCACAGCTTTAGAAAATTCTTGTGTAGCAATCAGTTGATTATATGGCAGGAGCAGATAGATGCCTGTTAACTGGGTAACATGAAATGGACAGGGTAATTCAAAGTTCATGGGTAAAGTTTATAAGATTTGTCTGACAAACTTCAAAGTTAGCATTTTAGGTGCATTTTCCCCATTGCCAGAATGACCTCTTTGCTTTTCTTCTTTGTTTGAGGCTAAAATGTATGAAATTATCATTCAGTTATCCTTTTTATACTACTTTGAGATGGACTCCTAAGTATGCTAGGAAAAGAATTGTGAACTGTAACTAGTTTTACATTATTTCTACAATTCTTTTAAAGGGAACCAATAGAAAACACACACACACACACACACACGCACACACACACATATATATATGTATGAACAGTGAACAGTGCAGATTGTGTGACTATAAGGAGAATTAGATTCTCACAATCATCTACAATCTGTGCGCCTCCTATGCTTCTGTGAAATCCGATGACATCAGTGGATTGTCAAACAAAGAATATTTCTAGACAACTTCTAAAGCTATCAGTGGTTTTGCATATTACTTCATGCCATGAAATCTAGCAGATGCACACAAATGATTTACGCTTTCTCTTTCTATGTTACAAAAAATCCTTTTACGAGCGTGCGTATTTCTCCTTTTCAAATAATTCAGAATGGATTTAATTGATATCCATTGAAAACACAGATATATCATTTTTGAAGTGACCATTCCAAATTTGGAACAATTCCAAAAGACTTGACTTTCCTCTACTGATGGATTTTTTTTTAAGGAACTTGACCTAAGTTATTAATTCATACATTCAAATTGTTGCTGTTGAATGATGCTCTTCACTCTAACATAATCTCACTTCAGATGGTTCAAAAGGGCAAGTCCTCTATTGTATGCAAAGAAGAGAAAGCATACCATGTTTGCTCACTAGCAAATAGCTGCTCAGCAGAGAGGATTGTCTGAAGTAAACCCTAGGGATCTGCAAAATGTCAAAGGACTGCTTTGATTTAACAAAACTTAGATCTAGGTATTCCATCAAAGAAGATTCGTGAAGGGAAGATGGGATCTACTCAGTGGTGAAATCCAAATTTTTTTACTACCGGTTCTGTGGGCGTGGCTTAGTGGATGTGGTGTTGCTTGGTGGGCGTGGCTTGGTGGGCATGGCAGAGGTAGGATACTGCAAAATCTCCATTCCCTCCCCACACCTGGGGAAAGGATATTGCAAAATCTCCATTCCCACCCCACTCTGGGGCCAGCCAGAGGTGGTATTTGCCGGTTCTCCGAACTACTCAAAATTTCTGCTACCGGTTCTCCGAACTGCTCAAAATTTCCACTACTGGTTCTCCAGAACCTGTCAGAACCTGCTGGATTTCACCCCTGAATCTACTTCGAAACAACAAATCAAAGCAGAAGTTTTAGAACCACTGAATGCCTTTTGAAAACCTTCACAGATTCAGTGGCTCTTTTGCTGTTTCTGGAATTGTGGTAGACAATATATGGTGTTGCTTCACTTGCAGAAGTTTCACTTCCAAATATGGAAAATTGTGGATGCTAGGGAGTAGGTAGTACAATGGGCTCTCTGATCTTGACACAAGCTAATATACTTTATCACCATA
The DNA here is from genome assembly GCF_029215685.1 of Pituophis catenifer annectens. Classification (NCBI taxonomy): domain Eukaryota; kingdom Metazoa; phylum Chordata; class Lepidosauria; order Squamata; family Colubridae; genus Pituophis; species Pituophis catenifer. The sequence continues at coordinate 55,656,608 of NW_027256882.1, forward strand.
TTAAACTCGCTTGCTGATACTGTCCTTTTAGGGTGATTTTTTTTTTACCACTGTCATGCAGCTTGTTGTCCAAAAGCTATAATGCTCCCCACCCCCACCCCAAATCAATGAATGGGAATCAATACAGGACAACCACTCTGGCCAACCAGAAAATATGGCACTCCACAATATCCAGAAAAAACTACACCTCACTCGTGATGGAACGTAATAGGCTGGATTCCCAGGAGGGAGGGATGCATGCCAAAGGAATAAGAGACAGTTCAAGTACAGCTATTTGGTGTGAGGGAAAGAGGATGAAGATAGACCCTCCTTAACCGTTCCCAGAGTATATTGTAGATACAGATAGTAGAGTGTTTTAGTTTAGGAAGATTCCATCCATAGGTGTGGAACAAGAAAGAACTCAGTTTGGAAGAATCACCATGTGTCTTTCTTGGGTTGTAAGTCATTTTTTTCCAGTTGTGATGTAACTTTGAATGGTTGTTAAATGAATGGTTGTAAGTCGAAGACTACTGGAATATGTCTTTTGGCAAAGGGAGGAAGTTGAATATATGCAGTATGTACGTGTGTTTTATCATTATCATAAGTCTCAGATAAGCATATGCGCACCTCAAAATGAGCATAGTAGGAACATCATCTTTCAACTCTAAGGTTAAGGTGATTGTCAAGGATCCAAGGATTGTATATTGTATTGTAGTGGTTGCATTTCCAGATGTCACTGCTTCATTTAGATGGGAATTTTTTTCTCCCCTCCAAGTTGTGCATACCTTGAGAAAACCTAATTAAGAACAGTTCAGAAAATGCGTCAGAATAAACACATCAACCTCAGGCCTTCAAGATTCCAGAAAAATAAAAGAAAAAATGCATGCCTACAAAATAATTGCTCATTTCTGGTCTTGCTGCTCAGAATTGCATGTTTCTTTGAGATTTAATGATTAGTCTGTTTGTTATGTGTCATAAGAAGACTTATATTGATTTAGATCAGGGGGAAAGGCAGCTTCTTTGAAAAGGATATCGAGATTCAGGGAATATTGGGGAAAATGCTTTTAAGTAATAAATAATGTATCTAATCAGAAATTTTATACTAATCTGCCTAGCTATATGCTTAACTTAGGGAATACTGTAAGAACACACATACTAACAAAAAGCTATTTCAGAATCATTTGGGGCTGCACTTATCTTAAGAATAACTTGTTTTACAAGCTTCTTCAAATCTTAGCCAGCTACAGGATACTAGGTCAAGGAAGACTGCTCTAAGATAAGGGTGAACTTCCACAAACTTGGTCTCTAAATAAAGAGATGATTTCTCTTTATCCAGCAATTATAATGTGTGTGTCTTCAGACCAAAGGATACCTGAACTATTTCGTTTCTGACCTGATAATATAATTAACAGTTTCCCTGAAGTATTTAGAACTGAGTTGTGTGAAATCTTTTGAGTCTGTTCAGTGAAACAGATAGTGATTTTAAAACAATTTTTTAAATATTATAATTATAAAATTATTTTAAAAAATATTTTTAATTAAAAACAAAGTTTTTAATAAGCATATACTCTCATCTAGATTAAAGACAGAAGAGAAAATGGCTTGTGAAAATGACTCTCCACAACTGGCAACTTCATGAATATTAGTTTTCCTCAATCTGATTGTCCCTAACTTTCCAGCTGTGCAGGCCAACCAATAATGCTATATAAAAAACAGAATTTGTTCTGCCACATGCCAAAAAGCATGGTGAGTTTGAAACAAACTCTTAGCACATATTCCTAAAGTGCTTTTATATGGAGTTCAGAACTGACAGTTGTACCACCAAAGAGATTTTTGTTGCCACAAGAGTTGTGGCAATTCAGGGCAGAGCAGTGGTTTTCACCTCTTGTTCTCAGATTCTATATTTGGCAAAAGTAAAATAGTCACAGACCATCTTCAAAATGTTTCTGATGGTTTGGGGAATGGAAATAGATGCAGTAGGGAAGTTATCTGGAGGAACATCCTGCTGAACCATAGCAAGTTCCGAATTCAACAAAATGTCTGTCATGATAACACAATGCAAGTTCTACCTTTTATATATTTGTCCTATTTATTTATTGAAATATGTTCCAGCTGCCCAACTTCAGTGGATTCTGGGTGGTATACAAAACTAAAAAACCCTTCCATAAAAGCAAATAAAATGTAAAGCCATAAAAAGAGGGCAGAATAAAACTATTTATTTATTTATTAGTTTTGTTTGGGCAGGTAGAGAGACAGCACCAATTATGCATGGCAAGGAATAAGTGGAGAATCTTTAAAAAATGTCCAATCCAGGGAGTCCATAGCAAGCCAAGAATTTGTCTGAACGAAGTCATGTGTGTATAACTTTTCCCCTTTTTATACTTGTTTACAAACAAATCAACCATCTTGATTACAGTTTCCACCTTTTTATACCTCACAGTGCAAGTGCAAAAGGTTTGTTCATAAGGTCATGACATACATTTCATCATTTGTTCTTTCTTGGGTTCTCTGCAGACCTTCAACACCCACCCACCCCCAATTCTTCTATTTGTATCTCGGCCATCATTATTGTGTGTTTTAATTTCCGTTTCCTTTCCACCTCAGTTCCTTTAAGGTGGCTAACTTCTCTTTCTGTGCTCAGAGAAGGCAAGAAATAATATGATAAAGAATTATGCGCTTTGTCCCAATTAATTTATGTTTATAATTTACAATCAGTGAAACCATAATTAAGAAATCAAAAGGGAAAAAACGCATTTGCAGGATGAACAATGAAACATGTTGAAATCTATTAGTTCTCAGGTGCTGGCAGGTGCCCGGTCATGGTGTGCTGGGTGACTCTGTCTGTAGACATAAAGAAGAGTTCTTTATCTAGGACACTTCAACTGAAAAATTTGATTCAAGTTGTTTGAAGATGCAGAAAAATCTTTAATTCAGAAGTGGACAGAATTATTCAAGGGAGAAGTAATTATTTAAATATCATGGTCGGAAACTTCTTAGGCTTTCAGATACTGTGACCTGCACTTCAAATTGTCAGGAACAGGACAGGCATACTGGAGGACATACAAATCCAGTTTGGTGTCTTGCACCTTGTTTTTAACGCTGTGGAATTTCCCAAATGGTCTTCAAAAAGAAGCCCTAAATAAAACACATTAAATAACCCAGCAGTATTATAATTATGCTCTTTATCCAGAAGTGCTGTTCAACAGGACAAACGAAACCTTGGGCAGTGGTTGCTAATCTAAGAGCAAGACAGTATCACTTTCTTTCTCATTTTGGCCCAAATCAGGACAGAAATAGATACTAGAAATTGCTGATAAGCCCAATCAAGGTTGAAGTCATGTATTATTTATTCCTTCCAACTCTGTTACTCTGTTCTGTTCTGTTCTGTTCTGTTCTGTTCTGTTCTGTTCTGTTCTGTTCTACTCTACTCTACTCTACTCTACTCTACTCTACTCTACTCTACTCTACTCTACTCTACTCTACTCTATTCCTATTCCACCCCATCCCATCCCATCCCATCCCATTTAGATGCAAAGGATCAAATTCTTTGATGATATAAAGACTTACAAACAATTTTATTTTGCAATAATATTCAAGTAGCAGAAAATTGCCTGATTCTTAGTTTTCAATATGTAATTCATGGCAGGTTAAGGTATGCAAGTCCCATATGCAAGTCTCCATTTTTTGATCCCAGAGATTGTGGAAATATGAATACATAATATACATTGTTATATGTGGCTGAAATAAATATGATGGACATTCCAGTAAGATTTCTTGTATGTCATCTAGTCATAAGGTTCAGGGAAAGGATCTTGGAAATGTTCTAGTCCAACTCATCGCTAAGGCATGAATCCTCAGACTATCCCAGACAAATGGCTGTCCTATCTTTGTTTGAAAACTTCCAGTGATGGAGCACTCATGACAGAAGTCAGCATGTTCCTAATTCTCACCATCAGAAAATTACTCTCCATTTAAATTTGGATCTTTTTCTTAAAAACTTCTGCACTCAAGAGACTATTGAGGATACCTAACATGTCCCTATTCATGTCAACATAGATCCATTAAGGACTATGCATTGGTATAGATGTTCAACCAACTGCAAATTCTTCTGGTAGTAGGATCTCCATCCCACATTTTTCTGTTTTATCAAGAGGACAGATATGGGAGGCAGGGAGGGAGGGAGGGAGGGAGGGAGGGAGGGAGAGAGAGAGAGAGAGAGAGAGAGAGAGAGAGAGAGAGAGAGAGAGAGAGAGAGAGAGATTAATCAGAAAAAGAAATTAGTGTGACATGACCTATTTTTAACTAAACCCCACTGACTTCGAAGAAAGAACTTGTTCCTTTCTAAGTGCCTGCAAATCCACTTTTTTATTAAAATTTGTAGCATTTTCCCAGGTATTGATATCAATAGTCATTTCTTATTCACTCACTTTATGCAAATATCAGAGATATTTTTGTAAATAATCAGAAATATATTAGAGATTGTCATCTCTGTGACTCCTAATATGTACTAACTTGATTATAACATTATGACATCTTTGATTCACCTAGTTTAGTGTTTTCAGGGTCTTGGCACTGCCTTATCACCATTTCAGCATAAAAATATGTACCTTGTTAGAGAGACATGTTCTCTCTCATCAATCCTCAAATTTCTTCATAATTTTCCAAAACATTTTTCTTTACATATTTTAAAACACTATTGAATCTTCCTCCTTTTCCTTCTCCTTCTCCTTCTCCTCCTCCTCCTCCTCCTGCTCCTCCTCCTCCTTCTCCTCCACCCCAGTTATTCCTACTATTATCTGTTACTACAAGATATAGATTTATTGCAGAAAATATATTGAGTGATTCCATACCAGGTTATTGAAGTATGGGTTTTTGAAGCTCTTTTTTAAAGTGCAGATGCACAATTATGTCTCTGAAAAAACTGTATTTAATTTGTGGGAATTCTGTTAATTATTAACGTATATATCAAACCCAACTTAATGAGGTTGTCTTTCAAAATGAATTCTATCTCCAGGAGAGGCTGTAAAGATGAACATATTGCTAGCTCACAAAGGTAGAGAGCATTTTCACCCATCTAAAGGAAAGCATTAGTATTCATCTTCAACACTGAACCTTATGAATCCTTATGTTTATAATATTTCTCAACTGGAATAAATCTTACAACTGATTATCACAGCATTTGGCATGGTGCCACCTGTAGTTCTGGGAACTGTATTCAATCAACGTGTAAACCAGTGAAATGCCAGGAACTTTTTGAAAGATCAAGGGGGATGATTAGTTATTTAAGGATAAACAATGGTGAAATGTTGAGTACAGCTTCCTCTACAAGTCAGCAAGGAAGAATTTTTTCCATTGTTTAAAAATAAACATACATCTTTGTTATACTTTAGGATTTAGGTAGTTGACTCAAGTTCTGTTAACTTCCCAGCCTGCATTTATGAAAGTGAAGCAAAATATACTGATTAGATCTTGGATGAATACATTCTAGAGAATAAATTAACAACCAGAATATCCAGACCAGCCCTCGGATGGAGTCAGAAAAGTGCAGATTGTTTTGACACACACACACACAAACATGTCATAAGTTAATGGAACAAGGTGATGGAGAGCATTATTTATTTGTAAAACTATAATGATTCCATGTCTCCTTCTAGTGCATGGGTGCCAAACGTCTGCAAAGTTTTTGTTGCCCTTTAAGTTACCTTGAAATAATTGTGAAACCAAAAATATCATCATTTCTGAAACACAAATGCCACAAAGAAGGGTCAATCTATTCTCCAACACAGCTGAAGGCAGGACAAGAAGCAATGGATGGACTCAAGGAGAGAACCAAGCCAGAACTTAGGAGATGTTTCCTGACAGTTAAAACAATTAATCGGAGGAACGACTTGTCTCCAAAATAGGTGCTCCAATATTGGAGGTTTTTAAGAAAAGATTGGACAACCATTTGTCAGAACTGGTATAGGGTTTCCTAGTTCAACAGGGGGTTGGACTAGAAGTCCTCCAAGGTCCCTTCCAACTCTGTTATTCTGTTTTTCAGAAGTTCCTGCAAAATCTGTTACAAAATCTGTGGCAGTCACCATTTTGTGGAACTCAAAACTGGTAACACCAGTTAATTCATTCAAAGTTAATATTTCTCATTGGACATCTTGTAGGATAAACTCCTATGAAATCTGACACTGCTCTCATTAAAAGGCTGAGAGTTCATAAATACTACAGGAATGGCTAATCAAGTTTTTGGATACTTTTGTATCTCATCATTTAGCGTGTTATTTATCCATTAAAGGCATGCTTCTCAATGCATTTTAATACTGACCGGCTAAAATGAACTTCAAATGAACTGTAAATACCTTGTCATTATCCGTAATTATCTAGAACAAATTTCTCTAGCTATCAGTTGGGCATGTCATCAGTTCATTAAAATATTACTAAAAATGCTTAACTAGAACAGCCTGGGATACCTTTTGTATTTCTTATTTGATATCCAGCATCAGGTGTATCTATTATTTTATTTTTATTTCTAATGCTAGTCATTGGATGGATTCATTTTCTCCAAATATATATCGACTTGGAAGGATCAATTCGCGCAGGAGAAGCTGAAGGCAATTCTTCATTTCTCCCAATAAGGCTTAATTCCTCCTCTAAACAGGTCAACTTACTGCAGAAGTTTGGTTTTAGGATCACAGCATTAGACATTTCTAGATTGGATCTGATTTTTGTTTGACTTCCGACAAAAGACTGTTCTAGACAGGGGTGGGCTTCAAAAATTTTAGCAAGGGGTTCTCTGCCCGGTTGCTGGGTGGGCAAGGCCATGGTGGGTGTGGCCTAATTAGCCTCCTGCACCATAGCGGGGGAAGTTTTTGCCCTCCCCGGGCTCTGGAGGCTTTCTTTGAGCCTCCGGAGGCCCTCTGGAGGCTGGAAACAGGCCTGTTTCCGGCCTTCCCAATCTTCTGGTAGGCCTGTTTTTCGTCCTCCCCAAGCCTCCACACATGCCCTGCACTTACTTGCATCCAAAACGGGATTCCTTGGAGGGGAGGGTGGGGTGGGTGGGGCCAGTCAGGAGTGGGATTTGGGGGTTCTCTGAATGCACAGAATCTTAGCTAGAGGTTCTCCTGAACCCCTGCAAACCCCCAGAAGCCCACCCCTGGTTCTAGATCCCTTGGGTCAAATTTAGTCTTCCTTTGTGTAGAACTTCCAAGGATTTCTTGATAAATATATGTTTTGTATTTATTGTTTTAATTATTTTTATGGTATTTTTATTGAATGCTTGTAAGCCACCTAGAGTTGCTTTGGTAAGATGGGCGACACAGAAGTTCCCGACTGGATGAATGTTCTTGTTTGGTCCAGGTCCTAAAAGGGGCTGATGTACACACACTCTACAAGCACAGCAGTCCTTTTCAGAAAAGCAAATCAACTGGCTGGGTCAAGCCAGCATGCTTGGTAACTTCGATTTTTGAGTCATTGAACTGGGATGGCATAATTTTCCTAGTCAAAACAACACATTGCGATGTTGCAATAGAGCTGCATTTCACAGGCCTGAATTAAAGTTTTTAGATATGAAGCATTTGTCACTGCAAGTTTGTGGGAAGTTTCCAGAAAAGGATGATTCTTGAAGCTAAAACATGAAAATATTAAAATACACAGTGAATTCCTAAGCATACCCTTCAAAACAGGACGTTTATGTATCAGAACCCATCATATTATAAGGTTTTTAAAAACTGTGTAATAGCTTGGAAATAATTTTGGTCATGCTTAGGGTAGGTCCACTGGAGTCAACAGAACAAAGTAATAATGACTAATTTATCCTTAAATGGGTTAGAATTATACTAAGTCTTGAATGAATGGGCTTAAATTGCAAGGCAATAGATATTGATTGACTTTCAAGAGAAAAACTTCAACAAACCTACAGGGATTTGATGGTTTTTCCTCACTGCAAGCTTCCAGAGAAAGCCTGGATATTACATGGTACAAACATGACCATTCTGAACTTCTACATAAAGTAAAGCAAAGAACTTGCTCCATGGCTTACAACTCTGATTCTCATGTGAGAGAAGTAGGTTCCATACATATACTTCAACTGCTTAATTCAGAACAAATTATTTCATTAGGATATGTTCATACATATATATCAGTGTAATGGGACGCGGTGGCTCAGTGGCTAAGACACTGAGCTTGTCGATTGTCGTTACGCCACGTAACGGGGTGAGCTCCCATTATTTGTCCTAGCTTCTGCCAACATAGCAGTTCAAAAGCACATTAAAAATGCAAGTAGAAAAATAGGGACCACCTTTGGTGGGAAGGTAACAGCGTTCCGTGTGCCTTTGGCATTTAGTCATGCCAGCCACATGGCCACAGAAACGTCTTCAGACAGTGCTGACTCTTCGGCTTTGAAACGGAGATGAACATCACCCCGTAGAGTTGGGAACAGCTAGCACATATATGCGAACCTTTATATATCAGTGCTATGAGATTGAGAAGAGACCCAAAATAATACAGAATTCAAAGCATGTCGGAATTATTTCAGATGCTTCCCCTTTCCCTTCCCCCACCCAATTTTAATATATGCTTATAAACCCTTGGTTATACAATTGGGTTACATTCTGTATCCCGATTTCTGAACAGTTCTTTCTAATATTCATTTTATGTCATGGCAATATAGATGGGTGGCTTCTTTATTACATAAATAAAGATATGCTTATGCATTATAATTATTTTATGAATCAAGCAAAGCATAAAATCTCAGGAGAACGGAAGACCACTGAAGGTAACCATTCTGCAACATCTGGAAATTGATTGGGAGATGTCCACCTCATGCTAAGGGACTTATTATTTATAATTGGTGGAGTCTGAAATCACTTACATTGGTGAGTATTCATACATATCACTGGAAATTAGAGGTGGAAGAAGAGAAGCTGATTTAGAGTCACCTTGATCTGAAAAACAGCTTTCCAACTACTGCAGTGTTGGTATGACCCCTAACTTCTACATAACCTTCATGAAGGTTTGGATTGTTTACCAGTCATGATTGTCATTATTATCAAAGCCACAGGCAGTAAACCTATGAATACCAGCTATGCAGAGTAACTATATCCAAATTTGCAAACAACTTTAATATGTCTGAGTCTGGCTGATAACTATATAATTCAGCATGCTGGACTAATAGGTCATTGGCCCAATAAGCAACTGGTGTTTTTTTTTTTTTAATTCACATCTTTCAAATAAATGCTTGAGCCATAAAATTCCATGAATGGAGCAGTGATTTTAAATGATAATTCATTTCCCCACTCCGTTTAGCTCCATGCATGATTTTAAAACTATTTTAAAACTATTGCATTAAGTTCTAAGAAGAGACAGCAATTAATTACATTTTCCAGGAGTCCAGGCGTAATATAGCTGGGCTGCTAAAAACCAGATGCTCATTAGATGGCAGCCTACATATTTCTTTGCTGATCTTGTGATCTTCTAGATTTTTCCTATTTTTTTTTTTTTTCAGCTGAGATTTTGTGTGTATAGCTCAGGATATCTCTTCAATCGTAGGATTCAGTTCTGCAACATACTCCGGAAGTTATAACAAACAGGTTGCAATATACAACAAGCATTCTTTCATCAGTAACACTCAGGTTTTTCTCCATTTCAGATTCCAAATCAAGCAAGTAATTTCTAGGCAGACTTCATTTCACAGAAGAAGCTCTGATGGCATTTCTCAGGTATGTTTTTTCTGTGGTAAAAGATTTAACGTTAATGTTTTTTTAAAAAAAAGATTGTACCAATTTACTTGCCTTTTTTGTGCTTTCTGTAAGTAATCTAAATAAACTAATTGAGTTTAGTTAGATTAGTCTTATATTTCAATGCATCATGCATTTATGTAAAAATAGCAGTTTCACTGCTATTTTTGGCTCCCCTTCTAACTAATTCCTAATATTTTCTTTACTTTTTCTCTGTGAAAGAACATTGGCTGAATTGGCAATTTCATTGAATTTCAACTTATTGTGAACCAAGCATACTTACAAGACAATTCATGAATTGTAATATTTGGATAGCTTGTCCCAATGCATGGCATTTTGCTTGTTAAGTATTGAATGGACAGGCACCAGGACCTGGAGCCAGTAGCTAGAGTGGGAGAATTAAATGTGCGTCAATGGCTGAAGCCATGGACAGCTCCGTTTAAAAGGGGCTGCCGTGGCTCACATTGCCATTGCTGTTACTGGAGCCGAATAAAGCTGTTTAAATTGCTGAACGTGTCCTGCATCCTCTGTCTGCGCCCACTACTCAATACTGGCGATGAAGGTAGGATCATCAAAAGGACAATAGGACACTAGGCTGCTGAAACCTCCACGTGGCAATCAACGGCCATCGAAACTACAAACGGCCAGTGCAAGATGCCTTCAATAATTCCACCCACACCATTCAACCTGGCAGGAGAAGACTGGGAATCATACATGGATTGGTTCCACATGTTCCTGGAAGTGAATGACCTTTGGAGCCTGTCGGAACAGAGGAAAAGGGCACTGTTTGTCACACACTGCAGAGCCGCTGTTTTTAAGATGGTGAAAGCTTTAACCTCTCCGGCAGAACTGAGAACCATGACCTGGCCAACACTACAAGGTATCCTGAGAGCACACTACGCCCCCCAAACCTCATCCCTTGTGAGACAACATGAGTTCTACAGGAGAGACCAAAAGGAGGGCGAGTCAGTTAGTGAATTTGTGGCAACTTTACGCGAGATAGCCACTGCATGTGAATTCTCCAACCTGGACAAGGCAATGAGAGACCGGTTGGTTTTGGGACTGAGAGATCTCACCCTGCAAAGTCGACTGCTTGCTAAGCCCAGAATAACTTTCCAAGAAGCTATGGAGGAAGTGACTGCCACCGAGGCGTTCCAAAAGTCCGCAGCCGCAATGAAAAAAATGAATAAGGGACTGCAAGGAAAGGAAGAATCCTCAATCCACTACGAGGATATAGAGACCGAATCCGAGGACAAAGATGAGGATGAAGTACATCATCTCTGTTCAGAACAGAAAGGGAGACCCCAGGAAAAAGGGAAAAAAAGAATTTTGGTGTGCGGGATGCAAAGGGAACCACCCCTGAACGAAATGTAGGCTCCGAGATGCAATCTGCCAGCGTTGCGACTGGAAAGGACACATCACAAGTGCCTGCAGGGCATCCCAACCAGTATCCTGCAGAGCCAGGCAATCCAGCCCTCCACCAAGAGCCAGACACTTCCAAACAAGCAACAGGAAACAACCGTTTGGAAGAAACTGAGACCATGGCTCAGAGAGAGGTGAAACCCACCAGACCATACTAGTCAGCCATTCAAGGGCGGGAAAAGTAAAGAAGATGGTGGTGACCGTCTACATCGAAGGGGGACCATGCAAGATGGAGGTCGATGGTCCTCCTGGACAACCATCAAACAGCTAATACCTGGAATCACAACCAGCACACTCAAGCCGCAAAGACTCACCCTAAAAGACTATCAAGGAAACTGAATTCCAGTAATGGGCATCGGCCAGTTCAATATAAAATTCAAGGACTTCAGAGGACAGCTGCGACAGACCTAGCCTACTGGGGCTAGAATGGTTCGAACCTTTGGGGCTGGCAGTGATGGGAATCAACCAGGTCGGAGACAACAGCTGGGAAGAAGAGCTCCTGAGGGACTTTGCAGATGTTTTTGATGGGAAGCTGGGCAAGTACACGGGGACCCCTATATCATTTAACCTAGATCCCCAAGTTACCCCCATCCGAATAAAGCCCAGAAGGGTTCCTTTTGCTCTACAGCCCAAGATTGATGGCAACTGGATAAACTTGTTGCCCAAGGGGTTTTAGAGCCGACAGACCATGCCAAGTGGGAGACACTGATAGTAACCCCTGTTAGGATATGGTGTAAGCCTAACAGGTTGTCCAGGCAATATATGGACAGTATATGTGTTCTATGACTTTAACATGAATGTGTATTCTATGACTTTAATAAGTAATGCTGAGTCATTGTAATGCTGAGTCATTGTATCCTGATTGGATAAGCTCTGTTGTATCTGTATTTAAGAAGAGAGCTGAAATGTAGTCATTGATGATATGCTACCATCGTGTGTGGAGATGCTATCATCGTGGGTGGATATGCTACCATCGTGATCTGTTACCAGCGTGAATGTGCTGCTATTTATTACCTACTGCTGTTTTGTATTGTAAGAAGATTTGTATATTCCTGGACTGATTTGACTGGCTAAGACTTAGATTGATTAAAGACTATGAGATTGCTTTTCACTATAAAGTAAAAACTTTGATAAACCAGTTTGTATGTATTTTATTCATTGCTCTCAGCACCGTTTCCCTGTGCTCTATGCTCTGCTGGTTGGTTAACACAACAATATCCTTAACAACCCCCACAAAGCCAGATGGGTCAGTGCGTTTGTGTGGTGACTACAAAAGTACCCTGAATAAGGCTTTACAACAGAACGCATACCCAGTGCCCATCATGCAACATCTGTTGCATTCCCTGGGTAGAGAGAAAATATTCGCAAAACCCGATTTGGCTCAAGCATACCAACAGTTGCCAGTTGATGATGCCACAGCAGAGGCACAAACAATAGTCACACATAGGGAAGCATTCAAATACAGACGATTGCAGTTTGGGGTAAGCGTGACCCCAGAGTTGTTCCAAAGTCTCATGAAGTGCCTCCTACAAGGAATTGAAGGAGTTGTCTCTTATTTTGATGACGTCCTGATATCAGCCATTAGCCAGGACCAACTGCAGCAACAGCTAAGGGCAGTATTAACCAGATTCCAAGAAGTGGGGTTGAAAGTAAAAAAAGACAAGTGCCAGCTAGCAGTGGAGAGGGTTGAGTTTTTAGGGTACATGATTGATGGTGCTGGAACCCACCATGGGCAAGCTAAAAGCAATTCAAGAAGCCCTCACCCCAACAAACAGAACAGAACTACAGGCATTCCTGGGGTTACTAAATTTCTAGAATAGATTCCTACCGCAGAAAGCCATGATTGCTGAACCTTACACCATCTACTGGACAAAAAGATGGACTGGACCATCTACTGGACAAAAAGATGGACTGGACATGGGGACGCAAAGAAACAAATGCTTTTGAACAAATCAAAAAACTGCTGACATCAGACAGCATACTAGTACAGTATAGTGAGACTTTACCACTGATACTGACCTGCGATGCATCACCATTTGGAATAGAGGCAATTTTAAGCCACTGCATGCCAAACAGAAGAGAAGCCCCCATCGCTTTCTACTCCTGAAATCTCTCCAAACCAGAAAGAAACTACAGTCAGCTCGACAAGGAAGCACTGGCTGCCGTAGCAGGAATCAAAAGATTCCACCAATATCTCTACAGGAGGAGGTTTGAGCTAACTACGGACCATAAACCGCTTGTAGGAATCATCGCAGGAGAAAAGACCTACACCCCCGTGTTATCTCCATGAATGCTGAGATGGACAGAATTCCTCACCGCTTATGTTTACCAGCTACTCTACAGACCGGGAAAGACGATCACAGACCACGCAGATGCCCTCAGCAGATGCCTGTTGTCAGAGCCAGAGCCATCCACAACCATGTTGCTGATAGAGACTTTCGCAAACACACAGATCACAGCCGCAGACATTGCAAAAGCAACAGGAAGAGACAGGATTTTGGCATGGGTTTTGAATTGGGTATGGAAAGAGTGGCCATAGATGGGGGCAGATGAGGAATTCAAACCGTTCAAGACATGGCAGACCGAACTATCAGGATTGAAAGGGTGTTTACTGTGGGGGATAGAGTAATTATTCCAAAATTGTTAAGAATGGAGATTCTGGAAATGTTACATGAGGGACACCCAGGGATAGTTAAAATGAAGGCGCTAGAAGTTATGTCTGGTGGCCGGGAATGGACAAGGAATAGAAGAATGGGTAGCAATATGTACACCCTGCCAGGAGTCTCGCCCAGCACCGCACGCAGCACCCACACACAATTGGGAAAGCCTGAAGACACTATGGTCTTGTATACACATTGATTTTGTGGGACCCTGCCAGGGAAACACATTTTTGATCACTGTCGATGCATACTCTAAATGGTTAGAAGCAAATCTCATGCCATCGATAACAACAGAAGCAGTCATCCGAGTCCTACGGAGACTGTTCGCAATACAACTTGCTTGGTTGCCCAACTTGGTAGTCTCCAATAACGTGCTGTAGTTTACCGCCAATCAATTTGAGATGTTCCTAGCTAGCCAGGGGATCAGTCATGCATTATCCGTGGTGCTGGGGAAGCCATCCACTAATGGACAGGCTGAACAGATGGTGAGAACAACAAAGGAAACACTAACTAGACTGGGCCCAGGGGACATACAGGCAAAGATAGATAAATTAATAAGCATACAACACATAATTCCCAGCGCAACCACATACAGAAGTCCCGCAGAACTATTAATGAGGAGGAAGCTGAGATCCACGTTAGACAGACTACTCCCCCAATACAACACAGAAAATCCAGTAGACTCCACCAGTAAACCTAGGCAATTCCAAGTGGGGGATAAGGTGTATGCAAAGAATTTCAGCGGAAACCCCCTATGGATTCCTGCAAAGATAATCCAAATCACAGGCTCATTATCCTACAGAATCAAAACAGAAGACAGACGTAGTTGGAAAAGACACAGACCAGCTCCAGGACTGAATAGTCAGAAAGGAACACGAGACTCAAGAGGAAACCCAGGATAGAGAGAGGGAGCACCACACGGAAACCACAGAAACAGACCAGGCCCTGCACAACACACCCAAATAGCATTGGCAGGCACTTATCTGAGGTCCAACAACAAATTCCCGAAGTCAGAAATAGTCCACCAGTCCAGCAGGGGAGTGAGGAAATAAATATCCAAAAAGATAGGTCTACGCCATTGACCAAGTTCGAGAGTGTTCCAGGAGTACCCCCAGGAGAGACACAGAACTCAACCTCTTGCTGCAAAGTCGCCGAGTCAACTGAATTGCGCATGTCAAGCCATGCCCCAAAAATGGCCCACCTACTTGCATGATTATGTGATCTGAGAAGTCTCTGATTGGTGGGTGCTGGTCTAGAGGGGAGGGGTGTTAAGTATTGAATGGACAGGCACCAGGACCAATCAGGAGCCAGTAGCGGGAGAATTAAACGCGTATTAGTGGCTGAAGCCACGGATAGCTCCATTTAAAAGGGACTGCCATGGCTCCCATTGCCATTGCTGTTACTGGAGCCAAATAAAGCTGTTTAAACTGCCAAACTTGTCCTGCATCTTCTGTCTGCGCCCACTACTCAATATTGCTCTTATCTCATCCACTCATCCAGAGGTTTTTCTGGAAATATTTGCAGTTTATTTTCAATGTTAATTTTCTAAAGATGCCTCAGAGGTGGTATTTTTGTTAGTTGATAACTCTTTTGATAGATGGTTTGTGAATTAGTTAACAAAATCAATCACATTAAAATACAGAATGGTTTGTTTACATAATGAGCCACTTGTTTTTATTTCATAAAAAAAAAGATGTAAGTGCTTAAAAGAATGGATCAATACCACATGTGGCACAAGAAACATTTAGACAACAAGAAGTACAGATGAAAAATCTATTAGCCAAGCAAAATGACAGAGAATCAGGAAGGATAATACTAATGTTATTCAGATGAATAATAGCAAATCTGATAAAGGTAGATAAACAGCAAATACATGGTAATGTATATTGCATACTAACTTATGCCTTTTTTTAAGAAAACGTATTTTTTCTTGTGATGACATTTTTGAGCTAATAACATTAAAATCAACCACAAAATCTCCATGCCTCCCAAAAGATTAATTGTTAAATTAAACCAAAAGTAGGTAACAATAGATAAAACAGCTGAGCACAAAAACGTGGTCTAATAAAATGTATCAACCCAGGAGAGCAAATGCCACCGAAATAAAATGTCTGTCTATGAGTTTTTCTGCAAGGACAGCTTGTTTCCATATTGTCTTGCTTTCAATCCATTCTTCAGCTTTGAAAATGGTGCTGACCAGGTGTTTTGTCTAAACAATGGTTATGACAGCACCCAAATGTGGAGAACCCTGATTCTTTAGCTCATTCACCCATCGCAGAGAAGAAAACCATTCTGGATGGCTCTTTGAGGATATGTGGTTTCCACTGACTGTGATGGAATAACCAGCTAGGAAATTGGTAGTATGTGGAGTGGAGACACTGGCAAGCTTGGAATCCCTTAAGGAGATGAAATAACAGAGACATCCTCTGCTCCCAAACTCTGGAGTCTTTATCTGCCTCATCCCAAGAAAATGCACTTAGTATGGAAAGATTCTTGTAAAATAGGCGAGCAACAATAAAGAAGCATCTCTGATCAGCATACAGTGTCATTCTGGTTCCTTGCGCCTAATATTGATAGGCCTTTTAATGATCACTTTTGTGCCTACCTACCTTCTGCAGGTTCACCTGAAAGTCTGCACAAAAAAAAGAAGAATCCAGGCATTTCATCAATCCATGATAGGAAGATTTCTTTAGAAAAAGGAAGGCAACCTCAGATGAAAGAGTAATGGATGTTAGCAACTCGTGAGGTTATTTTTCATTTCCGTTTTTCGGTTTATATCATTCCCACACTACCTTTTTAAAAGATATATAATCGCCAATTAAATGAAGCACAAGTTCAACATTCCCACTGGAATTGAAATAGCATTGAGTCTAGCATCAACTTGGATGCATTGTCACACATCAGATGCAGTTCTGATCCAGAATAATATGACTTGATTAGCAGCTCTGAAGAACATACAGTTGAAAGATAGATAGGGTTGCCAGGTCTGCTTCCAAAAAATAGCGGACAAGCGGGGGGAGGGGGTGTTAAGTAGTAAAAAAAAAAATTACAATTAAATTATATATTTTCTTACAAACATTCTAACACGTATTAAAATAATTACTTCAAAACTTTACTTAAAATTCAAAACATCAAATATATTATAATAATATGTAAAATATTAAATTACATTTTAATTTCATCATAAAGCTTTTGAATAAAAAAAATGCCCACTATTTTGTGAAAAAAAATAGTGAACATAATGTGAAAAAAGCGGACTGTCCGCTCAAATAGTGGACACCTGGCAACATTAAAGATAGAGGTTGGAGCAGATTAGTTCAGCTTTCCAACAAGTTCTTCCTTAAATTTTATAGTTCACTATATTTAAAGAGCTATGTTTTAAGAGGCAAATTAAAAGAAAATTTAGTATTTTCATTGTGTTGTTTGATATATGGAATAATCATTTAATTACCTAGTTCATGAGAAATATTTTTATCTGAGTATATTTAAAAATGTACATACACAAAAGTACAACATGATTATTTTAAAAAAATAAATGGTACTAACAAGAAGAACAACTAGAACAGTCACCAAATTCAAAGGCAGAAATCAAAGATGCATTCTTCAAATAAAATGTCGGCTGTTAATTAAAAAGAATTTTAAGAGAACCAGAAGAAATACAAATTGTATTAAAAGCATTTGAAATAATCTTTGAATAAAACACTTCATTAGGATAAGGAAAATAGAGAATAAAACTGCAAGACACTTAACACTAATAAAATAAACTAATTATAAATGCTGAAAATAACACATGGAGTTTTTTCCCCGCTCGAAAGAACATGATTGCCACAAACTCCCATATAATGAATTAAATGTTGGTCCAATTAGTATCTTCACACCAGGAAGAGATGTCTCTGCAGCTCACCAATGGGACCTCTGAAAGATCTGCTGATTGAGATCCTTTGGACAGAATCCCAGACTACAGGATGAAATGGAAAGTTCTACATTGCTCTACCAGGACCATTTTGCCTACTGTAGTAGATGGCTGGATTGATTCCCTACCTATTGGATAAACACTTACATTTCATTGGAACTCTGATTTAACTAAATTCAGATTTTAACTGGCAAGTTGAATAAGGTGATTGCATGATTCCATTCAGGGGACAAACCAAAAGAGTCCCACACCCCCATCAATTACTAAAAAGAAGAGCAAATGTGTGGTTTTGTGTCTTTATGTCTATCATCTTCTAAAACTATCTTCAGCGTTGTTAATAACCTTCTCCAGGTTATTTTTGTTTCTGGTTTTTACTTCCCCAAAGAATGGTTATGTTTTCCATTGTGTTGAATATATATTGCTTGTTAGATTTATATCCCACATTTCTTTGAGGAATTCAATGAAACATACATACTTTACTCTCCTCCCGTTTCCCCTCATAAAAATGTGATATAGAAGGGATTGAGATAATAGAATCATAGGGTTACCTTGGAAGTTACCTTGGATATCTTTTAGTCCAACCTCCTGCCCAAGGCAAGAGTCCTTATACCATCCCAGACAAATGGTTATCCAATCTTTTCTTGAAAACCTCTAGAGACGAAAGGCACAGAACTCCAGGAGACAAGCTACTCCATTGATTAATCATTCTCACTGTCAGGAAATTCCTCCTTATTTCCAGGTTGAATCTCCTTCTGACAAGTTTCCACCCATTGTTTATTGTCCTGACCTAAGGTACTTTGGAGAATAGGTTGACCCTCTATTCTCTGTGACAGCCCTTCAAGTATTAGAATACTACCATCTAGCCAAGTCTTCTAATATTTCTGCTACTGTCAGCTAGTGAGTTTCTGTGTCTCAATATGGACTTGAACGTGAGTGTCTCAGATGCCAAATCAACCTCTTAACCACTACATTGCTCGCTTTCAAAGAGAGGACTCAGTCATAGCTTTAGCATCCCATCTACTCTTAGGAGAGCCATAGCTGCAATATGACACCATACCTGCTTTAGATAAGACCTCACTTTCAGAGTTACAGCTTGCTTAACAATACGACAATGTTCAGACCTCACTTACTTATCCATCCTTTGTTTGCCTGATGAAAAGTTCTTAAGAACTTGAAAGCCTGCTTTCTCTTCTGTGACCTTGCACTGCCCTAATAAAGGATTTGACTTTACATGAATTTGGAATTAGTTGCTTCTGGTTTTTGTTTAACTTGAATACTAATTTAGACTATTAAAATGGAATTCCTTGCAAGGACAAGGGTACACAGAGCAGTCATTCTAAATAGCCCTGTGCGTTTAATCTTATATATTAAAGTGAGACTTGGAGGTTTTGCTATCTCAGTCAATGTTCTTGTCTCAGTAGAGTTAACTGCTGATTTCTGAAGGTGATTTTGAAGTCAACCTTACATAATGGAATGATACCACAATTTGTCTTTGTGTCAATCTTGATATAAAAGAGTAGAAATAGCTTAAACGCATTTGTCTACAATCCTACCTGAAGATATAACTGGGCTCATATTACAAGGAATTTAGCTGTATAAATACACCATGCCATCTGTATATGGCAGGGGAATTGAGCCGGTAGAAGCCCAAGACCTATGTCAATGTTCTCACAGAAGGACTGTTTATGAACAGATGTTATGTGGTGTTTTTCACAGAAAATGGACTCTGGAGAGAGAAAATGTCTATCAATTACTGAGGTATTATGTAGAGCAGCAATTTTTAACCTTGAGAATGATACTTCTCTAGGAAAAAAAAAAGCCTCAAAGTCTGTGACCACTTCCTTTGTGTAAAGGAGGATATGGCCTTGTATATTGTGCTGAACTCTGATATTTTTCCCTTGTAATATAAAGAGTATTCTGTCTGAAAGAACAGTGTGCCACACAGACCATTAACCTTTCAAAATCTGAAAGAAGTTTAATATGTATAGATTTTCCCAACAAGAGATATAAAAATGACTTTTACTTTAAGATAGGATAGCTGAATAAATTAAGAGCCAAGTGTCCAGGACAGGAGAAATCACATGAATAGTGTAGCAATACATAGCATTTATATAGTGCTGTATGAGCGTTCAAAGCATTTCCCATCCATCATCCCAACAATTCTTACAACATCTCTGTAGATCAACCAATATTGTTACATAGCTTACATAGGATTAAGATGAAAAGATAGACACTTTCTTTTTCCTGACATTATCCATAGAAAAGACAGCGATATAAGAAAGTAAAATCTAAATGCAGCATTTAGCTAAATATTCAAGGAAGAGAAGGAACCCAAGTTATTAATTCCTACTTTTTACTGAGGTGAACATTAAAAAGGACAGGCTTGTTCTCAGAGGCAAAAATAATGGAACTTCATGACAATTCAAATTTTTAAAGAATACATTTATTAAGTGCAGTTATCAATCAAAAGCTAAGGTAAAGCATTTAGAGCCCACAGTGGGCAAGATCTATTCCAAGAAGGTCTCTTTAATGCTAGTTGTGAATAAATACAGAATCTTGCAAATGCAATAGGAATTTCCCAATCTAAGCTATTGTGAGTTAATTAAGACAGAATCTCCTTCATTTGAAACTCTGAAAGTGAGATGGGTGATACTTAAATTTGAATAAAATAAAATATAAAATAAATTAAAACAAGACAAGACAGAGCAGAGCAGAACAGAACAGAACAGATTAACAGAACAGAACAGATTAACAGAACAGAACAGAATAGCCATCTTCCCCAATTTCTGTACCTGGCTAAATTGCCATTTCTGAAATGAGCTATTAGCTGACTCACCTACTATTTTTTGGTTGTTTCTGTTTTCTTTTCCTTGCCCATTCTCTAAATTTCTCCCATCAGGGATACTTAGATGAATAATCTTGACTTTGATTGGTCTTGAGAATGGAGCCACTCAAAGGTCTAAAATGACCATTGGCTTGATGGTCATTTTAGACCTTTGAGTGGCTCCCTTCTCAAGACCAATCAAAGTCAAGATAATAAGGAGACCACACCTAAACCAGATCAAGTGTGTAGTATTTAATAGTATAGTAACAATGATATTCATGATATAACATGACAATGAAGTAAATGTACTTCATATGATTGCTTCCATATATTTAATGATATTTTCTTCTCAGCACATCAGAAATGACAATCTGGAGGCAATTTTAAAGTGACCCAGGAGGCCCTTTTAAGATCATTTGCAGTACAAGTGGCTCACATTTGCACCTTTAATTTGGAAAAAGTAGACAGTGATTGGCTCTGTTAAATTGCCATTGTTTCCAACCATATGCCCTTTAACTCTGGATTTGCAAATATGATAGCAGTCAGTCATGCCTTAATCTCATTCTGAATGGATTATTGGAAAACACTCTACATGGGGTTTTCCTTGAAGACGATTTGGAAGCTGCAGCTGGTCCAGTCATGCAGTTCAGGTTGCTTTGTGGTTTGCCCATGATACACAACAATTGAACAACTTGGACTTCCTTCCAATTTCCTTCCAAGTATAATTAAAGTCTGTTATCATCTGAAGTTCTGTATGACACAAAACCAGATTATTTATAGGACTGCTTCTCCCTGAAGATATCTGCTATCGCACTAGGTCACATGGGATGGACATGTTTCAGGTCTTTTTGCTTAATTGTTGTGATCTATTCCATGCCTCCTCTATAGTTTAGAACAGCCTCTAACAGCAATCAAGATGGGGCCTACACTTTTAATCTTCTGTAAGGTCACGAAGACCTGGCTTTTGATGGCGCAGTGGTTAGAATGTAGTATTGCAGGCTAATTCTGCTGTCTGACAGAAGTTCAAAGTTGACTCAGTCTTCCATCCTTCTGAGGTGGGTAAAATGAGGACCCAGATTATTGGGGGCAATAGGCGGACTCTGTAAACCACTTAGAGAAGGCTGCAATATGTTATAAAGCAGTATATAAGTCTATTGCTATTTTCCCCTGGGTATCTGACAAGGATGGGCCTGTGTATATAGAATTGATGGATGTTATGGCACTGTTGTGGATGTTATATTGTTTTATGGCTGTTTTATTTTTTTTTAATGTTATTAAAATGGTTTTAATTGTTTTATAATTTTAGAATTGCAAGAATCACATGGTTGAGCTTGACGGCTATAGAAACTGAATGAATAAAAATAAATGCAATGCTCCTTTTATGGGTAATTTGATTCTTTTATTGCTGTTATTGTATATGAGAGCCACACATATACTTTGTGAATTGCTAAGTAGGGTCCGAGCTTTCTCACTTATGTCCTACAGACATTCCAAGCTCTACTGTCTCTTTGGACTCTGGGAAAGGATCTCTCCCCCTCTTGCAATCCCTAACTATATTCCACCACACGATCGTGTATGTTTTATTTATGCTGAAATGAATATCTTGGTTCATTTTCTTGAACCCATTGGGTTCCCAGTTAAAGTCCCATTGTTGCAAATAGAGGACAAGCAATTGTTAAATTAGGGATGACATGAACATCCCTTCCCTCCGGAGCCAATGGTATGTTAGACAAATTGTCCCAGTTTATGTCAAGCAATATAATGGAAAATTACATTAGTATTTTTAGAAAATCAATTAGTATTTATTTGATTTTAATAATAAAATCAAATAAATAAACTGAGATAAACTTCGCTTTATATTCAGTATTTAAATAAGGTTATTTTAAATTATCCATCTTTTTCTTTTTACATGTTTATTTCCTTTTCTACTCTTTTCCTTGGTTTTCCTTTCTAATAACTATTTTGAAGAAAAGGAAACGTAAAGGGGGGGAAGAAAGGTATTAAGATACAAGAAAAAGAAAGATCATGTGATTTGATACACAGCATGATATTAGCTCTATAAACTAACAAAGCATAGTTTAAACCAGATTTATTTTTCCTGTTGCTTGTGATTGATACAATTGATAGTACAAGAAATGCATTAACAAAAGAACCAAATATCAACTGGAACATACTTGACTAAATTTTCAGTTAGGGGTGCATGTGAAAAGAATGTTTAGATTTTGCTTTTTATGAATTCAGTATGAATATTATTGAATTTGGATTCAAGATTTTTTTTCTCAGAACTATTTTCTCATCCACTTACTATTACAGTTTCCTGAATGCAATAATAGAATTTGACTCTCAGTGCAAATTTTTATATTGTTTCTATTTTGGTGTAAAACTACACTTTTTAAAAACAGATGGATATACATAGCATATCTTTCTCTTATCTCAATCAGACAAACAAAAAGACTAGGATTTTTAGCAAGATCGTTTTTCAAATGCAACATGATGGGGTTTTTTTCACAGACTCAAAGACAAAAATGATGTGGTTGAGGATTTTAGTGTGCAACTCCTTTTGTTCAGACAGAAGAACCAAAGAATTTATAAAATTATATACATATACATATACATATACATATACATATACATATACATATACATATACATATACATATACATATACATATACATATACATACATACATACATACATACATACATACATACATATGAGTACAGAAGGGAAAACCAGAGTCTGAGAATGTCTGGGTTAAAGCAAAAAGAACAGGAATGCAAGATGCAGACAAATGTGCATAATTCTACTTGTACCGTAATACAAAACTGAAACTGAAATAGTTTTATTTCTATGGGGAGCATTGTGGTAAAAATAAAATATGCCTGTCTATCATGCATTATCACTGAGAAACTGGTATGGCGATCCAGAGCAACAAATATAAATCAATACTCAATTAAATTGATTTATCCTTAATATTTAATTTAGTAAACACAATCATGCATTAATGAAAATGGTTGCATTTGAATATTCCATAATATATATATATATTAGAAAAGAAAAAAGCCCAGAACCAAGTCGATGAGATTCTACTGAGCTGGAGCTACAAAAAAACCTTGGCTACGTAGGGAAAACCTGGCTAGAAGAAAAACATATATATATATATATATATATATATATATATATATATATATATATATATATATATATATATATATATATATATATATATCTGTAACTATTGAATATTAAAAAATATTCAGACATTTTGTTTTGCAGAGATAAACGATCCTTCAAGTGACCACTGGGGCAATAGGCATATTTGACTTTTAGAGGAAACACTATGCCTGATTCCTAGTTGGTTGGTTGGTTGGTTGGTTGGTTGGTTGGTTGGTTGGTTGGTTGGTTGGCTGGTTCGCTGGCTGGTTGGTTGGCTGGCTGGTTGGCTGGCTGGTTGGCTGGCTGGTTGGCTAGTTGATTGACTGGTTGGTTGGCTGGCTGGTTGGCTGGTTGGTTGGTTGGCTGGCTGGCTGGCTGGTTGGCTGGCTGGTTGGCTGGCTGGTTGGCTGGCTGGTTGGCTGGCTGGTTGGAAATCCATCCATCCATCCATCCATCCATCTTAATACAAGAAAATATCTGCAGCTCAGGGTTGAACTGTGGAATCTTTTGTATTCTCTGAGCTTGGTTCTTTGATTTCATTATCCAACAAGACAATACTATCATTGCTAATGAGTATGGAGTTTGCTCTTTGTTTATGTATGGTAGATAGCCCTGCCACTGTTTTTCAGGTGTGTGATGTTACCTAGTCAGGTAAATGAAATGTCTTCAAGCAAACAAACAACTTCATAAAGCACAAAAAAACTCCATATATCTCATTTATTCAATTTAAAAAAATTCCAAGAGCAGTTGTATGTATAAATGTTCTCTTCATCAGCTAAATGCTAATGTTTTATTTATGTGCACTGAAAAGAGAGAAAATAACTGAATTGATGTTTACCTAACAAGCTGCAAGGTTTTTTTTTTTAAAAAAAGCACAGTAACGTAGCAATAGAGTTCATAAGTATCCTGACTTATAATTTTCGATGTCAACATTGGAATTACAGAAAGAGCTTATGCAGACATTGCACGTATACAAGTGCAGTTTAGATCTGCATCTATAAAAATAACATCTGTTTAAGCATACATTACATTTAAAAATAACTGTACAGTGATCAGCTGCTTAAGTACAGTTAACCAGATGTCGTTTTAAAGTGCCAGATGGAACAATGAAATGAAGATTGAAAATTAAAAAATACTGTGAAAGGTCAAATCAATTAAGCAACCTGTTTTGTTGGCATGTAACAGTTAAAAGTAAGTTTAAACTACTTAAGGAGTGAGCAGTTTGAAGATGAAGCAGTTAATTTTAACTTGCTATTTAGAAATGATAATGATAAAATGTTAGTTGTTAACATTTAGGATTGTTTCACGAGTCTCTCATATTCTACCCTCCACCCTAGTGAAATTCTACTAAAAAGTACTTTTTTCTCTCTTCTGGAAAAGATAAATAAAATTAGCTACTGAATTTGAACTATCAAGTCGCTAATTCTTACTCGTGTTGATTAGAGCATACTCGTTTTAAATCAATAATTTTAAAAGAGCAAAACAACAACAACAACATCATGAATGAAAGCAGATTTTTCTATTTTTCTTCTAAATCATTAAAAATGGGAAATGTTTGCAGGGGAGATAAGTATAGATCAACCCATCAATACAAATATCAAAAGATAATTCATTTATTCCAGAATGCTGGAAATTAGGCAGATTTCTGAAAAGTACAATTCATGAATAGAAAAAAATGTAAATACTATAATATGGGATGTGAGAACCGATACCAACCTCTAAATTCTTCCCTAATGTTGTATAAATTGACCCCCATGTGAACAGTCTCTTCTTATGAGGTTAAATTGCTGTAAGGAAATTCTGCATATATATGGAACTGTCTTAGTAGAGGCTCTAGAACAGGGCTGTCAAACTTGTGGCCCGGGGGCAGGATGCGTCATGTGCTGGCCACGCCCATGCCCTGTTTAGCAAATGGAGAAAAAGTCGTGATACATCATGTGACACTGCCGTGACGATGCAAGTTTGACACTCCTGCTCTAGGAGATTCAGCAAACTGAATATGCTACCAATAAAGGAGAATATTTGTGGATCTGGTAGATCAGGTTAAAATCAATAGACACATAGGTATAAACAATATCTATATACTGTGCAAAAGAGACAATCAAGAAGCCAAAAAGGGAACAAAAAGATCAAAACACCTTCCCACCACCAATCAACACCCAGATGAGCATAGATTAACATCACCCCAGCAATCAAGAAGTAAATAATACCCCGATCCAGGAACTGCCAAACAAATTAATAGTAAACAACCCAACCAAAGAATCTCTAAGACCATTCCTACCAACACGTGACAGGGCAAATCACTAAAATATAAACTGAGAGAAAATCCCACTGTTTACTAGCATTGATTAGGTTTACCTAATTTGTGTAATAAAACATCTGGAAAAAAAAAAAACCCAAGCTCAGAGAGCACCAAGGACCTGTCAAAGTGAATATGCTGCTAAACTCCTAATTCATACTTCATCAAGACAAACACATAACTTAGGTACAATTCAAAATAGAACATAAAATGTTATAATAGGGTTGTAAGGGACCTTGGAGGTCTTCTAGTCCAACCTCCTGACCGTGGCTGGATATCCTATACCATTCTGGATTCTATTTGACCTTGATACATGTGATCATAAAAAGGATAACATAATAGCACAACAGAATAATAGAGTTGAAAGGAACAGCATGCAACTCTTCACTCAAGCAGGAGACCCTATACAAATTTAGACAAGTGGCCATTCAATCTCTTCTTAAAAACCTTCAGTAATATTAGTTTTGGCCAAATATCTGTAGGATTATCTAGCTCTACATGCGACTGCCCATGCTTTTATATTATTAACATTTTCACCTACATCCTGTGCTCAATTTATGGTCCTATGATTCAGAATGGCTATAGCCAACTTTGGGGTGCTGACCATCTCATTTTCAAGCATTACTAAACCTTAAGAAGAAGAATAAGTCGCTATACTTCATTATTATTTTTATTTATGGTGCACTATCCCTTTATTAATATATTTTAACCCAGCTGAAAGAACTATCCAACTATCCAAGAAACGAGAAGGTGAACAAAAAATGATTTCATTAAGCCAAAAGAAACCTAATAAAACTACACAGAGACCTATAAAACCATTAATCATGTACACACATGATTAGAAAGGGTTAGCTTCTGCAAAAAGTTTAACTCTAAGACTGACTTCGTGCAATGAAATCTGGTTATGTTCAGAATGGATTTGTTGAGCTTGATCAGCTGGTCATGATGAATTTAAAGCTCATTCTTCTTAGAGGCACAATTGGAAGAAACCATTCAATTCATTTATTTGGACTTATTTTCAAGAACACTTTCTTCATTGTGTGATCATGCAAAACTAATCAAAAACTGAAAATACTTATAGCAATATTAAAGTACAACCACAATACTGATAAATAAAGCAAACAAGGTACGGAAACCATGCATCTTTTCCTTCCCTTTCCCAGCAGTGGCCATAGAAGGCTTCTGTATTTTCTTCAGTGAAACAAATTAATGTATTGTGTTAATGTTTGTGGGTAGGTGTGTTTCTGTCTCTCCACCAAGCCAACTATCTTATGACAAACAAGGAAAACTCATCATCTGTTATCATACCTATAAGCTCACATATAAAATCTTGACTCATCAGGAAGAGTTCTGAACTTCTGAAGAGATTACCAAAAAGTATGCCACAGATAAGTGTAGAAGGTTTTCTTTTGCCTCTGCCTAAGGATAGTGCTAGATATAAGAATACATTCCCTAAAACATTCCCTAAACTTTTCTCCATGGCTTTTCATGGATGTAGGTGAAAATGTTCTGACTTCTGAGTGGAAGTACCATCTTGAAATCAGTTATAGATCTCTGTAGATGTCCCATTCAAAAAGAAATAAACTTAACAGTATTAATAAAGGATAATATTTGTAGCTCAGGGTTGACATGACGGGTCCTTTGTGCTCTCTGAGCTAGCTTGTTTTCTTGCAGATGTTTCATTACCCAAACTAAGTAACATCATCAGTAAGGAGTGCTGTTTGCTGTCAGTTTATATTCTGGTGGCTTGCCTGTCAGTGTTGATGGGGATCAGGGGTGGGATTTAGCCAGTTTGGACCAGTTTGGGCAGACTAGGTTTAATTTTAATCTGGTTCGCCGAAACGGTTGTTCCAAGGACTGGCTGACCCCGCCCACCCTTCCCCGCTCCTCCCATGAGTCTCCATGTGGCCCGTTTTGGATGCCAGGTAAATGCAGGGCATGCATGGAGGCTCTAGGAGGGTGAAAAATAGGCCTACCGGAAGTACCAGAAGTCCAGGAATGGGCCTATTTCCACCCTCCGGAGGGACTCCGGTGCCTGGGGGACACTGTTTTCGCCTTCCTGGAGGCTCAAGGAAAGCCTCCGGAACCTGGGGAGGGCAAAAACATCCCACCCACCATGGTGCAGGAGTAGGCCATGCCCCCATGGCCACAGCCACCAAGCAACTGGGCAGCGAACCAGTTGCTGAAATTTTTCAATCCCATCCCTGGTGAGGATGGTCTTAGAGATTCTTTTATTGGGCTGTTCTCTGTTGGCTTCTTTGGCAGTTTCTTGATTGGGATATTGTTTACTTGATTGTTCATCTGATGTTAATCTATGCTGATCTGAGTGCTGTTTGCTGGTGGAGAATTGCTTGGTTCTTTTTTGGGCTGGTTTGCTTAGTCTATAGATGTTGTTAATGTCTATTAATGGCTGATTTGTCAGAGAGCCAAGCTTCTAGAAATTCCCTGGCAGTTTTGGACTTGACTTGGTCTAGGATGGTCACGTTTTCCCAACTGAAACTATAGTTAAATCTGTCTATATGTTGTGAAATTAAAGAATTTTCATCATATCTTCCGATTGCTGGTTGGTGTTTGTGGATATGTTCTGCCAGTTGCAGTCCTTACATTGTATGTTGTAGATGACTCTTGTTTTTTCTTCTGGGGTTGATGGATCTTTTGGTCTGTTTAGGATATTTTGAAGAGCTTTAGTTAGCTTGTGTGCTATGCTGATTCTATGTGTCTGTAGTAGTCTGTTGGTTTCTGAGATATTCTTGATGTAGGGCAGACTAACAGTATAAACCATAATTTCTATGAATGAGATTACTTTAGGTAATTAATTTGTAAATATAAAATACAGACTAAAACTGTTTAGGACAATGATTGCAATGAGCAGTGACACGTATAGAATCTTGGATAGTAAAATATATCATGTCTATACATCTTCTTCAGTTCTTTAATAAACGTCATCCTGCACTTTATGCCAATATGTGATTATATTGTCATTCAATTCACAAAAGGTTGGCAATGATTGTTATATTCCCAAAGGTGCTTTTCAAAAGGCAGTTGAACTTTCTTTGTTTTTATAATAATAATAAAATAATAACAACAACAACAACAACAACAACAACAACTGAATAACAGAGTTAGAAGGGACCTTGTAGGTCATCTAGTCCAACCCCCTGCCCAAACAGGAGACCCTACACCATTTCTGACAGATGGCAGTCCAGTCTCTTCTTGAAATCCTCCAGTGATGAAGCTCCCACAACTTCTGAAGGCAAGCTGTTCCATTGGTTGATTGTTCTCACTGTCAGAAAATTTCTCCTTATTTCTGGGTTGAATCTTTCCTTAATCAGCTTCCATCTATTACTCCTTGTCTGGAATTTTGCTTGAAGTTGTTTTGCTTCTCATCCAAGAAGCTTCTTCAGTTCTGCACTGAACTGAACTGGAGAAGCTTCTTGGATGAGAAGTGAAATGTCTTCAAGAAAAAAATTAAGTCCAGTTGTCTTTTGAAAAAGCACCTTTGGGACAACCATGACCTGGATGACAGATTTTATTTATTTATTATCAAATTTATATACTGCCCTTCTCCCGAAAGACTCAGGGCGGTGTACAGCCAAAGTAAAAAACATAGATACAAACATTAAAAACAATTTAAAAAGATATATATATGTTTGGTCCCAATTAAAAGAACAATAACAGACCTATTAAAAACATTTTAAAAAGTGTTAAGCCAGTCCAGCTTGCTGAAAAAGAAAGGTCTTCAGGGCACGGCGGAAGGCACCGAGATCTTAAATTCTTCATATCTCTGGGGGCAGTTGATTCCAGAGGACAGGTGCCCCCACAGAGAAGGCCCTCCCCCTGGGGGCCACCAGTCTACATTGCTTGGACGATGGCATCCTGAGGAAGCCCTCTCTGTGGGAGCGCTCAGGTCGGTGGGAGGCCATTGGTGGCAGCAGGTGGTCTCGAAGATATATATATATATATATTAATTTGATTTATATGCTGCCCTTCTCCGAAGACTCAGGGCGGCTTACAATGTGCTCAGCAATAGCCTTCATCCTTTTGTATATTTATACAAAGTCAGCTTATTGCCCCCAC
Source organism: Pituophis catenifer annectens (assembly GCF_029215685.1). Classification (NCBI taxonomy): domain Eukaryota; kingdom Metazoa; phylum Chordata; class Lepidosauria; order Squamata; family Colubridae; genus Pituophis; species Pituophis catenifer. The sequence continues at coordinate 55,686,664 of NW_027256882.1, forward strand.
AAACTGGGTCCTCATTTCACCTACCTTAGAAAGGATGGAAGGCTGAGTCAACCTTGAGCCTTGGCGAGATTCGAACCCTGCAGTAATTGCAGGCAGCTGGTCTTAATAACCAGTTTAATAACAGGGTGCCTTAAACCCCTGTACTACCAAGGCTCTTGGTAGTATCCAGGTCCTATCCCCTTGAAGCGCACCCGGAAAACCACTCGGAGCCAGTGCAGCTCACGCAGGAGGGTATTATGTGAGCGCGCCATGCAGCTCCCGTAACTACCTGCGCAGCCGCATTCTGGACCAGCTGGAGTCTCTGAGTGCTCTTCAAGGGGAGCCCCATGTAGAGAGCATTGCCGTAGTCCAGGCGAGAGGTGACGAGGGCATGAGTGACGAGGGCATGAGATTGTTATATTCATGTTTCTTTCTGTTTAGAATATGCTTGCTGAGATATAACCTCCATTCCAACACACTGCACTTATTTTCATTTCTCACAAGAAATATATTTGTGTCTGTGTATATGTCTGTACATGCATGCAACAGTGTAGGCATGTGTGGTTGATCAGCAGAGTTGTCACTTTTAATCCTCTTCTTTCAATCATTTCTCCTCCAGTATGAAACATCTCAGTCTAAAACACTTGTAGAGGCTGTTCACAGTGAAATACTAGTAGCATTTTCAAAATGTAAAACAGAACAGTGTCATAAAGACAGAACAAAAGAAATTAAAACACTAGCTATGCCACAGTTGTCTTATGCAGCAGTTAGAAATTTAATTATTTTATCTCATAGAATAATGTGCCCTTCAGAAATCATTTTGGACTAGATGTTTCAAACCAATGATCTGTAGTTAATTATCTTTAATAACTGTTGCACATTATGGTTAGATCTATGTTTTTGCTAAACCAATTAATAATATCTTCATTAGTATAAAGACAAGGTAGCTGGATTCTTTCATTTTTCACACTGAAAGAGTAGATATTTTAAACACAGCAATTTACTTTAGCCATACATTTCCAATGATATGACTAATTAATGAGACTTCAAAGACGTATAACTTCCAAAAGCTACTTATTTTCAAGTGATTGTTCAACATTTAATGGCATTACATTGAGGCCTTGAAACTTAACCGCCTAAATGTAGAATATGTTAAACTCTTTTAAAGCAGCAACCCAAGTGGCACTCTGAGTAATGCTTAATGGTGAATGGAATCCATATTTCTTCTTAACAAACTTATTGGATATCAAAGTAGTCATGCTAACAGTTGATCGCATCTCATTGCTCACGAGTCATGAATATCTGTTAAGCTGAGTCATTGTTTTTTAACTGAGACAATTCTAAATTGAAGGGGAAGAAGACTCTTCAATGGTTTTTGCTTTGAAAGTTTAAAATTTGGATATATTTAGATATCTACTGTAAGAAATGCTAATTATGCAAAACAAGACAATAAATTCATAAAGTTACTCTAGTTAAGCATGCATTTTCACAATTTACTAAATGTAATGTGAAATATTGAATAGATTTAGGTTTCATAGCACAGAGGAGGGCAACTTGCTATTTATCTGTATTTCTTTAGGAGAAATAATATCTAGTATATTTAACAATATTCTTGTCTTTTTGACAAGAAAAGGAAGGAAGGAAGGAAGGAAGGAAGGAAGGAAGGAAGGAAGGAAGGAAGGAAGGAGGGAGGGAGGGGAGGAAGGAAGGAAGGAAGGAGGGAGGGAGATATAAATAAAAATAAAAATAGAATTAGCATTATTGATGAAGAATTGATATTATTATTATTACATAGAAGCAAAGGAAAGTATAATATGAAAAAGCATGAATGTTTCTTCAGAAGCTTTCATTCAGCCTAATGTGAATTTTGAAAGAGAAAATATAGCATGTTTGGAGCTCTGTAGGAGCTTAAAAACTATATCAGTTTTCTTGAAAATGGCCAATTCAATCCAAGTAGACGTGACTCAGCAGGAAGATCACTACCAAAAAATCATGTTCTAATAGGAAAGGCATCTTGAAGACTTATCAGCTTGGATAAGATGGGAAACTGTGACATTTTTCTCAAATGCCACACTTCAGAAAATGTGTGTTTTATTGCTACTCTTCTGTAAATGGTGCCAAAGTATATAGAAAGCTGGCTTTCTTTCTCTTTTAATAAAATATTCTAGAGTATTCAAAATACATAAGAAGCTAAAGTTAATTGAACATTTTCATAAGATTCAGGTAGAAAGAAAGAAATTTTCAGATGTTTTCTTTCTGATTTGTGCTATTCTCTCATGACACTCTATACATTTTTTATTTTTCATCTATTCTAGTTTTTAAAATCTGATCAATTTCAACACTGAAGAACACCAAATAATCAAAGTGCTTTGAGATATGTTACTAACAAGGTACTTTGCTAAATTTTTGGACAGTTAGAATTAATAAATCTGGTATCTCATGTTGCTTAAAATTGTGGTTTTCACTAGCCTTTTGAAAGGTATTTTACCAACAATCTTCAAGGAACTCTGTGTAGTGTATATTGTAGTAATCAACTAAACAGTTTTTCATAATACTTAAGAGTTGCTTGCATAAATCTGGTAGTAGAAATGGCATTCTTTAGAGAAATCCAAATATCGCTAGGGGGAATTTTGAAAATTCTAAGACAATAAATCTTTGTGAAAACCTATAACTTTACTGGAGATTTAATTATAAGGATGGGCAAATCTGTCAGTTTTGATTTCTCTCAGTTTTCACTTTTCTGACTGTACATTCATTTTGGCCTGCTTCTGCAACAATTTGGCAAAAGAAAGAAAACCTGTATGTATTTTTCTGTGCATTTCTATTAATCCACCAACATACTGTTTTGCAAGTGTTTTTTTTTTTCAAATTGTAGACTTTTTTCACATTCCAAGTTTAAATTTCACTGCACAAAGGCACTCTATCATATCAATCCTAGAACTTGATAGGTTCATGTAAAATATGAGATTCAATGAACAGAAAACTTTAGATAAAATTAGCCATTTGTCAATGAAGAGGAGGAGGAGGAGGAGGACGAGGAGGACGAGGACGAGGACGAGGAGGAGGTGGTGGTGCTAACATTGGAATTAAAATAAAAATAAATTGTAGGACATATTTGAAAGCTTCTGCCATCCTAAATTTCATAGTTTATTCAAGTGTACAACATATTGTTATAATTATTCAAATGAAGGTAACCCAAAGGTCAAATCCTGCAATGGTGAAATGAACTCCATGAAAGGAAATATTGGTTATCACTGTCCCATAGTTTCAGTGAATCTGAGACAATTGTCTCATTTTAAAGTTAAATTATTTCAAGAAAAAAATACCTAGCCATACCTTATTATTATAAGTAAGTATTGCCATGCCTTATCCCCAGTTATTGTGGACAGAGTGCAGCCAAATGTCTCAGACACTGAGTAGAAAGACAATATTTGCAAAAGAATTTTGTGCAGTTATGGTAGCTCAACACTTCTATTTTTGTCCTGAGTTGAGCGATTAGAATATGTGATTAAGATATGCCTCTCCTAGGTTAACTGCTATTCAATCTCCTAAAGCAGATTAGTCCAGGAAAATATGTCTGCCAAGTTTTCAAGTATTAATGCTAATAAATATGGTTTTGCAAAATGTATCCTTTGGTTAAAAAACACCAGACTTTACTATCTTGAAAAACGATGGAGAAATTAATGAAAAATAAAGGTGATTTGATCTTAAATTTCCCATGCCAGTCCCTCCTTTTGATTACTGATAATCACTCCATTGCAACAGACATGACAAACTGCTCCAGCCAGCTTAGTTAATGATCAGGGATCATTTGAAATGAAGTTGAATAGTATATGGTGACCCAAAATCATCTTAGTCATAAACCTACTTACTTGAGGGTTTAAATGAATCCTAATGGCAAACCTGCAATGGAATCAAAAGGAAACCAGAGACCCTTGAAGGACCAAGGCAATTAGAACCAATTCAGATAACCAAATTTTTGCATAATGTTTAATAGGAAGCAGCAAAAAGCTACAATGAAATTAAATAAATATATTCAGTTATATACAAGAATGGTCTATGCCTGCGATTATACTGCCAAGAGGCTTCTTATGTGGATGACATACAAATTATACAGAATGAAGCATTTGTTATATCGTAACTGGTATGTCTCAATTATTGTTCGTAACCCTCTGGCTCCCTTGTTCTTATTAATCAATGAGAAGAAGCCATCTATGTGACTGTCCTTGAGGAATTTCATTCCAGGATGAGACATTAATGATAATGAATGAAAAATGTGCCTTGATTTATATCGGTTCAGTAACTAAACCAAAATAGATGTACTATGCAAACTTATGGACCTCGGAATAGGTGGCACCTTGGATGTGCCCTTCCAACCCTGGAGAAATATTACAGTTCTCTCTTCATTCTCCAATCTTGGCAGAAAAAAGGACAATCCAAGGAGATGTGCCAGGTCTGCAAGAGAAGTCTTGAATCCCAGCCCATAGACATCATCTCAACACAGAGAAATTTATGCTAGTCATAGATCATCATTTCTATGGGAGAGAAATAGTTAACAATAAACCCTTTGGAAGAGATTTAATGCAGTTAAAGAAATGTTTCTCTTCCATCTTGATCAGACCAATTGAACAAGTCTTTAGATGATGTTGAAGTTCTTTGAGAGTTTCCACTAATAATATATAAATTTCATCTAGCTTAGCAACGCATCTTAGACAAATCAAAGTATTCTTGAAAATGAAAATGCTCTTCCCAGTACATTTAATGTCTACATAGACTGAAGCAACCTGCTCTCAATTGCCTGTTGTAGGTGCTCTATCATTGGAAATTTTAAAGAAGAGATTGGACAGACATTTGTCTGGAATAGCATCGAGTCTTCTGCTTGAGCAGGGGGTTTGACTAGAAGACCTCCAAGGTCCCTTCCAACTCTGTTATTCTGTATTCTATATTCTGAATGGATGTACACTGTTGAACTTTTAGACTTAACCAGTAGTCTAAATTAGAAGCACTGAGAACTGCCCACAAGGCGGCAGTAAAACCCCTTGCATCTACAAGGTAGCTTGTTATGAGATATTCATTTCCTTAAACATTAGAAAACCGTATTTGCAAGCTGGGTTTCATAGAGATACATGGTCCCTACTATTATGTTGCCTTATATATTGAGAGGTTTAAAAAAAGCTTTTCAGCCTTCAATAATTTTCTTTGTATAATATATATAAGAAGACAAGAAATGTCAACCCCTTGTTCTAACAAAAATCGTGCTTATAACTATTTTCCTTTTTTAAACATATCCTGGAAGATATGATAAAATTGTTGGTCTACAGTATATGAATCTATACAGTGTTTATCATCTGATCGTATCTGTAGAAATCCAGGTATAAATAACTTTAAAGGAAAAAAAATCACTTATTGAGTCCAAGGAATTTTATCTAATTCATCTAATCAGTCATTTCCCTGGATCTACACCTGCAAGTAAAATCAATCATTTCCAGTGTTAGTTTTACATTTTCAAATTTGGAATAATATGCGATATCTGTGTTAGGTTAAGATACCCACAATTTTGCATGAATAGGGACTGCAGGGTCATAAAAAGGGAGTTTGGACATACCCTTATAAATGCATTTATATGGAAAGCTATAGAAGTAACTGGAAGTGAGCCTGCTGAACTCAATAGGAATTATTTTCAAGTTGATATGCATATGCATATAAAAAGAACAATTTTCTCTACGGAGCCATTGAATCCTAATACTTGAGAGGTGCTTTAAATGTAATTGACTACTATATGACAAACTGTTAGTAGATTTAGAAAATACTGTAGATTATATAGCTAGCTAAACTAGATGATAGAGACAGACAAGATATTCCAGTATTCAATAATGCCTTACCTGAGGTCTATAGAGCTCAGAACGCCTATCTGGATTAGTCAGGGGGAAATGAAGCTTTCAACTTCCAGGTGAGTGTTAGCTGAAAAGTGTTAATAGCAATATGAGGGTAGGTTCATTGTGGATGATTTTCCTTAAGGCTTCAAAAATCTGAAGCAAGTCCTACAAGAAATTCATTTAATTAAATAGAATATCTGTGACTTCATGGGAAAGAACCTACACCTAGGGATTATTTATTTTGCTTATCTGTAGGATTGAAAAGAATTTATAAATACACTTCTGGTCTCCCTATTTTATGCTCAGATTATCTTACTGTGGAGACAGTTGTATATTTTATTGGAAACTAAAAATCAAAAAATAAGGAGTCATCATTTTTCATGTTTTAACAACCAACTTCCACCAACACAGCAACAGCTAATAGTTGCCTAGATTCCATAAAGAATGAAAACACGTTTTCCTAGATTCATTTAATTTAGTTTGGTAATGAAATGTCTGCAAGAAAAGAACCAAGAGAGCACCAAGGATCTCTTATTTAATTATTTTCATTGCTATTATAAAAAAAATATGGTCAGAGTCTGGACAAGAGCTGTGGGTGGTGGATGCTATAATTTTAACTGCTGTAATGCCAGGCTGTCTTTTGATAATACTACAACCTCAAAGGAGTCAAAGAATTCTGTTAAATGCAGGCTTCCTTGTTCTTTCATCGGGATATCCTATATTCCAACAAGGTTAAGACGAGTAAAGGGTTTTGAAGAAGCAGAATAAAAAAGAATATTGATTCTTTTGAACTTTGATGCTGGAGAGCACTGCTGAGAATACTATGGCTGGGGTGGGGTGGGGGGGGGGACAAACAAATGAGTGATATAACATGTTGGTTTCCATCAGACTTCTCACTGAAGGCACAAATTACTAGGCTCAGATGATCTTACTTTGGAGACATTATGCCTCTGGAGAGGTTCATAATGCTGGAAAAGGTTGAAGGAAAGATAAGAGGACAACCAACAGCAAGGTGTATGGACTTAGTTACAATGGTGATGAATACACCATTGGGAAAGCCAAAAGACTAGGGAACAGATAATCATACAGGACCACATTGTCTATGTGGTCAATAAGAGTCAATACCAATTTGATAGCATGTAATTGACTGATTGATTGACTGATTGATTGATTAATGCTGATCAAGAAATATTGCACAATATGCAATTTTCATCATATGTTTTTGAGTTCAACTTACTTTTATCATCCATATTGACAGATTGGACATCTTTGCCTTTTCTCTTAGAAGCCAACAAGTTTGATAAATTCAGACAATTGCTCGTTCAGTCTTAAGTTGCCTCCTGGAGCATCATGATTCATAATTTGAGAATATGCAGCTGTAATAAAAAAGCACATGGGAGCCTTCCCCCCAAATAGCAAGTTTTATTATTGAATCGAAGTTGCATGAGGACATTTTCCCTCGCTTGTTTATTTACTTAAAATGTATTTATATTTTTACATAAAATATATTAGTTATGCTTTCTCCATACATCTAAATGAGCAGGCACATTTAAAAAAAAAAATCAAACCACACCAACATTATCAGCTAAATATCACTTAAAAGAACGCTAAGAAAATACATTATAAAGCAAAATTAGAATCAGAACCAGTTGGGGGATTCAACCGGTTCGCACTTCGGCCGAACTGGTTGTTAAATTGCTGGCTGGCCCTGCCCCTGCCCTCTCTGCCCCTTCCAGAAGTCCCCCCGCACCCCATTTTGGCTCCCAGGTAAGTGCAGGGCCCAAAACAGGGCGCCACCCTCCTGTGGCCCCTTTTTGCTCCCAGGAGGCTGCAAGGAGGCCTACTAGGCCCAAAATAGGTTGCGGGGGGTGCGGTGCAATCCTCCCTCCCTCCCCCATGGCCCATTTTTGCTCCCAGGAGGCTGCAAGAGGCTGAGTGCTGCCTGTCACACCCCCTGGCCACACCCACCATAGCCACGCCTACCCAGCGGGTCATTAGGGCAGAAAACCGGTTGTTAAATTATTTGAATCCCACCACTGATCAGAACCAATGTTATTATTAAGCCACTTTGCAAGATAATTTAAAAGCAATAGCACTGAATTTTAAAATGCCACTGTCCTCTCTTTACCACAAAAAGTTAATGTTTGCTTTTTGGCAAAATAAAAACAAAGAAAGGTGGCAATCTTCAGAAAACATGAAATCCTCCTCACTGTTTTATAGATGCATCCCAATCTGATGCCCTCCAATTATGTTTAACTTTTCCAAGATTTGGCCTTGCATGGTTGCAACTCCTTCTTGGGTGTATGATATATTTGTTTGCCATCTTTTTATTACTATATATGCTATATTTTTACTACACTTTGTTGGTTTTTTTTTTTTTTTTTGATGTTGTGAGCCATCCAGAGTTAATTGAAGTCAGGCAGCATCTAAATTGAATAGATTAATAAATAAATACATTTCAACAGCTTGCTTATTGATGTAGCCAACTATTATTTGAAACATTTCTGTCCCACCTATTTGCCACACATTTTTAAACATTGTCATGAAATAACAATAAAAAGTCCAAAATACATAAATATAAATGAAAAGCAGTAGCAAGAAAGTATGTGAAATGCTTAAAATAATAATAGAGAAAAAAGGAATGCTAATTCCTGAAATGTTATTATATTTGTTATTATTAGATTCTCTCTCTCTCTCTTTCTCTCCTTCCCTCCCTCTCTGTCTCTGTCTCTGTCTCTCTCTCTCACTCACTCACTCTCTCCCAATCTTGGATTCTCTACCAGAAGCCTGGGAGTTTGACAGTTCTGCATACTATGCTTATCTATTCCTAGCACTGAACTCTTCCAATGACAGGACATGATGTTGGCTAAAGAAACTAATAACAGTGCATGAACATTGTCATCCCAACTTTCTTCATATGGTATTACTTTATAATAAATAATAAATAAACAGTTGCAGGAATCGGTTATATCTACTCTAGTGAAAAGAAGGACTAGGGAGAACATGATAGCAGTATTTGAGGGGCTGCAACAAAGAAGAGGGAGTCAAGCTATTCTCCAAAGCACCTGAGGGCAGGACAAGAAGCAACGGGTGGAAACTAATCAAGGAGAGAAGCAATTTAGAACTAAAGAGAAATTCCTTAACAATGAGAACAATTAACCAGTGGAATGGCTTGCTTCAAAAATTGTGGGTGCTCCATCACTTGATGGTTTTAAGACGAAACTGGACAGCGACTTGCCTGAAATGATATAGCGTCTCCTGCTTGAGCAGGAGGTTGGGCTGGAAGATCTCCAAGGTCCCTTCCAACTCTGTCATTCTGTTCTGTTATTCTGCCACACAAATACAGCTCACAAAGCTGAGTTAACTTAATGTAGGTATGTAGGTATAATGTAGCTAAGCACATGTATTAGCTACTCAACAAGTTTAAGTTTACTTTATTGCCATTGCACCTCGTACAATGAAATTAAATGCCATCCTCAGTGTACATCATACATAAGAAAACTATAAAAAAAATAATAAAAGAAAAATACACATCCTTCACATTCTATACAATTGAATTGAAAACCCCTGATATTGCATTAATATTGTACTATACAGTAGAATTCAACATAGTTACTGCTCTGGGATAGAAGCTGTTTTTCAGCCTATTTGTCCTTGTTTTTAATTGTCCTGTACCGTCTTCCAGATGGTAATAGTTCAAAAAAAAAGGGTGCCCAGGATGAGATGGATCTTTAAGAACCTTTTGAACTTTCTTAAGGCAGTGGGAGCTATAAAGCTCTTCCAAAGAGGGGAGAGGGCAACCAATGATCCTCTGAGCAATGATGTTAACTCTCTGGAGTGCTGTCCTTTCTGCCACTGTGCAATTAGTATGCAGCAGGAGGGTGAAGATGCACTATAAATTGGTTCCCCAAACTAAAATCTCTTGATTCATTCAACAAACTAAATTTATCCCTTATGCATGTTCAGCAAAGCAAAATAGTTTGATTCTAGACAAAGTCATAGAAGACTTTCTATGTCCCAAAATTGGCTCTGCAGAACCCCAAAAAAGAAAAAAAATTATTCTACCTTGCAACATCCCAATATTGTAATCTGCCCCCAAAAGCTTATTTCCTCAACTGCTCATACATCTCTGTAACATTACAGTACATCTCAAACACTTTACAACAATACTATAAAACACTTAAATAAAATATAAAATAATAAGATCAAGAACATTAAGGTGAATTAGTACTTGGAAAAAGTGTTTTCAAAGAGCATCTAAAACAACAGTGTATCCAAGAAGAAATTTGGGACTGCAGAGCCAATTTTCTTCTATGACTTTGTCTAGAATCAAACTATTTTGCTTTGCTGAACATGCATAAGGGATAAGTTTAGTTTGTTGAATGAATCAAGAGATTTTAGTTTGGGGAACCAATACAAACTATTACAATACTTTGTAAAAGACAGAAATGATACCACTAATAGTATTAAATTTGGTTCCTGAGAGAAGAGGAAGAAATAGGAAAAGTGAATGTAACTTGGCCATTTTTGTCCTAAATCTGTCACCAGTCAGATTTGGTATTTCTCCTATGATATAAAATCCTCAATTGCTTAGAGAAGCATCTTCTGAAGGGAGAGGAAAAATAAAGGGGATAGAAACGAAATAAGACTACAGACAATCTAGATATGTTTTCTCAAACAGTCTCCAGAAGATCTTAAGATTCTCTGGCAGAGAAAGAAATTTTCAGTTCTGTGTGCAATCATTTATTCCGGTCTTGCCTTTCTTATGGATTTGCTCTAAATATGAAGAGGTTAAATTTTAGTCTATTAAGTGCAAAGTTCTGGCTGAGATTATTTTTATGAGGTAAATGTCTGAGAGGAAAAACGATGTCTCCCAATTTGGCCATTGCTGTTTGAAAAGCAGACACTTTATTTTTCCAAAAGCAACTCCAACAAAGACTAGTATATTTTTGTTTATTGTTTTTTTTAAATCCTTTGCAGTCTTTTGTTTTGCAGTTTATCAAATTGCATCCTGCCCACACTTCCCAGTCTGGAGAACTTCAACAGACCAAGTTCTCTCATGAGGACTTGCCCGGGGATTTATTGAAATGTGGGGAGCCACAATGAATGAAAATTGCATAAAGAAAGAAAGGACACATGTATATACCCATTGTCCACCTGATCACTGAAATAAGTAAAAAAAAAAAAACCCCAAAACAGGATATATTTTGTCCTGAAAAAATTTTTGCCCAGTTTTTTGTCCTGATAAAAAAACTGAACTTTGTCATTAAACAGTGTGAGATAATAGGGGAAAAAATCATCTCATTACACCAAGTTCATCAGTTTTAAACTTTATGAAATTCTTTCTCATCTTCTAAAACTTGTAAAACTTCTGGCCGCTGCAGCTACTAACAGAGTAGTGGGGAGAGGGAGTTGTCATGATTGGCTGTCAAACAAAGTGAAGGGACAATTTTGGAGAAACAGATTGAAATGTCAATCTCTCAAAACACATCGATAGGATATGATATGAGGAAAAGTACTATATTGCAAAGATTTTGTAGAAATGTTGGCCCAGATAAACAAATCTGGAGCAAAGCTGTTGCTGTGGAATAGCACCTTCATAATTCCTATAAAATAACTTTGGAGTATTGGCTGGTGCAATCAGGATTTAGTGGGGTATTTTCATGGAAAGCTTTATCCTATAAAATGGAGTTGCTGGAGGGGGGGCACTGTCTGTATGTGTCCATGTCCATGTCCATTTGTGTGTGTGAGAGAGAGAGAGAGAGAAGAAAAAAAGAAAAGAAAAGAAAAGAAAAGAAAGAAAAAGAAAAGAAAAGAAAAGAAAAGAAAAGAAAAGAAAAGAAAAGAAAAGAAAAGAAAAGAAAAGAAAAAAGATAAAATAATTTTTGCTGGAGTGATGCTTTCAGTCTTCTTGATTCTTCACTCGCCTCCCTAAGTAAAATGTTATTTGTGGGACTCAGGAGATGTGCTTTATATGGGGCAGATTCTGAATGAACTTCTTTCTGACATGCAACATTTACAAAGGCTGTCAGGATTTGACTTTTTCCCAGGACCTTTGGATCATGAAGTGATGGAGTACTCATTGGATGATGATGTTATTGCTATTTGGACTGCCATTTTATTGCTTTATTGTTTCTTTGCTATTTATAGACATATATATGGTGGCTTTGTATTGTTTTCATTATGTTTTGTAGCTTTGGGGGGGGGGGAATAGGCCTTCCAGAGTCACCATTGTTGTTTTGGGTAGTTGTAGAAATGTTCTAAATTAATTAATTAATTAATTAATTAATTATCACAATACTACTACTAATAATAATAATAAACATGTTGCCCATTTTATTTTAAGTTCTTTGGGAATTGCAAAATGAAGAAAGGAATAATATAGCCGGATATTGCCTGTGTCAATAGCTTTTTCAAGGTTAGACCATTTATTTACAATATTTGAAAACCATCCAGAGTCAAGATGATGTAGGTAGGTAGATCGGTAGAGAAAAAAGATGGACAAAAGAGGAAAGCAGGTGAAAACAATAGATGACAAACATTCTGTTCCTTCTTTGCAGATGGAATAGAATTTCTAAGACTATTCAGGAAAATCCCTGTAGAGAGCATCAGAATTTGGCATTAAAACTATTTATTTTGGGCTATCAGGAATGTAAAGGGATTTCACGTATATGATAGATGGTTGAGACACTGAGAGGCTTTTGGGGACTATATTTTCCTCTGGTGTAAATCAGCATCTTTACAGAACTGGTAGTAATTTAGGGATAAAGTCTGTTTGGATATATATATATAACCCTGGAATCTGAAAAAATATCTTTATGGATTTTAATCTTCTAATAGATACCATCTTCCATCTATTTCTTCACATCAATCTCTAGGTTTTTTTCCCCTTTAAGAACACATATGATGACAGGCATAGGTGAAGGAGAAGCGGCAAAAGACAAACAAACCAAGGTTGAGTCAGGTGATTGGATTCTGAATTTCATGTATTAGCCTCAAGCTGTTAGGCATGTTTACATTTAATTTAGATTTAGCTGCTTCAAGGTTCGTGTCGATCTAGTTAATAACTTTACTATATCTTATTATTTCCAGATGTTGGCATGTGGACAAATTATGAGTCACCTGGAATATGTGACTAAATCAGTAAGCCTTGTCTGCAGGATTGTTTAGAGTTGCTTTTTCTCCTTGTTTCTTTATTTTACTGTCCTCTTCAGAAAACTGTATTGCAGAATAACAGAATAATAGCACAATAGAGTGGGAAGGGACCTTGGAGGTCTTCTAGTCCAACCCCCTGCTCAGGCAGGAGACCGTATACTATTTCGGACAAGTGGCTGTCCAGACTCTTCTTAAGAACCTCAAGTAATGAAGGCAAGCCATTCCACTGGTCAATTGTTCTATCAGGAAATTTCTCCTGGACTAATTTCCATCTGTTGCTTCTTGTCCTGCCCGCTGGTGCTTTGGAAAATAGGTTGACTCCCTCTTCTTTGTGGCAACCCTCCAAATATTGGAGATATTTGAGATATGATGGCTCACATTGTCATATCCTTTCCTCATTTCAAAATGGAATTACCATGTAGGAACACTTTCACCAGCAGCAGTTAAAGGCAGAAGCACTCAAGATTTGCTAGTTTTACAGAAGAGAGATTTCTTCTTCGGGTTAAATGTTTTCAGAAAGGACTGTGTTACCTGCCCAACCCACAGCGGTCATGCATAGAGTTGTTGTATGCACCACGCCTTTTACATGCCCATCTCCTCCTCTGGAGATATTTTATTACACCTACATACATATATAAAGTGAAGCCCCAGGGAGGGGAAAAATGCTTAGCCCATAACAAAAGAAAGGAAAGAAAAATATCTCCTATTATATATTTAACAGAATATAGAAATTGCAAAAGACTGGAATTATTCTCACACATTTCCACATTTCAATTTCCAGTGGACTGCTTTCTCTGTAATCACATGCACTCTAATCTTTTACCACCTAGTCACAGATGTTGAAGTCAAATTTCCTTCTTTTTGTCTGTATTTAAAAATAATAATAATCATTTTTCCATCTACTGCAAATAACAATACTGATCCAGAGATGGAATACTGAAGTTGTAATTCAGTCTTTTGGGTCTGACTGCCATTCATTAATGCCTCGAGCTGTGAGCTTATTATTTATGACATCAGCAGAAGCTCTCAATTGAATTGCAGTCTTATATTTAATTAGGGACTAGGTATTATTTTGTATGCAATATCCAGAATTAAAATAAACCCTTTACCAAACATAATGGGCAAAAGCAGCAGCGTTTGAATATATATTCTAATTGATATTTCTTGTACTTATTCTAAAAGTAATCAAAACATATACTAAAATATTAATTATAATATTTTACTGTATTGTGGTTATGGATTTATTGCTGCCTCTTTTGGTTCACTCTTAATTACACATTGTATAGAAATGAAGATTTTTTTTTTTAATTGAAGACTTATTTGGGAATGAGTTAATGTATAATTCAGTTCAGCTCTTCATACTGAACTTTATATTAAACATAACAAAAGGTGCATTTAGCACAGTTTGCAAATATATATATATATATATATATATATATATATATATATATATATATATATATATATATATATATATATATATTCTTGGCTTTAGCAACATGCCGCTCAACCGGTGACAAAGCTCATAAAGGAACAAAGGAATAAAATCATGGAATCGTCCTTTTTTATATAAGCAGAGGTAGCATTTCAAAGCTTTAAAAAAAAGGGAGAGAAATCAAAGCGCTCTTGAATGCAGAGATCATATTAAAGGAAATATTGAATCTGTTTGCTTAAAAAATCTTACATTATTGCCAGCTTTTAAACTTGGCTCCCTTTTTGAAGGAGAACACCAGTTAGGGACAAAAAGAATATTTTCATGCAAAAATCCAGCACAAGTTCAGAAGCACAGCCAGAGGCCATTTCAAGTGGGCACACAAATTTAATTCAAGTTTTTCTTCCTTTTATTCCACATTTAACAAAGTTGAAGGATTTACTGACCTTTCTGATACTTGCTTAGGTTCAGTCACTATTGTTTGCCTCGGGTGGCATGTAAATATTGAGCTGGATTGTTACATCCACCCTGTGTGTGGAGCATGAGGAGGAAAAAAACATGAGAAAAGCAGGGAAATTCATCAAGATTTATAGAAAGTTTGATCCAGTGTTGGATAATGCAGATAGGGCATTTATTGGATAAGTTATCACAAGGTTCTTCTAGGAAGTACTTCCAAATTTCTTCAAATCCAACATTCCTTGTTTCCATTTTCCTTGCTTTTTTCAGTTGTCTGATCTTCAGTTTATTTGATCCCATTATCGCAATGCGTATTTTTGTAGCCTTTTGCAAGGGTGGGAAGTTGGGACACAGGGATATCTGTCCTATTTCCTCTACAGACCCACTTTTATAGACAATTTGGTTCTGAAAAGTAATTTACAGAATTCTCAGATAATAACTGTTCCCAGCGTTATACAGTGGTTCAAGAAGTATGATTTTTGTCAGGTCCCATAGATTCCTATTGGGACGCTGTTATTCTGGTGGGAGGGGGGAAGATTTAGGGGGATCTCTGTATGGGGTTTCTGTTTCTATTTCTTGCTTTGCTTTGTTGTAACTTTCGGGACATTGGGAGGGGGAATGGTGTGTTTAAATCATATCTTCCTATAGAGCAGGGGTGTCAAATGTTTCCCCTTTTTCATTTGAGCATGCAAGAAGGGGCAGGAAAGGAGAAGGGGAGAGAGGAAAGACAAAGAAAAAGAAAGAAAGATGGGAAGAGAACAAGGAAGGAAAAATAAGGAAAGAGGGGAAGGAAGAAGAAAGGAGAAGGAAGAGAGAAGGAAAAAGAAGAGAAGGGAGGGAGGAAGAGAGGGAGGGAGGGAGAGAGGGAGGGAGGAAGGAAGGAAGGAAGGAAGGAAGGAAGGAAGGAAGGAAGGAAGGAAGGAAGGAAGGAAGGAAATTAAAATGAGAGTGAGGGGGGTCTGAGAGAAGTCCTGCCTTAGCACTTGGCCACCACAAGTGCCCCGACATGAGTGACATCAAGCTGGCCAACCCACCCTGGCCACGCCTACCCCAGCCATGCCCCCACCAGCGCCCCCCCCGATGCAGCCCTCAATGAAATCGAGTTTGACACTCCTGCTATAGGGTTTTATGCTGAGACATAGAACCACTACCACTGCCCCGGCCATCCCCCTGCTACTTCCTCCTGCCAACCTCCCTACCACCCCCACAGACTGGACAGGGGCAAATGGCCAAATGTGGCCCATGAGCTATAAAATGCCTAGGTCTGATATAAATCATAACCCACCTGGTTGTCTTTAGTACTGAGTCAAAGTTACATGAAAAATGTGATTTATAGATAATATTAAACCCATACGATGACTTAAAGGAAATGCACTGAGCAAGAGTTTAAATCTGGTGGTGTCAGGCTTCAAAATCCAAGAAAGACACATTGAGGTTCTTTTAGTCAGTTTGCTTTATTGTTCCTCACTTATAGACAGAAATCTTGCCAAACTAAATCAGACTACTTGCACCATTAAACATATACTCTAAGAACTCCCAGAGAAGAGAGCCTTAACTCTCTTTCTCCCACACAAATTATATAAACTTTCCTGTCTCTTGCTCCTCTGAAATACAACTCCTTCTTCCCAGGAATTGGAACTACATTCCACACAGTGTAGCCTCAATGTAGCCTCTTCCAACTCTATTATTCTAATTTCCATTTTATCAGAGGCAGTTGTGGATGGGTGCTTGATAGGACAAGACTTGAAAAAGAAATTTTTATTGAATGATTTATTGAAAATCATGATACATTCCTTCCCCAAATGCACATTTGGAATTGCTTCCATTCAGGGGTGGGCTTCAAAAATTTTAGCAAGGGATTCTCTGCCTGATTGCTGGGTGGCCGTGGACATGGTGGGCATGGCCTAGTCAGCCTCCTGCACCACGATGGGTTGTGTGCGGGCATTTTTGTCCTCCCTGGGCTCCAGAGGCTTTTCTCGAGTCCCGGGGGGGGAGGCAAAAATGGCCTCCCCAGGTTCCAGAGGCCCTCTGGAGGTCAGAAATGGGCCCATTTCTGGCCTTTCCAAACTTCCAGTAGGCCCATTTTTTGCCCTCTCCGAGCCTCCGTGCGTGCCCTGCACTTACCTGCATCCAAAATGGGCCGTGTGGGGACTCCTGGGAGGGGCAGGATGGGGTTGGTGGGGCCAGTCAGGAGTGTGATTTGGGGGTTATCTGAACTTCACAGAATCTTAGCTAGAGGTTCTCCTGAACCTCTGAACCCCTGAAAACCCCCACCCCTGGCTTCCATTCAACTATCAGGAAAACTTCAGGTCTATTCCAACTTCTTGTTTATTCTTCAACACAATGGCCTGCACTGCTTTAAAAATCTGTGGCTTTTGCTTTATATTAGCTAAAGATATACTTGCCAGAAAATTAGCCCTTCAAGTCTGATATTCAAAATTACTAGAGATGTTTACTTATTTCCCTCAGGAATAATTAATAAGAGAAGTCCCCACAGGAAGAAATAGGATTTCATCTTATTTATTTGCCACTAACTTTATTAGCACAATTTCAAAGATGGTTCTAGAGTGAACATACAAAGTGCCTTTAAGGGTACTTCTGCTTTTTATCACCAGTGTCAGGGTTCAAGTAATAGATCCATAGCAAGCAAAACTTCGAGGCAAGTGGATTCCTCAAAGGGTAGCTCTATTGGAAATATCATAGTGGCACATATCTGGTGAAAACTGACTCTGAGGTCTCCCAGAGTTTTCACCTAACTAAAAGCATCAGTTTTTCACTTTCTCAGTCACATGGTCCAATCACAGCTCTGTCCAGTAACATCATTCCTCCTTCCAGGGATCAAGGAGCATGTCCTTGGTTCTCAAGAGAAAGTATTTTGTTTTGGCTACAAAGTCCCAACTATCTCAATTCCTGCCCCGCTATCCCTCAGCTCCAGTCGTAGCACTGAAGCTCCAAGATGACTTCAGTCAGGTCAGCTTCAGGGTTGAGAACTAGCAGTTTCCTTCTATAATTCAGTTACATAGAATGAAGCATCAGTTGTAGCTTCTAGATACTCTTCAAGGCTAGTTTTGAAGAAGTTAGCACTTTCATCGTATTCATATAATTGTGGTGATCAGGAAACACCCATAAATGCATTCCTGAGTCCTTTTGGCCAAGCTAAACTACCAACCTAGGCAGAGACACTGCATTTTGTGTGGTACTGTTATCACAAAGTTCTGAATTAGACCTCTTCTTCAATCACCTAAATTCCCCCTTCCCAGCCAATCAGCATTGGAATCATTAGCCATCTTGATTAAATGTTGGTATTTCCTTGAATTGTGAAAGAATCACCATCATGATAGTGATTCTAGAGCATGGTAGACATTAAAGTTACAGCCATTTTGTGTGCAGCTTTTTGTAGCTATTTTATTCTGAATCTAGACCTAGGTTGATATTAAATGTTTTTGACTGCATTGATGGCATTGGTTCCATTGTGCTCTTGTTTTGTACTTTCTGACATTCCCTAAAAATTTCAGGTCTAGGATGATACACTAAAACGAATAAGTGGAATGTGCTAGGTAGCTAGATGCCCATCTATATTCAACCAACAATTGACTTATGTGTAGAGTATGGTCATCTTTGTCTATCAACTTTCCCAATTAGCATAAAGGAATTTATCTTTACAGCCTTCAAATAGCTGGTGGTATTCTTGTCTTGCCAATATGCAAGTCTCATCAAAAACGAATATATTGTTCCCTGTGATATTTACAAATGCATTCTCATTAGTCTGAAAGTGACATGACCTGGTTTGCTGAAAGATGAAATTAAAAAAACATGTTTGTTTTTAAATGAATAACTGATTTCCTACTAAATCATCTAACACACTGTCTATTTATATTTCATAAGGACAAATGTTTCTGACAACTCTCATAATAGGTTTGTACAAGCATGCCATGTTCTTCCTAAGGAGGTTGGTTTGAGTGACATAAATTGCCATTAATGAAATTTTTAACAAATCAGGCTAAATAATTTTTAACTTTTAATGCACGGAGATGCAACATAACAAGACTAGCCTAGTGAGAAGTGACACTTGTTTTGGAAAGTGGCTTCAAACTATATTTATCCCATTAAACATGCACCATAAGAATCAATATATATGATTATATTTTAGGAAAATTCGTTTATGTACTGAAATAGACAGTAAAATGTGAACAAGTTTACTCGATATTCCTAGCAATTGCTAATATTTTTCTTTCTAATTTTTAAAAATTATATATAGTATTTTGAGGCCATCTTGTTGATTTAAGCTTTGTGATTTGGAAATATTGGAATAATGTTGAATTTGCCACTTGTATTAGTACTACTACTATTACGTTATGCCTTTTCATTATCAGATAGTTGAATTTTAAGGAGCACAGAATAAAAATGAAATGATTTAATGATATGGCAGACCCTAAGAACAGGACTGCTCAGAGAATCTGTCAACAGTCTCTGTGAAAAAATCTTTTTTTCTTGTGACGTTCACATAACTACCAACCAAGTATGACTGTTCTAAAATCATATGCCTATGTTATTTCCTGGTATTAGTACATTGCAAGTTAGATGGGAGATGATATGAATGTGGTAAATAGTTTTGTGAGTGTGTTAACCCAGTTTTGTACCTGAGGTGGGAGTCCAGTTCATGGCCTCTTGCTTTGTAGCCTAGTGCCTTAACCACTGCATTAAATTAGCTTTCCTTTTGTTTGGGAGTGGGCCCATTAAAAAAAAAATTAAAACAGGGAGGTGAAGAAGGTGTCACAGAAAGTGACTGCAAGGAGCCATATTCTGGAATCCTGGGCAAAATTCTTCTCTTGTAGCACTATGATGCCTTGGCATCTAAAAAGAACTCAGCAGTCAGTGTCAATTTCCTTTCTCATCTCTCTATTGAGGGTCATTCAGAATAACAGAATATATTTTTCTTTTATTGGAAGGGACCTTGGAGCAGTGGTGGGATTCAAGTAATTTAACGATTGGTTCTCTGCCCTAATGATTTCTTCCAACAACCAGTTTGCCAAACTGCTCAGAAAGTTAACAACTGGTTCTCCTGAAGTGGTGCGAACTGGCTGAATCCCACCACTGCCTTGGAGGTCTTCTAGTCCAACCCACTGCACAAGCAGGAGACAAATGACTGTCCAACCTCTTCTTAAAAACCTCCAATGATGGAGCATCCCAACTTCTAAAGGCAAGCCATTCCACTTTTCTTATAGAGCCTCCTGTCTAACTCTTATATCTAGCACTGACTCTTCATTTTTGTTATTTTGCCCTTAATTCTTATTTCATTTACTAATACATCCAGGAGTGGGCTGCTGGGGGTTTGCAGGGGTTCGGGAGAACATCTAGCTAAGATTCTGTGCAGTTCAGAGAACCCCCAAATCCCATTCCTGGCTGGCCCCATGCACCCCTTCCAGGAGTCCCCATGCGGCCTGTTGTGGATGCAGGTAAGTGTAGGTGCATGTGGAGGCTTGGGGAGGGCAAAAAACAGGCCTACCAGAAGTTCGGGAAGGGGCCTCCAGAGCCTGGGGAGCTGTTTTCGCCTTCTTGGAGGCTCGAGGAAAGCCTCCGGAGCCCGGGGAGGGCAAAAACATCCCCCCCAACTGTGGTGTAGGAGGCTGACTAGGCCACACCCACCATGGCCACGCCCACCCAGCAACCAAGCAGAGAACCTCTTGCTAAAATGTTTGAAGCCCACCCCTGAATACATCCCTGTTTTTCCAAATGTAATATTTCAATCTAGGCAATGAATATGCTTGATCATTGCTTTTGTTGCCCCTTTTTAGAGCAGAAAATTTTCAAAATAAAATTGCTGAGAGGGTTGGCCTAATATTCACAAATGTGTTGTTATCTCAGTTCAGACTGTAATTCCTGCACATGTATTCTAGTATAATTTTTAAAAGAGAGTCAGCTATGTGCGATTTAATTAAGGTGTCATACAATTTTACTCACAAGAAAGACAAAAATATTTTTAAAAAGTTATCACTGGACCTCATTTTTTTACACTGCAGCTGAAAAATATTCACCATCTGAAGAGAGAGAAGGAGAAAGAGTAGCTGGAGCTGGCAGAGGAAATCAGATTCATGTGAATAATCATGCCTGAAATTCTTAATGGCCAAAAGAAATCTCTGCAGCGAGACATCCAATAGAACTGGAAATTGGACATTTTAAATGTTTGACTAGTTGCATGATCCTTCCAAGTGTACTTGTTGAATTATTTGTAAATTCCAATCTGAACAAAGGGGGGGGATGATCAAAATATTCTAAGGCTCTTTCATATTCTGTTAAAATGTTTATTCAAATGTCTCATTTGCTCCAGCCCAGACATCTGGGTTTTGTAAGAATGCTTAAAACAACAAAAACAAAAGCATAGCTTTAGGGAAAGAAAAGTAAAATCAGCTCCACTAAAGGTAGATCAGCGCTTTGTAATTCCTCTCTGGACAAGGAGATGACTTGAGATTGCCCACAAGTGGTCCGAACAGTTGCTTCTTGTGAGGAAATTGCAAGATCTGAAGGGTTTATTGCTCTTGGAGACAAAGGAAAGCTATCTGCAGTCACACCACACTCATCCTAAATGTACTTTTCAAAAGACAATTGGACTTGTTTTTTTTCCCCTTGAAAATGTTTCGCTTTTCATCCAAGAAGTTTCTTCAGTTCTAGCTAAATAGTGGAGAACCATGATTGGATGATTGAGAATTTTCATAGACACTCACACCACAACTGACACCTTTATGGACACTAGGTCTACATACTGTATTTTTCGGAGTATAAGACACACTTTTTCCCCTCCTAAAAGAGGCTGAAAATTTGGGTGTGTCTTATACTCTGAATGTATCTTTTTCGAAGTTTTTTCTGAGCCCTAACGAGGCGCTAGCAAGTGAAGCGATCTCCACTTCCCTGCTTTGCCTGATCCTTCTGTCTTTCAGCTGTGAAGCTTTTTTTCATCCCTAACGAGGCACTAGAGAGTCAGAGGTGGGTTTCAGCAGGTTCTGACCAGTTCTGGAGAACTGGTAGCGGAAATTTTGAGTAGTTCGGAGAACCCTCATCTGTGAGCTGATTCAGGAGGGGGGAGCGGACCTGGCGGGTATTACAGAGACCTGGTTGGGCCAGGAGAGGGGGGTCCCCCTCATAGAGATGTGCCCACCAGGTTTCCGTGCATTTCATCAGCCGAGGGCACAGGGTAGGGGTGGGGGGGGGTGGTTATTGTAAAGGAAGGTCTTGATCCTAGGGAGGCCACTGTACCTCAGATAGCCAGCTGTGAGGCTCTCCTTGTGAAGTGGGGCCATGGGATGCAGGTGGGCCTGCTGCGTGGCAGCGGCCCTACCCGAGCTATTCAACATTATATCCGGGGTGGTGGTTGATACCCCCAGGCTCCTGATCATGGGGGATTTCAACCTGCCATCCATCGGTGAAACGTCTGAGGTGGCTCAGGAGTTCATGGCTTCCATGACAGCCATGGACCTGACCCAGTTAATTCATGGCCCTACTCACATAGGAGGACACACTCTGGACTTGTTTTTTGTCTCTGGTCAGTGGTTGAATGGCCTAGATACAGGGGATATAGCTATCGAACCCTTGTCATGGTCCGACCATTCTCTCCTTAGGGTTGACTTTCTGACCGCTATACCCCACCGCAGGGAGGCAGAACCGACTAGGTGGTTCCGCCCCAGGTGCCTGATGGATCCTGATAGGTTCCAAATGGAGCTTGGGCCATTTCCTGAGACTCTGGCTCACAACTCGATGGAAGACCTGGTGACCGCCTGGGATAGGCCGGCCGCTGGTGCTTTAGATTGGGTCGTGCCTTGGCAGCCTCTGACCCGGCGCCAAACCTTTCCGGCTCCTTGGTTCTCTGAGGAGCTGAGGGAGATGAAGCGCCGGAAAAGATGCCTAGAGAGTAGTTGGAGGGCTAGTCATTCCGAATCCAACCGAACATTAGTGAGGTCTTATATCAAGACCTACTTAGTGGCAATAAAAGCGGCAAAGTGTAACTACTTTTTCTCTTTTATCGCATTGGCAGATAATCGCCCAGCTACCCTGTTTAGGGTGACCTGCTCCCTTCTCCACCTGGGAGCGCGGGAAGACCCCTTGCAAGGACGAGCTGAGGATTTTGCATGTTATCTGCACAATAAAATCGCTCAAATTCGGGAAGGCTTGGACTCTGACTGGGTGGGTTCAAGCAGGATGTCCGAGGTGGGTCTTGAGAATGTTATCTGGGATGAGTTCGACCCTGTGACCCCTGAGGACGTGGACAGGATGCTGGGGAGGTTGAATGCAACCACGATGTCAGCATCTCAGCGCTGACATAGAAAAGGGAGGATGAAGCCTGAACTTTTGCCTGCTAAATCCCTTTGAAGATTCGGACTCCTTGGAGATGGGGGGGGGAAGCATTCCTGTGAACTGATGGGAAAAGGAATCAAAAGAGTGACTTGGAAGATAGCCAATGAGAAGCAGAGAATTGGGGATCGGAAAGGGAGGGATTGGGGGCAAAGGTCAGTATTGACCGCGAAAGAGCCAGGATCCGGTTGCTGTACTCGAATAAAGAAAAAATTTCCTTAAAGATTGGCAGTTTGGAAGTTCATTTATTTTGAGATAGCATCGAAGCCTGACACACATGTTTATTGGACCCGTGTCCCTCCTGGCTGGTACTGGCTACCCGGGAGGTTACACGAGGCTGGCTCCAGAGGATTATAAACGCTTCTTTGAGTGAGGGTTTCCTGCCTCCCGCCTTGAAAGAGGCAGTGGTGAGGCCCCTCCTCAAGAAGCCCTCTCTGGACCCGGCTGTTTTGGCAAACTACCGCCCAGTCTCCAACCTTCGTTTTGTGGCGAAGGTTGAAGAGTGTGGTTGCGTGACAGGTCCCGCAGTACCTGGATGAAACTGTCTATCTAGATCCATTCCAGTCCGGCTTCAGGCCTGGGTACAGCATGGAAACGGCATTGGTCGCATTGGTCGATGATCTCTGGAGGGCTCGGGACAGGGGTTGTTCCTCTGTTCTGGTACTATTAGACTTCTCAGTGGCTTTTGATACCATCGACCATGGTATCATGCTGCACCGGCTGGAGGGGTTGGGAGTGGGAGGCACTGTGTTACGGTTCTCCTCCTATCTTTCCGACCTGTCGCAGTCCGTGTTGGCAGGGGGGCAGAGATCAACCTCAAGGCACCTTGTTTGTGGGGTACCGCAAGGGTCGGTCCTCTCACCTCTCCTGTTCAACATTTATGTGAAGCCGCTGGGTGAGATCATCCGTGGTTTTGGGGTGCAGTGCCATCTGTATGCTGCTGACACTCAGCTGTACATCTCCACCCCAGACCACCCCAATGATGCCCTTGAAGTGATGTCCTGGTGCCTGGAGGCCGTGCGGGTCTGGATGGGGAGGAACAGGCTCCGACTCAACCCCTCCAAGACCGAATGGCTGTGGTTGCCGGCGTCCCGATATAGCCAGCTGGTGCCATCACTGGCTATTGGGGGAGAGTCATTGGCCCCCACGAAGAGGGCTCGTAACTTGGGCGTCCTCCTGGATGCACGGCTGTCTTTAGAAGAGCATATGACGGCCGTGGCCAGGGGGGCTTTTTATCAGGTTCGCCTGATATGCCAGTTGCACCCCTTTCTGGATCGGGACTCCTTATGCATGGTCACTCATACCCTCATTACTTCCCACCTGGACTACTGTAATGCTCTCTACATGGGCCTCCCCTTGATGAGCACCCGGAAGCTCCAACTGGTCCAGAATGCAGCCGCGCGGGTGATTATGGGGGCAGCATGGCGCTCCCATGTAACACCTCTCATGCGCGAGCTGCACTGGCTTCCGGTGGTCTTCCGGGTGCGCTTCAAGGAATTGGTTCTCATCTTTAAAACGCTCCATGGTTTAGGGCCTGGGTATCTACGAGACCACCTTCTGCCACCAATGACCTCCCACTGGCCAATATGCTCCCACAGAGAGGGTCTCCTCAGGGTGCCGTCGGTCAAGCACTGGTGACTGGTGACCCCCAGGGGGAGAGCCTTCTCTGTGAGGGCACCTGCCCTCTGGAACGAGCTACCCCCAGGGATACGACTGATCCCGGACCTCCGTACTTTCCGCTGGGCACTGAAGACTTTCTTATTTCAGCAAACTGGGCTGGCTTAAAATTTTTTAATGGGTTAATTTTATGGGTAAAGGGTTTTAAATTGGGGAAGCCAAACTGATTTAATTATTTTTTAAACTATTTTAATTTTCATATTGTATGTATTTTAATCTTGGCTGTTCACTGTCCTGAGTCCTTTGGGAGAAGGGCGGTATAAAAATTTAATTAATTAATTAATTAATTAACTGGTAGTAAAAATTCTGACTGGCCCCGCCCCCATTTATTGTCTGCCTCCCAAGTCCCAGCTGATCGGGAGGAAATGGAAATTTTGCAGTAACCTTCCCCTGGAGTGGGGTGGGAATGGAGATTTTACAGTATCCTTCCCCTGCCACACCCACCAAGCCATGCCCACTAAGCCATGCCACACCCACCAAGCCACACCCACAGAACCAGTAGTAAAAATTTTTGAAACCCACCGCTGTAGCGAGTGAAGCAATCTCTGTGGTTTGCCTGCTTTTCTCATTGCTTCTCTCTCCAAAGACCAGTTGGCTTCCTTTTCTAATCATTTTTTGAAATCACTTGTAAACTGCTTGTCAACTATTAGAAATATTTCAATCAACATGTTTTATAGTCCCAGATGAATTTTCTTCAACCCTTAGCTAAAGTAGTTTTAAATACAAGTTTAAGGACTTAAATAATTTTTTTTAATGGTTCTTTTTGGCTATCTTCTATTGACTTCCAGTCAATTACCTGAATGGCTTTAAATTCCAATCTTATATGCTTTTATTCTACCTTTTAATTATAATTATTTCCCCTCTATTCTTCATCTTCAACACTCACCTGGGAATTTGGTTAAGATTAATAATATTAGCTGACTGAAGTTTATCCAGTGAGCGTCACGCATTAATGGAAGACAGACTCTGGAATTGATCTGATGTTTAAATCGTAACATTGCACTTGCTCTTTACCTAACTTTCCTTGCAATCTTTATATGGCAATTAAATAGATTTAGGGAGGAGAGATTTGTCAGTGACTGTAAGTCATAATGGGTATATGAGTCCTCCACCTTTGGAGAAACATAACTCTGGCTAACAAAATGCAAGGAAGGACATGTTGACTTTCCTTTCTGACCATAGGATTCCCAGGAGTGTCAGATTCATCACTGTGAGAAACAGGATGTTGGTGATGATGTTATCCAGCAAGATCTATTTTATATTCCTGTTTATTATTTATTTGTTGTATTTTTGTCCTACTCCAAAAACTAAAGGCAGAATTGAGGGCTTATCTTGTTTAATCTTGACAATAAAAACCTGTAATGTAGGTTGGACTGAGAGTTGTCCCAAGAAGTGAACTTAGATCTCTCACATCCTAAACTCATACTTAATCTTTGCACTATATAGATTCTCAAATAGCACATTTTTGTTGTTGTTGTTGTTGTCTTAAAATCCTTGATGGGTTTTCTGATATCCTACCTATATTCCTTCAGATCTACTCTTTGGAAATGGTAACAGTTCCATTTCATTAGATTGCACTAAATAATAAATAATAAATAAATAAATAAATAAATTTATTTCTATATTGCCCTTCTCCCGAAGGACTCAGGGCGGTGTACAGCCTATTAAAAAACACAAAGACAAACATCAATTAAAAATAATTACATAATTCGGCTGAAATTTAAAACCCCCAAAATTTAAAACCCAATTTAAAAATCATTAAATTGATAGCCTGGCTTGGCAGAACAGCAGGGTCTTGAGGGCACAGCGAAATACACGGAGGTTGGAGATCTTGCGCATTTCCGTATTACCTGTATACATTCACTAGATGAATGTATACAGGTAATCCTTGATTTACAACCACAATTGACCCCAAAATTTTTGTTGCTAAGTGAGACAGTGGTGAAGTGAATGTTGCCCCATTTTACAACTTTTCTTGTCACCGTTGTTAAGTGAATCACTGTAATTTGTAACAGAGTTACTAAGTGAATCTGGCTTCCCCATTGACTTTGCTTATCAGAAATTCACAAAAGGTGATCACATTACCCTGGGACGCTGCAACCTTCATAAATATCCATCAGTTGCCAAGTATCTGAATTTTGATCATATGACCGCAGGGATCCTACAATGGTTGTAAGTGTGAAAATCTGTCATAAGTAATTTTTTTTCAGTGCTGTTTTAACTTCAAATGGTCACTAAATGAACTGTTGCATGTCAAGAGCTACTTGTATAAGCTAAAATATTTTATTAAAATCTTATTAATATGACAATGAATGTTGTACTTGTAATATGTACTCTCAATGAATGTGTACATGGTTGTTTTTTGTACCCACCTGTCTTTTTGCAGTTCTCCACCTTCTCTCCCCCTTTGAAAAAGGAAAAAGAAGACTGAAAAATCTCAGATTAAAGAATAGAGGCCAACTCCTTTCATCCTTTAATTATTTCATTATAGGAGGTACAACAGAAGCTAATATTCAGCAGGCTAAGTCACAGGTTTTTCGACAGAATGCAAAATTTTGTCCTAAGGATTTGGTTTTTTTTTTTTCCATATTAGTTAATTAATTTCTGTTTCTTCTTGTCTTTACTAATTTAAATGCCTTTAAAGGCATGTCAAGGGAATGCAATGTCATTTGCAATGCTTTGTGTGCCCAACAGGCCAATGTTATATCCTGACATGCCTTAGCATGACACTAATGTGATTATCTGTATTTTATAGGCCATAAACCAAGCAACTTTAGAATCTCCAATGATTCTCGTGCATTATTTGTCCACCTCCATCATTCTAATCACTTGTCCCATTGAAGGCTTCAGTGTCCAAAGAATTATGGGAGCAGATGTAGGGCATAATCAAAGAAGCTGTCAAGAATCACTTTAGGAAATGAAGACACACTCAGTGCCTGTTTCCTTGAATAGATGTTGTTTAATTAACCCGCAGGAACTCAACATAGCAACTTTCCATCTGCAATTCGGTCAGCTTATTGTAGAACTCGATGTCTTGAATTTTATTCAGGGTCCACCCCCACAACTACTTTTAAAAGGGCAAGAAGTAACTTCTTGGTGCCTTGCCTACAAATGATTAAAGTGCTTTTATTTAAAAACATAGTAACAGGCACAGTTTTACTTTTATTTATTTTTTTAACTAGAAACTAGAATTTTAGTCTGATTTAAAACGTGTGTGCATGTGTGCATTATGCGTGTAAAAGAAAAAAAGCTAAGTAGTTTAGTATTGCAAAATGCTATTCATTCTTGCTTAATTCTAACTCATTTTCTAATGGTTATATTTTAACAGCAGATCATACACAGTGAGCTGACATTTTGCTTGAACTTTCCATCATCACTTTAAGATCCCTTTCCTGATCTTTTACTGCCAGCTCAGATCATATCTCTGTGCTTATGTGAAATTGCAATTTCAATATGCATTAGTTTACTCTTCCATACATTGAATTATATTAGCTATGTTAATGCTCATTCCCTCATTATCTATATTTTATTGGAGCACTTTGCAAACCTCTCTTTTTTGAACCACACAAATAATTTAAGTTCACCAGCAAAAGTTCTGCTGGATTAGGAACTAGTGACTTTCTGCTTCTAAAACAGAAATTATAACCATTGTCTGCTGCAGCATTCATGGTAAAAGTAGCTCTAGATGGTATTAACAAAGCCTGTTCGATGTAGTGGTTAAGGCATCAGGCTAAAAACAAGAAGAATGTAAATTCTAATCCTGCCTTTGGCATAAGGTCAACTGGGTGATCTGAGGCCAATCACTCTCTCTCAGCCCTAGGAAGAAAGCAATGGCAAAACACTTATGAAAGCTTGCCAAGAAAACTGCAGGGACTTCTTCAACCATTGCCAGGAGTCAACATTAACTTGAAGACACACACATAGAGTAATGGTATAATATTACCCAATGGTTCCAATAAAGAGGCATTCCTTCCTCTAGTAGTCAATGAAATGCTGGAGTTAGACTGCCACAAACCAAAACAGTCAGGAATGCTTGAGGTGAGTGTACTTTGAAAGTGAGTGTACTTTAGACTTAGACTTAGAATAACTTTATTGTCCCTTGAATGTACACTAATTGGCATACATTAAAATGAAATTTTGTTCCATACAGCTCTCAGAGGTGGTCACCACCCCCAATGTTACACTACATAAACATGACAAAATAAATAAATAAATAAATTCAAAATTATGCCTATATCCACATATATTATATGACATGGAGAAACAACACAGTCTTGTTCAGATGTATACATGTGCATGGCGAGAAGAACGAATCTTGCAAGTTTACTAGACAGATGGCATAGGGAACAAAGCTGTTACAGAATCTGGTAGTCCTGCTAGAAATATTTCAAAACCTCCTTCCAGAGGGGAGCAACATAAACAGACCATGAAATGGGTGTGTGGGGTCTCTGACAATGCTTTGAGCTCTAAGCACATAGTGCTTATAAAGCAGTATCCTAAATGACAGGAAGGAAGCTTTCTATAATCTTCTCGGCTGTCCTTACCACTCTCTGTATGGACTTTCTCTCTGAGGCACTGCAACACCAAACCAATCAGTGATGCAATTTGTAAAAATGCTCTCAATTGTGCCTCTGTAAAAAGTGGCCAGGACAGAAAGAGAAAGATGTGCTCTCCTCATCTGATGCAGGAAATGCAGACATTGGTTTGCACACTTCACTAAGGATGATGTGTGGAGAGACCAGTTCGATTGTTAGTTATCTGCACCCCCAGATACTTAATACTGTTGACCACCTCTACAGTTGCATCCTTGATACTGAGTGGAGTATGACCATGCCTGCTCTTTCTAAAATCTACGATTATCTCCTTTGTTTTACTAACATTTAGAACCAGGTTACTTTTATTGCACCAGTCCACCAGCGCCTTCACCTCTTCCCTATAAGCAGCTTCATTGTCATCCCGGATAATTTGGAGGTAATGCTGAAAAATGCACTCTTAACGATTAAATACAAGTTGGCATTTTGTTTATTTTTTATTTTCTCTTGATTTGAAAAGAACTGTGTACATTTTTAAAAATATTTTTCACATCCTTCTCTACTTTAGCCCATTCTGAACTTTTGCATTCTGGATACCAGTTCTGCAGTTCTGTATTTTTCCATTGTGACTTGGCTATCTTTCCATTTCCTGGGTGGCTTATTTTGTTGCTTTGTTATATCTTCAGATCTTCACTAAGCTTTTTGTGAAACCATATTAATTTTATTTGCCATCGTCCATTCTGCACTCTGCAACTGAGACCTCCAAATGCCTCCTTCTTATTCCCTCCTGCTGTAATGGGATCCTGTTTATCATTGCTCTGAGTTTATTAAAAGATCTGTTACTTTGCGAGGTAAATGACTGAGCATGTTGAGCTTTATTTTCCCTTCAAATTATGAACTCCCACATCACTTTCACCCATCATGTTACTTCTGCTTCATCACCTAAATCTTCCTTATTGGAAATGGTACTGAGGTACTTTATTCTAACTAGGCAGTTGTTGTATTCAGCTTGGATTATTTTATTTTTTTTGCCTTATAAAACAGGAGATGCCATCATCCTTAAAATAGTACTAAACCTTTCCCTCAAACCCTATTGTCAACAAAACGTCCAGCTGAATTAATGAACTGTATGCCTGTTTGAAAGTGGATTGGACTTGGGAATTGTGGCATCAGTTGTCATAGTGACTATCACCCAATCAAGGAATATAAACCCATGCCTGGCAGTGTTTAGGTAAAGGAGGCTTTTGTGAAGTTGTCAGGCTAAGATTTATGATGGCAAAACCCATCGTTGGCAGCCAAATCAATGGACCACTTTTTCAGAGATCCTGCTCTATTTAAACATTTGAGATTATGCCTAAATATTAAGAGGCCTCATGTTTCCGGAGCCTCTTTTCTTATTAATAGATAATATTTTATAAACTAAGTATAGGCAAGCTTGCTATTTGTATACCTGTCCAATAAACAGAACCACTGCTGTTTTATGTGTGCTTAACTAGAAATGTCAGGACTTACAAACGAACAAATATAGAGGATATTGTTTTATGTTCACGATTAAAACATGCTGAGTGATCTAAAAATGACTGTGTGTAGATAAACAAGTGGATTAAAATTAGGTACTCTCATTCTTTCATTGCTGAAACATTAATTGTAAGAGTTCATGCCTTTTAATGTTAATACATACCTTTTAATGATGTATGTTGATTTATATTAGATTACATGTTGACTGACAGACTTTTAAACAGGAATTTAAATTCTCCATTTTCTTTAATTTTTAAGTCATTGCTTACAAAGACATAACATGCAATATTGCTGTTTTATTAACTGCTATTAATGGTAACCATTCTCAATAACATTGAGATTGTTATCAACAGCAAGGTTTAACTGTTCAGTTGTTTATTTGGCCAGTGCCTACATAATTATTACCTTATACTGGTGCTTGTCAGTGTTTTATTAACAATTGTTTGATTGAAAGTAGGTCATAAAGCCTTGGTTACATAAAGGTTTTCAGCAACTACCCTTGTTACAAGCAACTGTCTTATTTTATTTGGCTTTATTATATAATATTTTATGCAAAAAGTCGAGAACATATCATTCCCTTTCTTAACACTTAGTACTGCTGATGAATAGGTAAATAAAGCATTGTTTCTTCCCTTCTAAGTTTGTGTTTGATTTAATGAAGGAGAAATTCAAAAGTTCTTTAGAAAAAGAGAAGGAAGACTTTTTTTTCACTGAGATTATCCCAGGGACAATCACACTGATTTAGGGATGAGATGACACCATATAACCTTTCATTGTAGACTTATCTTTCCAACTTTCTGAGACCTTTTGACTTCCCAGATTTCCATTCAGTCCCAAGGAAATACAACCCCATTGTAGTTTTCCCCCAGGCCATTCTCATTAGTAGTGTTCTTGTTACTGCTAAAGGGACTCCTCTGTTCAGGGAATAGTTGAAGAAATTCCTCCACCAAGCTTGCTGTGGCAAATTTGGTTGCATGTTGCTCAGCTCTAATCTAGGAGGTTCAAACAATACTCAGTAAAATTATATTACAGGATGCCATTGTTACAAAGAGAAGACATCTTGCAATCCAACAGGCTGATACAGTGGCAATCTCACAAGAAGACACAGCTGCTTTAAAATATTGAGGCAGGTGCTATGTTGCACTGCTCTGAAGCTGCTTTTTGATATTAAATAAAGTAATGTACAGCCATGCTAAACCATTTTCTTCTCCTTTTAGAACCCAACCTTTAAAATTCCTTCATCCCCATCTCCCTCAGAGCTTTTGAAAACAATATATGGATGACAGAAACAGTGTGAGGTGTCCACCAAAGAAACAGTAAAAGCTTAAGACCACAGTAGATGTGTGAAGCTGCAATTTAATGCCTTTAAGTATATCATCAGAAGCATGGACTTGGCACAAATGTCTCCACTGGAGCAGAAACACCTTGGCCTGTAGCCTCTGAGAGTTTATCTGTGCCATGGGAGATATTTACTGTGATGTACACACGCCTGAACAATGAATGAACAGCTTGCAGATATATATTAATCTATTTGATGACCTAGATAAAGAAGAAGAAAATTAATGCTAACAATAAGTCACTACCCTTTCAATGATGGCATTTTTCTACCAAGCACTTGCACTCGTACTGGTACTTATTTAATTTTGTTTCTCTTTAATTCCCCCCCACCATGTCTTATCATCCCCACCAAAACTCATTTAATTCTTTCATTGGTGAAATTGAGCAGTTTATCTTTTCCTCTATAGGAAGGGTCTATCCAGCTGATGTTTTCAGGTATATTTGAATATGGGGCAGGAACTATTTTACTTGGATGCGTATCAAAGTATGAAGTAGTAAGCTCCATTCCATTAAAGATAGTCAATACTGTACATGCAACATTCCAAGCCCACCTATTTTCCTCGGTAAGTACAGTAGTGGCCAAAATTGTGGAAACCTTTTGGGAAAAGTGTATTTTTGAGGTTTGATGGCTAATAACGTTACTTTTGTTTTGGAGTTTCAAGATCAGTGGTTCATTCCGGATCTTGCGAACCGGCAGTAACGGCGGCGGGAGGCTCCGCCCATCCTCCTGGATGTCATCAAGGATGCTCTGCACATGCGCAGAAGTGCCATGCACAAGCGAAGCACATACACATGCACATTTCCATTGTGAACCGGTAGCAAAGGTAAGTGGAACCCACCCCTGTTCAAGATAATCATATTCCACTGTTGGAATAGCCTGGGAATAGCCCAGACCTTAACCCAATTGAAAATCTATAGAGCCGACTAAAGAAACTTGTTAGTCAGAAGCGACCCAGCAATAAAACCCAGTTAATAGAAGCAATCATTCAATCTTGGTTTCACATTATAATAGCTGCAGAACTAAAAGACTTGGTTCACTCCATGGGAAGACGTTGTAAGGCCATAATTCATGCTAAAGGTTACCCAACTAAATATTAACTGACATGGTGATAATTTTTGTATATCTCGTTTTTTTCTATGGTGATATTTTTTGTATATCTCGTTTTTTCTACGTGTTTCACTTTTCTTCTTTATACTGTAACTGCTATTCTAATAGCAAATCCTTCATAAAAGTTATTGCATTACATTCTTGATTAAATTGTCTTTCCATTGATATATAATTTTATGGTACTACTCAAAAAAAAAAAAAGTGGTGTTATTAGCTAGTTTTAGAAAATACACTTTTCCCAAAAGGTTTCCACAATTTTGGCCACTACTGTAGAGTCTGTCAATATCTCTGTGAGGATGAAGGTCATGATTCATTGTCATTATTTTTCTGGTCTTCCTAGCCAGGTCTTCCCATTCATCTTGAGTCCAGTCCACTTTTCAGCTTTATGGGGTAGATAAAATTGAAAAATGGGTATGAACACAGTAAACAAAAGGGGGCGTATTTTTACATTTCTTTTTCCAATTTTCAGAGGACTTGCAATATCTTAAAGAGTCATTTGTTGAGCGAGGCAACTATAGAAATAATAATCAAATATACATTTCTAATTTTTAAAAAAACTATGCAAGCCCTCTTTTGGAGGCTAGCTAGACCAGAGATCTCCAACCTTGGCAACTTTAAGACTTGTGGACTTCAACTCCCAGAATTCCTCAGCCAGCTTGGCTTTGCTGGCTGAGGAATTCTGGGAGTTGAAGTCCACAAGTCTTAAAGTTGCTAAGGTTGAAGACCCCTGAGCTAGATTATAGTTTTAGTCTTGTAATAGTCTTAGTCTTGTAATCTCACCAGGCTCAAGGTTGACTCAGCCTTCCATCCTTTCTAAGGTAGGTAAATTGCCCCCCCAGTTGTGGGGGCAATAAGCCGACTTTGTATAAATATACAAAAAGGATGAAGACTATTGCTTAGCACAGTGTTTCCCAAACTTGGGAACTTCAAGATGTATGGACTTCAACTCCCAAAATCCCACAGCCAGCCATGCTGGATGGGGAATTCTGGGAGTTGAAGTCCACACTTCTTAAAGTTCCCAAGTTTGGGAAACACTGGCTTAGCACATTGTAAGCCGCCCTGAGTCTCCGGAGAAGGGCGGCATATAAATCAAATTAAAAAAAAAAATAGTGGGAGGCTGAACTTCTGATTTTCAGTAATCCAACTATTGATGTTTGAGGAGAGCTCTGGAGAGCACAGATAAAAGAGACTCCCTGAAGTTCTGAGGCTGTAGGTTGCTAAGCTCTGCAGGTATGTGGGGCTGTTGAACATCCAAGCTTAAAAGTCTTTGACAACCTTGCTACACAGTAATGGTTCAACCAAGATTGTCTGAGTGACATTTTCTGGATGTAGAGCATGAGCATTTCAGGTGGTCCTCATTTTATAACCACTTGTTCAGTGACTGTTCCAACAGTGCCGAATGACTAGTAGTTATCACCAGTTCTTGTACTTACATTGATTTGCAGCACTTCTACAGTCATGTAATCACGATCCGGACTCTTGGCAACCCATCCAGATTTCCAACTGCTGCATCATCCCTCAGTCACACGAACATGCTTTGAAACTTTCCTTGATGGTTTTTCAAGAGCAAAGTCAATGGGGAAGCTTCAAGAAATTGGCCGTTGCACTCACCTGAGTTCCTCATTTAACAACCCAAGCAGTCCTCGCTTAATGATGGCAATCAGTGATCGCTGGAACTGCCAACACTAATGGCACGTGATGTTGCACTTCATGACTGCATTGCTTAGTGACAGAAATTCAGATACCAATTACAGCCTGGGCTATGAAGCCATAGTCAGCATCACTACCCCACATTATGTGTACATATCAAAATATGCAGAATAGGCATTGTAAACAAAGCATCCATTCATACAATGTCCACAAGACATTGTGGTCCAGTCTTGTCATCATGCAGCTATGGATATTCTTTTCTTTATGTCAAGGTCAGGAAATGAAAATGTCCCCACCATGACTCCTTTCTAAGATTCGCTTAGAAAATTAGAAGGTGATTAAATCAACTCTCTGAATCAAATCAGGTATTCAGTTTGATCAGGTAAATCAGTTCAGATACTTTCAAATGGTTTGAGAAAGAGTTAATCTTTTTTTTTCACTTAAAACTTATTAAAATCAGTTCAAACCATTAAACTACATCATTAAATTGGATGGAATCAATGGCGTGGATCTTATTTAATGTCTGAGTTGTATGTGAGGTGATCTATGTGTGTTTACATACATGGGAAGAGAGACATAGGGGTAGGGGTAGGGGTAGAGGTACCATATGGATAGGATGGATTGGGGGGGGTAAGGAACAGGGAGAGAGAAAGAATTTCCCAGTAATTAAAGTGCACAAATAGACTTCCAATTTTAGGTCTGAACTAAAAAACAAATATTCCTGTCTCATCTCAGATTGATTCCTGTAGTAACTGCTATGAAGACAGAATTATCTGAGGGACTTTTTATCTGTAATGTCATGATAGATAGGCAATTGGGATCATCCAGAACTAGTTTTGATACTAACAGCCAGAAAACTGTTACTCCTAAAGAGGTCATAATATGCTGATGGGTAGCAAACTGAAAGCACTTTCAAACTAGCTGTGCTACTCTACAAATTTTCCACTTTTCCCAGTCTTTTATATGTTTCATGCTTGGCATTCAAACATTCCATGATGGCCCTCAAGGAACTGAGACTGAAGCTATTATCAAGGAGCATGACAGATAATTTAGTGCAGTGTTCATCTTCCTTCCATCTCTTCATATTTGCATAGTTTTCTGTTATTTCAAGACTCCACAGGAAGGAATTTTCCTAGTAGCTCAAACCATCTGCTTCAGATGATGTTACTGGCAGCTTGTTTTCCTGCCACACTGTAGTCAGAATTCAGGCTTTTTTTTTTTTTTCTCACTCGATAGTGACAAATGTCCTTGTGGATTTTATGTGCCACCCTGAAAATATATGCCAGTCTTCAGATAATCAAGCAGGAAGACCGATAACAGCTGTATGCAAACAAAGATAAAATAATTGCAAACCGCTCAGAATGGAGGATTACTTGAATTCACAAACACAAGCAAACACCTGCTCATTCAGGAATCTATAATATTTTGGTAAAAAGCTCTCAGAATAGCTTAATTATTTAAAAAAAATGTTATTTGAATCTATCTATGGATAAGGTCTTCTTCATTTTCTACCATGGCATGAATATGTCCAGGAACCTTTTTTTTTTTTCCCCTCTTGGCTCAGTCTTCATGACGTTGCTTTTGTCTCATTCTCCAACTCATACCTAGAACCAGGCGTGAAATCCAACAGGTTCTGGAGAACCGGTAGCGGAAATTTTGAGCAGTTCGGAGAACCGGCAAATACCACCTCTGGCTGGCCCCAGAGTGGGGTGGGAATGGAGATTTTGCAATATCCTTCCCCCAGGAGTGGGGAGGGAATGGGGATTTTGCAGTACCCTTCCCCTGCCATGCCCACCAAGCCACATCCACAGAACCAGTGGTAAAAAAATTTGGATTTTACCACTGCCTAGAACAATCTGAAGCCATCCTTGGCTGTTCTATTTTTTCCCCCTTTTTCTGCTGTGGTTATTATTTTTTTTTAAATTTGATTTATATGCCGCCCTTCTCCAGAGACTCAGGACGGTTTACAATGAGTTAAGCAATAGCCCTCATACTTTTGTATATTTTATACAAAGTCAGCTTATTGCCCCCACAAACTGGGTCCTCAATTTACCTACCTTAGAAAGGATGGAAGGCTGAGTCAACCTTGAGCCTGGCAAGATTCGAACTTACTAATTGCAGACAGCTGGAGTTAAATTACAATGCATTAGTCTGGTGAACTATCCAGGCTCCTATCCAGGTTATGATTTGACCATGCTTCTCTGACCAAGGGTCTGCTGATATAGTCAGATATTTGGATCTAGTTGGTTTCTACTGGTTACCTTGCATATAGTGGGCACACTTCCTCTGCTCTAGTTATTGGTCACTGTTCCCCGTGGCCATTTTACCTTGGTTTAGAGGAGGAACTAAATACCTGGCATTCACAGAGGAATCTGCCTACATAAAGCCATGGACTAGCAGATTAGAATAATAGAATAACAGAGTTGGAAGGGACCTTGGAGACCTTCTAGTCCAATCCCCTGCTCAGGCAGGAAACCCTATACTATTTCAGACAAATTGTATCCAATCTCTTTTTAAAAATCTCCAGTGTTGGCGCATGCACAACTTCTGGAGGCAAGTTGGTCCATTGATTAATTGTTCTAACTGTCAGGAAATTTGTCCTTAATTCTAGGTTGCTTCTTTCCTTGATTAATTTCCATCCATTGTATCTTGTCCTGCCTTCAGGTGCTTTGGAGAATAGCTTGACTCCCTCTTCTTTATGGCGACCTCTTAGATTTTGGAATCAAAAAATTTCCTTGGAACTTCCTTCATGTCTTACCCAGGAGCATCATTAACAGAAGTTTAGTGTTTTTTTTTGAAAAGCTCTAGTCCTGTGTCGCACAAAATGTGAAGAGACTCACATTTTGCCAACTAGATGGATGTGTTCAAATGTTCCAATTCTGCTGAGAATGGATTTTGCGTGATCATACTTTAAAAATGAATTTACCATTTTTAAAAAATATTTTGGAGATCTCTGAGATTCCAGCCGGAGAGATAACAACTCTTGCTCTGATCAGTCAACACTGCAATTTCATGCAGCCACAGTTTCTGCAGCCATTTGCACAATGCACTACGTTGTTTATGCTATTCTTGGTTGAGGTGCGTGAGATATCAAAGAGAGTTCCATCTGTGATCCTGGGCTACCTCAAGTCCACCATCTAGCGTTCCTTTTGGAGTCAGTTTGCTCAACTTTATTTTGTGTGCCAGTTGTGACTATTCCTGGATCAGAAGGCTCATAACATCTAACTTTTGCACCCATAGTTAGACTATTACAATTTGCTTTATGAGGGTTGCCCTTGAAAACTATTCAGAAGCTACAAACCATCTAGAATAGCGGTCACCAACTGGTGGTCCATGGACCATTGGTGGTCCGTGAGAAAATTTTGGTGGTCTGCAGAAAAATTATTGGCATTTTTTTATATTGCACTAAATCAGAGGTCCTCAAACTGGGCCGGATATGTGCAATGAACATTTGTGTTGCTGCAGAGAAAGGAGTCTTTTTGTGTAGTGCAGAGGGGGCAGAAATTCCAACTTGGGGTCTGCTTCAGCCTCCCGGTGCAGGGCTTTGGCGAAGGCTGGAGGGAAGTGCTACTGGTGGCGAAGAGCCAAAGGGCCTTATTCCAGTGGGACTACATCATGGCTTGGAACTGGCTGACCATCTCAGCCTGCTGAGCCTCCAGGCGCCAATACCTGGCCTTGCACTCCCTCAGATCTTCCCTCTGCTTGGAAAGCCTATGCTTGTAGTCCTCAGTGAGGTGCTTTTGCTGAGCCTCCTCCTCAGTCAGATCCAATTTGAACTGAGCCAGCTGTTTTGCCAATTGCTTCCCATGCTTAGCTCCAACAACTGCTTCCTGTTGGGGCCCTAAGGAGACTGGGCTGGCTGGTGAGGAGTGTCTGGGAGGGGAGGGGCAAGTAGAGGCTGTCGAGGTGCCCCTTGACATGAGTGACATCGAGTTGGCCATGCCCACCCAGTCACATGCCCACCTAGCCATGCCCACCCAGCCAGTCATTAGGCATATCATATTAATGGTCCACGGGATTTAAAATTATGAAGTGGTTAGTGGTTCCTGAGGTCCAAAAGGTTGGGGACCCCTGGTCTAGAATACAGTAATCTCAGCATCTGTTAGTTAGTCAGATTGTATGGTGCCCACTTGCTTTGCAACAGTAGATAGTTAACAACTAGTTAAATGAATGAATGAATGAATGAATGAATGAATGAATGAATGAATGAATGAATGACATCATGCATTATGACATTCATATACCTACACAAATAAAGACCCAGAAAATGGGCTTATGTAACCTCCTTGATGTATTGTACTTCACTATGTTACAGGAGTACTTTGAGAACTATATTGATTGCCTATTGGCTTCTGGATACAATTCAAGTTCTAATGGTCAGATTAGACAAATTTGTTGAATAAAGATCTGTTGGCATTTGTCATGTAGTTAGTTAAACAGAAACTCTGGTTTCAGAAGTGTTAACACCTTTGCTGACCAGATTGGCAAGTGAGCAATAAGAGAGGGATAGAATCAATGTGCACTTTTGAATGAATGGCCTAAGA
The DNA here is from genome assembly GCF_029215685.1 of Pituophis catenifer annectens. Taxonomy (NCBI): domain Eukaryota; kingdom Metazoa; phylum Chordata; class Lepidosauria; order Squamata; family Colubridae; genus Pituophis; species Pituophis catenifer. Next base: position 55,726,272 of record NW_027256882.1, read on the forward strand.
AAAATACAGTGGAATACGGTAGAGGATGGGCTTCTTTGCTTGGTGGCCAGCAAACGCAAATGACAGAATAGCAGATTAAAGCTGAAAAAAATGCTCTTTTTGTGCTTGAACTCAGGCTGTACATCAGACCTATACGCTTTGCTGAAATCAGGAAGTGACACAAACTAAAATCTATGCAGGCGTGTGCAATCTACGGAGCAGTAGGGAAATTCAATTTTTTTTACTACCAGTTCTGTGGGCATGGCTTGGTGGGCATGGTGTGGCTTGATGGGCGTGGCAGGGGAAGGATGCTGCAAAATCCCCATTCCCACCCCACTCCAGGGGAAGGATACTGCAAAATCCCCATTCCCACCCCACTCTGGGACCAGCCAGAGGTGGTATTTGCTGGTTCTCTGAACTACTCAAAATGTCCACTACCGGTTCTCCAGAATCTGTCAGAATCTACTGGATTTCACCCAGTGGTGCGATTCTGCCACTGCGCACATATTCGGGAGAACCGGTTGTTAACTTTCTAAGCAGTTCGGAGAACCGGTTGCTGGAAGAAATTTTATTTTGCTTTTTCCCACTTTACAGGGCTAATCCTGTAAGGAAGGCAAGAAGGAAACATTCTGGTGTTGTTTCTAGCCTAATCTTTATTGCCCTGCTTACAGAAACTGCCTCTCTGGTTAACCCTTATTAGATTGTAACAGCTAAGGCAAAGCACCCATCGACATGAGTGATGTTGAGTTGGCCACATCCACATGGTCCACATCCACACATCCACACGGTCACATCACTACTGAGCCACGCCTACCCAGCTGGTCATTAGGGCAGACAACTGGTTGTTAAATTATTTGAATCCCACCATTGATTTAACCCCTGCTACGGAGGATAGATATTTCAAATTGAATAGCTAATTCGGGTTCAAGGGAAGGTTTCTGAAGATTCACTTAAAAACCTTCTCAGAATTAAATGAGGAATGGCTAAAGCCACTGCCTTCTTAAAGACTTCAACATGTTCCTAGTACAAAACAACAAAATGTGCTCTTGCAATATTTTTAGATGATTTCACTCGAATGCTGCATCATTTTATTCCTGGTGTTATGTGTTTTTGGAGTGATCACAATGAACATTTCCAACAATGACATTATACAGTTGTGTCTGCTAGACAGATGCATCCACTATTCCAATTTCCAAAACTGGGTAACTGGGTGACTGGAAATTGGGTTCAAAGTCTGTGTTGCTGCCTTTCAACAGATGTTTGGCAGTTCCCTCTAAAACCAATTCTGGGTTTATTTCTGTTCAGTTTCCATTTCAGAAACCTTTTTGAGGCCAAGAATGAATGGAAAGCCTAACCTGGAATTTGGATAAAATATTGTTTTTACTGTATATTATAACATACTTGTAGATTAATTTAAATAACTCAGGAATAGTCTTGCTAAAGAAATCCATTAGGTAATATAATTTCTCTTTCTTTCTTTCTTTCTTTCTTTCTTTCTTTCTTTCTTTCTTTCTTTCTTTCTTTCTTTCTTTCTTCTTCTTCCTTCCTTCCTTCCTTCCTTCCTTCCTTCCTTCCTTCCTCCTTCCCTCTCCTTCTTCCTCTCCCCTTCCCTCTCTGCTAAAACTATGCATTCATGGGTTTTCCATATAATTCCTTGTCTTTTCCATTTTAGTCAGTGGTGGGCTCCAAATTTTTTAACAACTGGTTCTCAGCCCTAATCTCTGGGTAGGTGGGCTTGGCTGGGCATGTGTGGCTGGGGTCTGTGTCATGTGACTGAGTAGGCATGGCTAAGTCTACATCACATGTGTGGGTGGTACCTGTATGGGACAGGTAGAGTTGGGGAGGGAATCCAAGGGTCTCCAATGGGGGAGCGGGAGAAAAGGAAGATCCAACCTGTTTGTGTGTGTGCGTGTGTGCGTGTATGTGTGTGCATGTGTGTGTGTGTGTGTGTGAGAGAGAGAGAGAGATAGAGAGAGAGACTTCATCAAGCTATATTGGAAAGCTGGCTACGAGAGGAAGAGAAGGGGGAAGCAGCGGCTGCTAGCATTGCGGGGAGAGTGCCACACAGAAACGGGAGCAGACAGAAATGCCGGCCCCTTCTCCCTCTCTGTCTCCATTGCTGGGCGATCCTGTGCAAAGAAGGGGGCTAGCAGAGAGGAGAAGAGTGCAAGGTGCTGGGTCCAGCTCACCCAGCTTCTCTTCCTCTTGCAGCTGGCTTTTTTGGGCTGTTTTCAGGATGTTTTTGGGGCCATTTTCAGGCCGCTTTTTGGGCCGCTTTGGCTGGAAAAACAGCCTGAAAATGGGCCAAAAATAGCCTGAAAAAGGGGCAGGGGCAGGGCCAGCCAGTGGTCCGATTTGCTGGTTCTCTGAACCATGCAGAATTGGAACAACCAGTTCGGGAAAACCGGTCCGAACCGGCAGCAGCCCCACCTCTGATTTTAGTCCTTATGAAATCATTGCAGTAACAATTGGCAATATTGTTTACCATTGCTTTGAAATGGTGAAACAAATTCATGTACCTAAGCAAAGCCAAGCATTAATGCTTTAATCTTTTTTTCAATCAAAAGTCAAGGTGAGTTCCTAGTATTAACTTTTAATGAAAATTAAAAGAGAAATTGAAAGAATTTCAGTAAGTTTTTTTTTTTCAGGAGACTTGAGTGCATCTTGCATTGCTATAAAATGAAAAAAGACATTATTAACAATTGAATACATGTTACTTGAATAGCACTTTTATTCTGCATTCAAATTGTACCTCTATTCTAGTGAATAGAGCACTGGATTTGGATTTCAACAAAGAGATCTAGCTTCATAATCAACTTAAATTAATAAAAGTTCCCATTGCTTTGAAAGAAGAAAAAATAACAAGGTTGTTGATGATATGAACCCTGAGGGTATTTGCCCTGCCTACTCAGAGTACAATCCAGTCCTACTGTTTTCTATAGGACTTCATCCATGGTATGTATTGAGAAGGACAATTCAAACTACAATCCTATAGAAACTTGACTTGACTTGAAGTAACCCCCATTAAAATAAACAGGGCTTCCTTATATAGTTATTTAAAATATTAGATCAGAGGCTTTGCGAAGTAGTCAAGAGGATGTTAGTGCAAGCCAAGAATGCTCTCTGAATCACTGAAGCAACCATGTCCTTTGGGAGGAACATGAGGCTGCTTCAAAGTCTGTTCCTAAATTGTCTGCTCAGACATGCTACTGGTCCTCAGAGAAAGTTGTTTGTACATGCAGTCCCACACCAAAAACTAGGGAACAACTAGGGAAAGGCCTTCAAAGCAAGTCTTCCAAAGGAAACACCTGCTTTAAAAGTCTGTGGAGAGATGCTTTACTTGTGCAAATGTGCTTTGCGAAGCACCTCTTTTAGGTTCTGTGCCCAGCTCCCATTTCTGCTGTTTTTTTTATTATTATTATTGCAAAGTATTTGACTCAATATTCATGAAAAGGATTAGTATGCAAATCTTCCAACCAATATGCAAGTATATTGGAGATATGTCCCAAAGGTGCTTTTTCAAGAGGCAACTGGACTTTCTTGGAAGACGTTTCACTTCTCATCCAAGAAGCTTCTTCAGCTCTGACTGGATGGTGGGGAATGGAAGGATTTATACTCCTTGCAGACAGCTGGTCATTTGCATTCTTTTAGCGAGTCATTGAGGCCACCTGGAGATTTATCTGTGTCATCAGCATCACCTGAACAGTACAAATGGGTGTGGAGCCTTCTTGGAACTGCTGAGAGGATTGTGTTGTAGACTGGAGATAGATGATGTCGTATCTCTCCCCATCTGTTGACATAGGAGGTCTCTTTGACCCCTCTGGGGCCTTTGATATCTTTGGGACAACTATGATCTGGATGACTGAGAATCTCCATAGACATATTGGAGATATGCTATAGCTGAATAACAGCTAGTACATGTAGCAGTAGATGCCAGGTTCAATTTATGGAAAAACCACTGTCAGTTTAAACAATGCTGATCTATATGGATCTCAGGCTTGGCTCAACAAAAGGCATCTTTGTATTTCCACGAACCATTCTAAGTAAGCATATGCAGAATTGGGCACACAATTCTTCATGCAGTATCTTTGCTCAAATTTTTGCCTTCTCAGCTGCTGCACAAAGAATGATTGTCTTGTATACTTGTTCCAGATTTACATCTTGGCTTTTATATATATATCGTTGACCAGAACAGTTTAATGTTGAATTGAAACATTCATCTTTTATAACTGTCATCGTGAAACATTACTGATAAAGATATTTCCTCCTCTTCTTGGAGTTCTGTCATGAGCCATACTGATGCCCCATGATGTAACTTTCATGACTGACTTTCATATAACTAGAATGTTTATTTATTTAATATCCTGCCTTTATTAATTTTATAAATAACTCAAGGTGGTGAACATACTTAATACTCCTTTGTCGTCCTATTGTCCACACAATAACAAACCCCTTGTGGTGGGTTGGGCTGAGAGACGTGACTGGGCCAAGACATCCGAGGCAGTTTTCATGCCTAAGGCTGGAGTAGAACTCACAGTCTCTTGATTTCTAACTTGGTGCTTTAACCACTAAACTAAACTGACTTTCTCTTGATCTGTTATAGACTTTCAGTCTTTAAATGGACTGAGCCCTGACTGCAGGTGCTTACAGTTAGGAGCATGGCTTTTTTACTTTTCCCTTCATCACACATGTATCTATGATTTATTATGGGATTCAATATGCATATTTTCTGCCCACCTTTTGATCCTACTTACGAAAAATAGCATTTCCCTAAGAAAATTCGTGTCAAAATAATCAGAATTCAAAGTTCAAGTGTAGTCTAGCAACAGATGCAGTTTTACCTATTCACCAAAACCTGAATTCATCCCATGTGCCTAGGCATGGTTTGCATAAATGATCATTTGCTGAATAAATCAAAATCTCTGAGTTTTGTACTATATGCTAAGTCAGCACAAAATCTTCTGTATTGTGGCTTATGGCTGATTATGGTTATCTATGTTAACAATTGTGTGGGCCCTACAACCATTACACTATAAATTGGTTTGTGGCTCCTTGTTCTCTCTATTTTACAAATGTGTACCTATGAAGATTTTTTAGTGAACTACAGATCATCAGTTTTTCTGAGTTTCCTTCCCATCAAAAATCCATTCTGGCTTTATAAAACTTAGTTTTTTAAATTTTTGTTTCTGTTTAATGGCCAATTATCCTATAGGCATGTAGGACTTTGTAGTCCCTTGTTGTCATCTCCTATTCATGGAGAAATATGGTTGCATAGTTGCATAGATACATTGGCTGAGTAATCACCCCAGATATTTTTCTGATTCGAGGGAGAGATGAAAAGGGAAAGAACTGTTCCCTTATTTCTAAACGAATGCATGATGAGCCATAAGCAGCTGAACTACTAAAAAAATATGTATATTCTCAGGGGACGATTCAATCTATGTTAGGCAGCAAAGAAACCCAGCATCTCTAACGCATAAAACAAAGTCATAACACTTTGTAAATGTTTTTTTGCCTCCAAGGTATTTTCTGGCAAGCTCTTTCTTAAATAATTATGTTGGTTTTCCAGATTTTTTTTATCAGGACAGTGGATTGTACACAGGGATTAAAGCTGAAAACTCATAGAAAAAGTTGGGAGAAAATACTTAGATCTGGGAATGTATTCTGAAAGAGCAGCAGCTGGGATGGTACGTTTTTTTACGCCACATTCCATAGCTTGGATGCACTACGGCGGCGGCTGCAAACCCATTATATTCCTGTCACACTGACATCTTTCTCATTTTACATTCATAGAGCAATTATTTTACAATTTTTGACCCTTGTCACATCGCTGTCATAAAAATAGATCAATGCCATATAATTAAAAGTAATTTTAGAATAATATAATGATACCAAACCTTGAATAAAATACCTTAATTTTGGAAACCATTAAACTTGTCAGTTGGAAATTAGGCCTCTTTTGTGACGTATTGAGATCCTGTAATTTTATAAACCGATGCTCTCACGGCAGAGAATGGTTTCTTATACAAAAATGCTGGCCCTTTACAGGACCGAGCAATGTGGTTTATAAGTTTGAGAAGTTCTCTCCTATGCTGAGTTCTCCATCGTAATCTCAGCAACATTCATTCTGATCACAGGTAATTAAATAGATTTGATGCCAGGAGGGACTTTCAGTCACTCAAAACTACCACCCCCAACAGCAATTCCCTCTGATTGGCAGGAGTCTGGCTCAAATATTCTTGGTTTGGTCATAGATGCTGAGACTCTAGAAAGAGTGCAGAGAAGAGCAACAAAGATGATTAGGGGACTGGAGGCTAAAACATATGAAGAACGGTTGCAGGAACTGGGCATGTCTAGTTTAATGAAGAGAAGGACTAGGGGAGACATGATAGCAGTGTTCCAATATCTCAGGGGTTGCCACAAAGAAGAGGGAACCAAACTATTCTCCAAAGCACCTGAGGGTAGAACAAGAAACAATGGATGGAAACTAATCAAGGAGAGAAGCAACTTAGAACTAAGGAGAAATTTCCTGACAGTTGGAACAATTAATCAGTGGAACAACTTGCCTGCAGAAGTTGTGGATGCTCCAACACTGGAAATTTTTAAGAAGATGTTGATAACCATTTGTCTGAAATGGTTAGGGTTTCCTGCCTAAGCAGGGGGTTGGACTAGAAGACCTTCAAGGTCCCTTCCAATTCTGTTATTCTATTCTAAGATGGTTGGATTGTTCATTATTATTTTTTTTAATTTGATTTATATGCCGCCCTTCTCCGGAGACTCAGGGTGGCTTACAATGTGTTAAGCAATAGCCTTCATACTTTTGTATATTTATACAAAGTCAGCTTATTGCCCCCACAAACTGGGTCCTCATTTAACCTACCTTAGAAAGGATGGAAGGCTGAGTCAACCTTGAGCCTGGTAAGATTCGAACCTGCAGAAATTGCAGGCAGCTGTGTTAATAACAGGGTGCATTAAACCACTGTACTACCAAGGCTCCTTGAAGAGAGATGGCTGATGGTTGCTTCTCTATTGGAATATTGTGCCTGTTGTCCCATTCATAGGATTGATTATGCGACATCAAGTTGTTTTCAACTACTAGCGACATATAGATACAGTTCCTCCATGAAGATCAAACCATAACCTCCAATGGTGCCCCCATCACCACTATAACTGTAAATTTCTTCCTCCAGCTATTGAGCCTTTTCCAGAGAGTTGTTGTCCCAAGCTATTAATAAAGTCTTCCTAGATCTTTAAAAGCCACTGATACAGTCTTTTTCACATTAGAACAGTTTAAGTTTACTGACTGAATGAACTGTGGTAATTTAAAATTATTCCTGTTTGTATGCTTTACTATACATTTATTGTTTCTTACTCTTCTATTACCTGCTCTGGGAATATACAATTAGGCTGCAGTTGTAGGATATGAATTACATAAGTGCACACGTGTGTATATATGTATTTCTTGGAATTATTTATGCTTCTCCTGACTTAATTTCAAAATGCTCTGCAAGCTCTCTTCAGATGTCTTGGTTTGCCTATGGCTGGTTTCTGATCAATTACAAACTAGCCTAAGGAAATATGTGCCTCAGAATCAAAGCAGTTTCCCTCCCTTTTCTTAACCTATGCCACACTTAGTTCTCAAACTCTATTTCTCTTGTGGGTCATCTCACTACTACAGCACATGACTACAGATAAAGGCTGTAGTTGCCTTCTGGTTAGTCCATTGGCATCTCTTGCTAAAAATTTCACTGTCTTGGCTTTCCATCTGGTCTTGTTCCTGGGTTAATTTGATCTAGCTGTGTAACAGGAAGATACGTTTGCTTTCTTGGTTTTGTTAAATCACCAGGCAAAAGAGAAACAACTCCAGGCAAGAATATTAGCCTTGTGGTTGACCGGAACTGATATAGGCCCTGCAGGGTCATTGAGCACTGAATTATTCCGTCACATCCAGTCCTCCTCTTCTGAAGCAGCTATTTTCTGTACATTTTTCTCAAAGTAAGTTGTTCACTGACAACCGTGAAACTTGGCAGTAGATATTAATAGGACAGTTGTGCATATGTCACAGAGGAGGTGTTAAATCAAGATGATCTCGCTTAAGCATTGCTAGCAGTTTTAGGTGATAAAGAGCACCAATAAAGTAAAGTTGGTCTAGAAATCACGTATGGTGGTCAAATGCTGAGTGTTAATCAGAGTTCATGGTTCAAAATGGCATCCAAAATCAGTCAAAGTAAACAACCATGATTTCAGCGAATCATGGAAGCTCAGAAGCTGGAGTGGTATGATGGCCTAGAGGTGGAGCTCTCGCCTCACAATCAGGAGGTTGTGAGTTCGATCCTAGGTAGAGGCAGATATTTCTTTCTCTGGGCACAATGAGAATATATCTGCTCAACAAATCTCTGCATTGGCATCAGGAATGCATCAGGAAGGCCAGAGTAAACACTCTGCTAGCTCCATTCAGTTGCCCAGAGTCCACCCCGCAAAGGATTATGGGGTCAATAAGTGATAATAATGATGATGATGATAGAAGATCAGAAGCTCTGCAAGTTCAGAAATTCATATATAGCCATTGTTTTGGGCACTAACTTTTTTGAATTACAAAGTCACTATTCTCAGGATCTCTCTAAGAACAACCATCAGCCTCTGGGTCTTATATGTACTTTTTCTTGCCTTCTGCTCCTCATAACTATAATAATACAAACACATTTAAGAAAATTCCTTCTCATTGATGAGAAAGTCCTTCCTTATAAAGATTCTTCATCTGTAGTCATGTGCTGTAGTATTGAGATGACCCACAAAGTACTTGCTTTCATTCTTTTGACTAAGATTAAAGGCAGGATCTTAATTTGCCAATTGACCAGACTGTATTTTAAAAACATGAAGCAACTGTGGCAAATCCACATCCCTCATATTAATCTGCAGACCAAGTCTTCTCCTGCAAAGTCATGGACATGCCTGAAAACCCTTGGCAAGGTACACGTCCTTGTGATTTTGCTTTTGGGATTGAATACCACATTTCATTATGTTTTAACCCCGGTTGAATAGAAAATAAACTATCCAGTTTATCATCCCTGTTTCCTATTGAGTTTTTCCAATTATGTTAGACTTTAAGACAGAAGAATCTCAAATAATTGAATGTGATTATGTTTTAAAAAATCATTTTAAAGCCCACTAAAATCATTTTAAAACACTAACATATAGAAATTAACACCACTATAGATTAACCTAATCAAACAAAATGTGATTCACATCAACTATATATAATAAGATTAATTTCAAGGAAAATTGGTGGGGAAAATACCTTATTTCCCTGAAAATAAGACCCTGTCTTATATTTTTTTTGAACCCCAAAATAAGCGCTTGGCCTTATTTTCAGCAAGGTCTTATTGTTTTGGAGCATGTGGAGGAAACCAGAGGAAATGACGGGGACCAGCTGCGCATGTGTTTAAATATTTTCAGGGGGGCTTATTTTCAGCAGGGGCTTATTTTAGCGCATGCGCTCAAAAGCCCGATTGGGCTTATTATCAGGGGATGTCTTATTTTCAGAGAAACAGGGTAAGAGTTGAATTTTTTTTACCTATGAAGAAAATATACATATCAGGAATTTATTTCACTTTTAGAAATAAATAATTTAGACCAGTTTGACCCTAAACCAGAGGTCCCCAACCCCCAATCTGCAGCCCAGTACCAGTCTGTGGCCTATTGGGAACTTGGCCATGCAAGCGGCGGCTGAGCATGCAAGTGTGCAAAGCTCCATTTCTACAACTGACAGACACGCACCCAAACTATCCCCTCCTCCTGCCACCACTGCTGTCACAGTCGCTGCCAGTCTGTGGGACTGGAAAGGTTGGGGATCACTTTTTTTAGTCTATTTAATGTGTCTTAAGTATGATTTTATTCAGTCTATTTTAAAACAAATTTAATTTTACAAGAATAGGTACATCTATTTGTATCAGTTTTTGATTTCTGTATTATTTCTGTAATAGAATTGTCAAAGTCTAGAATGCTCTATCTGATTCAGTTGTTTCAGCTACAAATTTTCACAGTTTCAGTCACAAATTGACTTCCATGGATCTTACATCATACTTAAGTGGTCAGTAGAGGGGGTGTGCATAAGTGCACTAACATGCCCATCATCTCTGTCATTGTATTTTTATTCTCTTATTCTTGTTTGACAAACTCTAATTAAATAAATGAATGAATGAATGAATGAATGAATGAATGAATGAATGAATGAATGATGAATGAATGAATGAATGAATAAATAAGGCAAACATATGTTAAACCAAGAGTTATATTTTGAATGTTTACTCTGGATTTTGACCATTTGAATATACAGGAGCTCATGGGCAGTAAAATGCATTCCTTCATTGGGCATGAATGTATTTTTTAAAAAGACTATTATTTAAGGAGGAAATATGAATTAATGCAACACATTTGGAAGTTCTGGGAAACTTTTTTGTCCAGCAAAACAAATTGGATATAAGGATGAAGTAAGGCTCCAGAAAATGTCTTTTAAAAGGATACTGTAGTCCCCAAATAATTATTTTCTGGACAATATAATATTATTGTTCTGTTTAATAGGCTTTCCCATATATAATGTGTTGTATGATTTTATTTAAATAAAAGTTTGCAATTTAATCTTCCATTTGCTGTTGTCATTAAAATAGAGCAAATGATAGATTGATATGGATGGTAGATTTCATTTTTCATTTCATTTTTATTTTATTAAATTTGTATACCGCCCTACTCCCGAAAGACTCAGGGCGGTGAACAGCCATAAAATAAAACATATAGATACAAAATTTAAAATAGAGATAAAACTAATTAAATAAATTTGGCTGAACCATTTTAAAACCCCAATAAATTAAAACCAAATTTAAAATTTCCATTTAAAAAGAGGAAAAATTTAGATCAGGCCAGCTTGATGAAATAGGAACGTCTTAAGCGCGCGACGGAAGGTACGCAGATCCGGAATCATCCGTATCTCCGGGGGGAGCTCGTTCCAGATCATAGGTGCCCCCACAGAGAAGGCTCTCCCCCTGGGGGCTGCCAGTCGACATTGTTTGGCCGACGGCACCCAGAGGAGCCCCTCTCTATGGGAGCGTACTGGTCGGTGGGAGGCTATTGGTGGCAGCAGGCGGTCCCGTAAATAGCCAGGTCCTAAGCCATGGAGCGCTCTGAAGGTGATAACCAAAACCTTGAAGTGCACTCGGAAGACCATCGGGAGCCAGTGCAGCTCGCGCAGGAGAGGCGTTACATGGGAGTGCCACGTCGCTCCCATCACCACCCATGCGGCCACACTCTGCGCCAGTTGGAACCTCCGAGTGCTCCTCAAGGGGAGCCCCATGTAGAGAGCGTTACAATAGTCCAAACGGGAGGTGACGAGGGCATGAGTGACCGTGCGTAACGAGTCCCGATCCAGAAAGGGACGCAACTGGCGGATCAGGCGGACCTGATGAAAAATCCTCCCGGTCACGGCCGTCAAGTGCTCTTCTAAAGACAGCCGTGAATCCAGGAGGATACCCAAGTTGCGAGCCCTTTCCGTGGGGGCCAGTGCTTCGCCCCCAATAGTCAGCGATGGCACCAGCTGACTATATCGGGACGTCGGAAACCACAGCCACTCGGTCTTGGATAAATTGTTGTAGATAAATTGTTGATAGGTAAGCTAAGTAGATAGTTGATGATAAAAGATAGATAGATAGGTAGGTAGGTTGGTAGGCAGGCAGGCATCCTTTCAGCAAAATACAATTTCTTTGCATTAATTCCTAGCTGTGACAACAACAAACTGAATCCCCATTTCTTTCAACAGTTTCATACACCATTGTACCAGCCCAAACCACAATGGGACTTTTCATTATTGTCATGCTTAAAGAAATTCAGAAAGCTACTGAGCACAAAACTGTTGGTTGCCGAAACTCCTGAAAATTATTTATTATAGAGTAATTGGTTAAACTCAACTATTTCCTACATTAAACATTCCATTCTACCACTACATGTGCAGTTATCTTTTCAGATATTGATTCCTTGAAGCAGGCAAGGTCAGGGAGAGGAGTCACTAAGCATCCGGGAAAGTTTCATTATCCATCTAGGTAATATCAGGGCTACCAGTGCTAATCAAACATCTGTGAGAAAACAACCAACTTCAGAGAGCACTAAGGACCCCACAGAGTCAACTAAAGCAGAAAATATGGAAATTAAATGGGCCTCTTCTCCTAGATAATTAACTTAGAATTTTTTTTCTTGTAGTATTTGTGGTGTTTCATATGTATATTGAATATATGTATCTATTGAATATTTGACAGAGCTAGAATATAGTCCGTATTTATAGATCACCATTTAGAAAAAGTCTCATTTCCTAACATATTCAATGAACATGCAAAAACAGGAGTCACCAATTCATCCTGTGGTAATTATCACTTCATTGGATCAATAAGTTCTGAAAGCATTAGCTGCTTAAAGAATATGAGTTCCGTCTTAAGAGAGGCAAGGATATCTGGTAATACTCTGGCACCTTCATGTCTCTCAACATTGTGGTGCTCAGTGTTTCATTTTGCTCGCTTGAGACAGAAAGCTAATGCTATATTAGTATCATTTCTTTTATTGTTCACTATGGATTTCCTGTGAAGTTTTATCAAGTAACACCAAGTAATTTTTTCCCCGTAATTCATTTGTATTCAATCTTTAAACCAAGTTAATTTCACCTAGCACTGTGATGGGAAAATGATTCAAATGTCTCCAGCAAAACTTGCAACCATTTAGCATAACGACACAATGCACATGCATATACATTCTTTTTGGGTTTTTTGCCTTAATTTCCTAATATTCACAAATGTTCTTTTGTAATGTATACCAAAGAGCTTACAAAGTGAAATAATAAAGGTGTTTCTGTTTTACCCTAGGCTATATTCTGAGTCAACGGAGCTGATTTTGAAGATATAAATCATTTCCTTGGTGCCACAGATGTAGCATTTACAAAAAAAAAACTATCATGTTTGCTGCTGAGCACTTCCTCACACATTTTGGTTTGAGGATCTCTCTCCTATGGTCCAAGTCACAGTGCCAAATCCAAACTGGTGGGCTTCAGTTTTCTATAGGATTATTTTACTATCAGCCAGAACCAATGGGGGAGAAGGAAGGAAGCAATTTACTGAAAGGGGATTTCCATTGTGCCATTTTATTCTAAGAACTTTTTCTTCTATTCTGAACATCTGGAATGTTAACCCTAGAGCTATGTTTTAGTTTCTCTGAATTAAAAGTTAGAAGCAAGGTGAAACTTGCTTTCCCTGGACTTTTGCTGTAGTGGGAAGCTCAGACTGTGTTCACCGAGGTTCATGAACTAAGAGAACTTCTGAACTACACAAAAGTTACTGATCATTTTACCTTAGTTCCCTACATCATTAAGAAATTATATTCAGACTCCAGTTGTATAGACGTTAAAGAAAACGATGAAGACAGATATACTGCTATCTCACATACAACAGGCTAAATAGCAGCAGCCTAATACCATGATGGCGAACCTATGGCACATGTGCCAGAGGTGGTATGCAGAGCCCTCTCTGCTAGCACACGCATCGTCGCCCCAGGTCAAATCTCCATGGCGTTTCTTTCGTGAGCTTCTGTTTCCCTGCAAATGACGAAACAGAAGCTCATGGAAGAGAAAGATCTTACCTCTTGCCGTGCTGCCGGTGTTGGGATGATCTGCCTCCAGCCGGCCAACTGGTCTTTGGGTCTCTGCTGTGCATGTGTGCATCTCTACGCGTGTGCACATGCATGTCCATGCATACACACCTTTCAGTTTGGGCATGCACGCACATGCCGTTTGGACACTCGGTGTCTAAAAAGTTCGCCATCACTGGCCTAGTACCTCCATGCACACAATCTCTGGCCACTTTTTTATTACCTTTTGTTTTACACCATTACATTTTTTTACTACTGTTAAAATGCAGAGTGTCATTTTGATAATAACCGCCAGGACACTCACAGAATAGTAGTTCTGCATATCTGTATTTTTTTTTTAAAAAAAAATTAATTTTTAAAAAAGCAAAATAACTACAAACCACAAAACTAAGCTAATGCCTCCTGACAATGATTTGTTTTAACCTATAGCTATACTTTGGCTATAGTCAACCTGAAATGTATTTAAAAGAGCAACTGAGGCATAACATGCAGGGTGGCCTAAATTTAGGGTACAAGTAATCCTCAGTGGGTCACTTAATGACTTCTTTGCAGTCACAACAGCTTTGAAATGGATGCTTAATGACCCATAAAACACTTACAGTTATCACAAAACATCACATTTTGGGTGCTGGGCAATCTGTTTGCTTTTATAGTGTATTCAGTTGCCAAGTGCCCTGAAATCATGTGATCACTAGAAAGTCAATGGGAAGCTGGCAGGGAAGATTGCAAGCAGAGGGGACTTGGATTCAAGTTCCATTCCCCCAGTGTGCTCCTCCCTCCATGAAGGGAAGAAAAATCTTTCCACGTCTTGGAAGAATGGACCTCAAATCCAGAAAAATGCTAGCAAATGTCATCATTCTCATGATAGTTCTCCCTGTACCCTCTCTCCTCCTACCACACCCCGGAAAGTTCATGCCAGAATAGAATAGAATAGAATAGAATAGAATAGAAGAGAAGAGAAGAGAAGAGAAGAGAAGAGAAGAGAAGAGAAGAGAAGAGAAGAGAAGAGAAGAGAAGAGAAGAGAAGAGAAGAGAATTCTTTATTGGCCAAGTGTGATTGGACACACAAGGAATTTGTCTTGGTGCATATATGCTCTCAGTGTACATAAAAGAAAAGATACATTAGTCAAGAATCATAAGGTACAATACTTAATGATAGTCATAGGGTACAAATAAGCAATCAAATCATATTAGGAAACAGTCAATACAGCATCCTTAGCATTCTGCTTAATGACCCACACGTTCATTTAATGACCACAACTGGGGGACCCTTTGAGTGAAGCAGTCATGTAGCATCTCACTTAACAAGCACTTTGCTCAAAGATAGAGATTCTGGGTCCAATTGCGGTTGTAAGCAGAGGACTTATAATAGCTGTTTAAAATGGGTGTGCTACATCTGTTTAAGATGGGTGTGCTACAGTGACACTTCAAAATACTTCACAGTATTGAAGGAGCAATTGTGGAATAAAAATAGTTCAGAAACCAATTGCAAGGAAAACTAAAGCGTTATGCAGTTGGGGAAGGAAGTCACTTAGTTTCCTTTTTTTCTGAGGAAGATTTTCCTGTCAAGTAAAATATTACAAGGCAAGCTGAGGCAACAGGAGGATTAAAAGAAAAAATGTGTATGGTGCAAATGAGAAGTGAAATGTCTTCAAAGAAAAACAAGAAAGTCTGGTTGTCTCTTGAAAAAGCAGCTTTGGGACAACTATGTCCTGGATGACTGAGAATCTTTTTAGACTTAAAAGCCACCCTTAATGTTTTACAACACCCTCTGGACAGTTTACAGAGTCAGCATATTGCCCCCAACAATTTGGGTCCTCATTTTACCGACCTCGGAAGGATGGAAGGCTGAGTCAACCTTGAGCCGGTCAGGATTGAACTCCTGGCTATGGGCAGAATTAGCCTGCAATACTACATTCTAACTACTGCACCACCAGGCTTCCTATCAAGCAGCATATCAGTTTGCCAATGATGCAAAGTGGCGACAGCAGCAGGCTCCTTTGTTCTTTAATTTGTCCTTCCCCTGATGCACTCTAACCCTTTCTGGGAGCCCAAGATAACATTTTAAAAATTATTGTGAAATCTCTGGGTATGGCGATTTTGAGATGTGGGAAAGCAAAAGAATGGAGTCCTTGATAGTCTCTGTTCTTAGTTGTTTTCAAAAAACTAAGCTCAAACAGCACCAAGAACCTCTCATTTCAACCCTGTGCTACAAATATTCTCCTCTATCCAGGGGTGGGCTGCTGGGGGTTCACAGGGGTTTGGGAGAATCTCTAGCTAAGATTCTGGGCAGTTCAGAGAACCCCCAAATCTCACTCCTGGCTGGCCCCGCCAACCCCTCCCCTCCCAGGAGTCCCCATCCATTTTGGATGCAGGTAAGTGCAGGGTACATGCAGAGGCTCGGGAAGGGTGAAAAATGGGCCTACTGGAAGTTCGGGAAGGCCAGAAATGGGTCTTCCGGCCTCCAGAGGGCCTCCAGAGCCTGGGGAGGCTGTTTTTGCCCTCACGTAGGCTCAGGGAAAGCCTCTGGAGCCTGGGGAGGGCAAAAACAACCTCCCCCACCCCCGTGGTGCAGGAGGCCAACTAGGCCATGCCCACTATGGCCACGCCCACCCAGCAACCAGGCAGAGAACCCCTTGCTAAAATTTTTGAAGCCCACCCCTGCCTCTATCAGAAAGCAAAAAAGAATTCTATGACTGCCAGATTAGCATCAGAAATCTGAAGATCTTGTCGTAGGATACAGAGGCAGTTCAAATCTGAATGAAGAAATGAGGAAATGAGAGGATTTTATGGTCCTTTGGTGTTTTGAAGCCAAATCTGACTGGCTATGTGATGCCATACAACAGCACTGTTTTGACTCTGGCCAACTTAAAATGGTGCTGAGCATGAATTCAAACAGGTATAGAGCAACATAAAGAAGGGTGTTGAGTAACCTTTCTGAGTTATAAAGATTTTCAGGGCAGGTGGATGTGTGGGTGGGTGTCATGATGTGTGTCATTATGGACGATACAGATACAAACAGACCAAGTTGAAATACTGTATGTTTCATGCTTGCACGATTGTATTTATTACTTAACAGTTACCCAAGGGGATCTTAAGTTTCATTAGCAAAGTCCTAAATCTACCAGTTGAAAAATTCCTATGTTGAATTTACAGTCTAGGCTTTAGACTAAAAAAATCAATGCACTTTTTTATAGTATTTCCCTGAGTACTTCAGAGCTGTGTACTCCGCATCAACTACTCTATTACACTGTCTTGGCAAATATTCATTTGATTGATTGATTATATGCCATCAAGTCATTTTCAACTCATACCAACTGACAGATTTTCTCCACGGTAAACTATCCCAAATCTGGCCTTTCAAATCTTCCAACATTGCTCCCATTACCACTGTAACTAAGTCCATCCCCCTTGCTGTTGGTCATCTTCTTCTCAGCATTGGAACCCTTTCCAAAAAGCTTAGTCTTCACAAAAGGCATCCAAAGTAGGATAATTTGAGGTTGATTGTTTGTGATTCTAGATTTTCTAGCCGTGTAGATCTTCCCTAGTGTCTCTGAAGTCTCAAAATGGCCTCAATCAGGCCAGCTTCAGGGTTGACAAAAGGTCATAAAATGAGACAAAACTCACTTAACAAGTGTCTCACTTAGCAACATAAATTTTGGGCTCAATTGTGGTTGAAACTTGAGGATTACCTACTTTCTACCACCTCTTGATTTCACCAAGTCTCTATTGATTAGGAAGTTGGCTGGCAAGGAGACAAAGTACAGTCATTTATTCATTTCTAGAATGAGTGTGAAACTACCGCATAGGGAATTTTACAGAAATTCTACCTTACCTGAAAAAAGCTGTTGTAGGTGGAGAGGCCGAAACGCAAGCAAGTTTTGTGCCTGTACATTCTGCTGAGCTTCTGAGTAAATTGTCTGACACCCCAGCCAATAAATAAAGCCAGTTGCTAATTTATTATGGTTCACCCCCATGTCTTGATACCATCACACTGTCCATTTCATCATATTGACAGGTGCTTTCATCCATCTTTGAAATCTGATTTCATCATGTATATTCCACTGGCAGGCGCAAAGGGAGAGAAGGGCAAGGAAGAATTTAAAAAGGAGCCAACAATGCCAATGATGTAGTACATATGTCCCATAAATAATGTACTGCTAATCAATGTGTTTAGATAAAAGAGACTCTTGCAGACTGATCCATGATCCAATAAATTGGCAAAGACAAATGCTTAGAATCCAACACAGTTTTAAAAAAAGAATGACTTTCAAAAATGAGGGAGCCATCCTCATTCTCTAGTACAAAATGGCTACTGACTTGGAATTTTAGGACTTACAGTCTCAATACCTCCAGAGAGCATTAGATTAGATAAAGTTGCCTTACCTCAGGAGTACATATATACTTTGGATTGAATTTACCATAGCCTATAATTTTTCTCTGATTCACACTGTGCTGACCATTGTTCTTTGTATTCATTCTTAAATTAGAGTTTTACAGTGATTTTAGTCTAGTTATTGACAATTAACTATGCTATAAAGTTATAACCTGCAGGAGTCATCTTGTTAACACTTTATGAATAAAAAGAGAATATTGGAGATTGAGCATTACTATAGTTCAGATAGACCATTGATAAAATGGTTTACTACTGATCAATCCATTTTATTTTACATATTTTAGTAAAAAGTTGAAGATAGATGAGTATACGCAGCAGAAGGTTTGAGAAGATCAGATTGGGAAGTTAAAATTCATTTGTTTGATAGTTATTAAAGAAATTGCTATTGGATTTGGCCAGCATATCCAATGAAGGTCTGCATATTTTGTAAGTGCTTTTAACCCATTTATACAAATGAATTCTACGTTCATTCTCCATATATGGTGAATGCAGGAGTCAATGCATGTTTGGGGAAGAAATGGGAGACAGAGATACACAATCCATATTTCTTTATGATCTTAGCAAAGAAGAATGTGTGGACAGCACAGCCTGCAGAGGCTGTATTGAGTTTTTAATCCATAATTGACAAAGTAATTTGTTAGACCGGCCAAGTTCATAAACGAAACACCTTTAACCACCCGGCAGGTCAGACCTCAGGATCTCCATTTCCAGAAATGAACCTATGTCTTGATTTATGGCCCTCGACAGAAAAATTAACAACATGGCCCTTAGAAGAATGCATGGGAGGATACTGCTACGTAAATTCCTCTATAGTTTGTTCGGGTGACCATAGCAATTGTACTTTTGCTGCTTGACTCAGCAGTCTCTGCTGAGAGAAAGATAATCAATCCTCAGAATAAACCTGCTATTGGGTTTCAATGTCATTTGTGTTAACTGAGACTTTCCGAGCTCCAGTTTGGCACAAAAATTATTGACTTTTCCCCAAAAGAACTGCCAAACCGTTAACAGAATAAATGGCTGATGAAAGATTCTGATTGTTAATGATTATGAAAAATTATGACAGTGAATTGTTTGGTAAAGGTCAGGCTCCATCAATTTGGGCAGTGTGGTAATTCTCCAAGCTGGATGCAGCCACATGTAGCATCTACAGATGGGTAGCCAGAGCCACTTGGATACTGGAGGACCAGTTTGGCTCTAAGCAAACTAAACAGTAGAAATTTTGCAGGCCAAATTGAAAGGCAAGAAATCACTCCAGATAAAGTGCTATCTTTTTAAAAAATATATCATTTGAAAAGGAACCTGAGATGTATCCATACTTTATAGGGTAACCCTAAATATATATTCCTATAAGGCAGTGGTGGAATTCAAAATTTTTTACTACCGGATCTGTGGGCGTGGCTTGGTGGGCGTGGCAGGGAAAGGATACTGCAAAATCCCCATGCCCTCCCCACTCCTGGGGGAAGGATATTGCAAAATCTCCATTCCCACCCCACTCTGGGGCCAGCCAGAAATGGTATTTGCTGGTTCTCTGAACTACTCAAAATTTCTGGTACCAGTTCTCCAGAACCTGCTGAATAGCACCCCTGTTGTAAGATTGCACAATGAAGTTATTAACCAGTCATTATAATTAACAATAAGAAAACATAATCCACATTTCTAAAGAGTCCTTTAAGTGAGATATTCAACAAAGAATATTTAATCACATAAGAAGGATGCATCCTTCAAGCCATTATAGAATGAATGTACCATCTTGTCCATTGTTTTTAAAAGGGTTCCAAGAACTGGCTGTTAGTTTGAGGGTTCTGTGCACTATTTTAGATGTACCTAGCACTGCCGTGTTTTGGACACAGAACTCTGACTTTATTCTTGGGATCTATTGGAGCCACTCTCCCAGCTTATGAATCACATCCCCAATTGCTGCTACCACTACTGGGACTACTTTGGCTTTTACTTTCCACATCCTCTCTAATTCCTTCTTTAGATCCTGACACTTCTGCAGCTTCTCATACTTCTTCCTGATATTGCTTTCATTTGGCACCATTACCTATATTATCACTGGTGTCTTCTGGTCCTTGTCCACTACCATGAAGTCTGATTGATTGGCCAGTACTTGCCTGTCTGTCTGGATCTGGAATCAGTGACCTTCTTTGGAATCTCCCATCTGGACTTTGGAGAGCACAGACTATACACTATGGAGAGATTCTTGTACACAATGCCAGCTATTTGGTTGAACTGTTCACTCTGTGATGTACATCTTAACACCCTGCCTTTATATATCAGTCTGCCTCTGAAGTCTCACTGCATAGACTGCACCTCAGTCCTAATGTGACCTTTCCACTGAAGTGGTACCTATTTATCTATTCGCATTTGCATGTGTTCAAGCTGCTAGGAGCTGGGGCACATAATGGGAGCTCATCCCATCATGCAGTACTTGGGTCTCGAACTGCCAATCTTCCGGTCAACAAGTCCAGCGTCTTAACTGCTGCGCCCATCTGATTAGATCAAATAGAGTCAATGCCTTCCAGATCCTTTCTATATGAGAGTCCCATTTGATGGGGTCTTGGAAGTGGGCATTTTCAATTGCCACATCCACACTCTGGAATTCCCTCTACCCTGAAGATCCAATCAGATCCTTCCCTTCCTTTCATTGTTTCAGGAGATTGATGGACTCATGTTATTCCATCAAGCAATAGAGGAGGTCATGCTGTGATCAAAGGTTTCGATTTGGTGGCCATGTGTTTTTGTTCATCATCTTTGTGTAATGTTATACTGCATTTAGTTTATTTTATGGGAGCATTTTTTCTCTCTCAAGGATATTACTGATAGCAACCCTGGGCCCTTGGGAACAGGTGGTGTACAAATATAATTAATTAGTAAACTAATGCTTGCTTATAGGAATGGGCAGTTATTTTGAAGTCACTACACTGTCTCCTAAAAGACTGCAATTCATTTATTCAGTTTATACTTCTAGCAAAGCTTGAAATAAACAGCAATTGGTAAATTAATTAAAATTTCATTAAACTGTAAGCAAATGTATAGCTAGATAAATTTTATTAGATTTTAATTTAATTAAAATTACATTAAATTAGTACCATCCTATTTACAAGTGGCATTTTGGATGAGATAGAGTGCATGTAGCATAATTTTTATTAGGGGAATATTTTATGCATCTGCAGGAAATGGATATTTATGGAGAGAAAGACACTGAATCAGGAAAACTGGTTATTCCTACCAGCCATGGCTCGCCAGAGTTTCAACAGATTCTTTCTACTTGAATCTGGGTATAATAATCCAATATTAATAACATGTCCATAAATTATTAATGCAATTCAAAAATTAATGCTTTCTCATCAAGCACCTTTGCAGCTAATGGCCACTGAAGAGGTCTGACTGCAATTCAGCACCTCTTACCTTATTTCTCACCTACAAAACAAAGATAGCTAGAAAAAAGGTGTTTCTATTTGTGAGTTTCTTCAATGAATCACAGGGGGCATTGCATTGTCAAAAAGGCAACAAGTAGTCAAAATAGGGAGCGCCTGCACCAGTTAACAGCGGTGTCCCCCAAGGCAGTGTTTTAGGACCCACACACTTTCTGCTTTACATAAATGACCTTTGCAATCATATTACAAGCAGCTGCATCCTCTTCGCTGATGATGTAAAACTATTTAATGCCACCGACAATGCTGCTGCCCTACAAAGCGACCTTGACTATGTGTCAGAATGGTCAAACAATTGGCGACTCCAAATCTCAACCAACAAATGCTCTGTTTTACACATTGGGAACAAAAATCAGAAGACCAAATACAAACCTTGTAGACAACCCTCACTCTGTCAAGGACGTTGGAGTACTCATTTCAAACAATCTAAGCGCCAAACCTCACTGCAATAGCATTGCCAAAAAGACATTAAGAGTTCTTAACCTAATCTTGCAAAACTTCTTCTCCGGCAACATTGTACTGCAAACTAGGGCATACAAAACCTTTGCCAGACCAATTCTCGAATACAGCTCGTCTGCCTGGAATCTGCACTATATATCGGACATTAATACAATTGAGTGAGTTCAACGGTATTTCACAAGAAGACTACTCCACTCCTCTGCTCACAATAGAATACCTTATGCCACCAGGCTTGAAATTTTGGGCTTAGACAACTTAGAACTACGCCACCTTCAGTCTGACCTAAGCGTAGTACATAAAATTATCTGCTACAACATCCTACCTGTCAATGATTACTTCAGCTTCAACCTCAATAATACACGGGTAAACAATCAATACAAACTCAAGGTAAGCTGCTCCAAACTCGATTGCAGAAAATACAACTTCAGCAACAGCCTGGAACACTCTACCTGACTCTGTTGTTACATCCTCAAACCCCCACAGCTTCAAACTTAAACTGTCTACCGTGGACCTCACCCCATTCCTAAGAGGTCTGTCAAGGGGGCGTGCATAAGCGCACCAGCGTGCTACCCTGTCCTACTGTTCCCATTTATTTGTACTCATGTCCTATGTTCATGTCCATGTTTATACTCATACCTGTTATCTTGTACATGCTTGACTAAATAAATAAATAAATACATACATACATAAATACATACATACATACATACATACATACATACATACATACGTAAATAAATAAATAAATAAATAAATAAATAAATAAACAAACAAACAAATAAATAAATAAATAAATAAATAAATAAATAAATAAATAAATAAATAAATAAATGATAGAGACTACTTGCCTAGATGGGCCATTCGTTTTTCCTTATTTCTTATAGTCTACCTTTTGAGGAGCCTTGGGAACTTCCTTTGACACAGTTGTGGACTTCCTCGAGTGCCATGATAGGCATTTGCTTAACGGCAATAGAAGTTATTTCAGGTGCGTTGTCTCTTTATCATAACAAAAGAAAAATGCTTTCTCTGTTCTAGTCAAGGAACTTGTAAATGAACCGGGGAGCTGGCTTCGAATCCATCAGAATAATAGTCTGTATTCCATCAGTGGGAATACAATGGACCTTTCTGCATAACTGATTTTATGCTGGATATCAGTCCTTGCCTGGAGGAATCCAGGTTGCAGGTGTGGAGAAAATAGGTATGCTTTTATGTCATAGGACTATTCTTGTTCCTTCCAAGGAGCAATCATTTCCATAACATTTATTATTTATAAATTTGCCTATGAACCTTTATGCCTCCCACCCACTCAAGACTCACTCAATTTCTCATACACCAAAAAGAGTTTTTGAGCTAAGTGCTATTTCTATCCAAAGTCACAGAGTATATAGCCTTGTTACTATACTGTTGAACATTTATAAATAACAATAGAAAATGTATGCAAAAATACTTACCCGATAGTAATAACGGGTAAAAAATTTGTTCCATTTGTATTTTAATTCCGACTTACAAACGGATATTTGGAAACGCAGTGTAAAGCAATTATTCATCGTTTTTCAGTTTTTCTGAATATTGTGATGTTTTCCTGCCAAAAAAGTCAATTATTAGGAAGAAGTACAGATAGAAATGTAACTTAATGAAAATAGTATTAAAATGTATTTGGGGATTGTATGCCTAGGCAAAATAGCATAAAAATGTATATATTAAAATAAAAGTACGAAATGCATGACAATTTTTGAATTAAATCTTGAAAGAAACTGCAGACGGATGAAGAAATAGGAAGAAATATAATTAAGATTTGAAAAATGCAAAAAAAAAATTGAAAAAATCAATAGGCAAAATTGATAGATTATCCATTCTGGTTCTCTCCTCATTTGTTTTTATAGGATGTTCTTGCAACTTAATCAATTCAAATGGGGAGTGGGGAATGATATCTTATTTCAAAATGCAACTATTGATTGTATAAGTATTCCACCTGCTATGAGTTTGGGGAAAACTTACATCTCTAGAAAGCTAATATAAACTACCCACGGAAAAATGTGCTGTGATTTATCCACTGGCATTTTTGAAACACTATCATGATTGAAAGGTTGCTACCCATGTGCTATTTAAAAATGGATACACTGACTGTCAGGTATACAGGGGATGTCGTGGCTCAGTGGCTAAGACACTGAGCTTGTCGATCAGAAAGGCTGGCAGTTCAGTGGTTCGAACCCCTAGTGCCGCATAACAGAGTGAGCTCTCGTTATTTGCCTCAGCTTCTGCCAACCTAGCCGTTTGAAAGCATGTAAAAAATGCAAGTAGAAAAATAGGGACCACGTTTGGTGGGGAAGTAACAGCGTTCCGTGTGCCTTTAGCATTTAGTCATGCCGGCCACATGACCACGGAGATGTCTTCGGACAGCGCTGGCTCTTCGGCTTTGAAATGAAGATGAGCACTGCCCCCTAGAGTCAGGAACGACTAGCACATATGTGCGAGGGGAACCTTTACCTTTACCTTATATGGTCAGAAGGGTAATTTGGGATTCCAACTCGAGACAGGACTACACAGGGATAAAGAAAAATTAGATCCAGACAGCTATGAGGAAAGAAGACATATTTATTCCTAAAAGCAAAACGTTTTGTCTTTAGGGGCAGCTGCAGAGAAATGGAGTACAGCAGCAGACTTTTATAAGGGGAGCTTGTCCATATTGATGTAAACATATTGATATGTTTACATATTGATTCTACAGCGACACTTGAGAGGTGTGTGTGTGTGTGTGTGTGTGTATGTGTGTGTGTATACCTCTCTGTGTGTATGTGTATGTATTCTTGTGAACATGCAGTTCCTCTGGGAGACCATTTTAATTAAATCTATTTGTGCAGACCTTAACCTTTGATATGTGGATTAGGACTGGGTAACTTATTTGGGAGTTTGATGAAGTATGGGAAAAGAATTTTCCCCCTCCCCCGTTTGTTATTTTTACTTGATTAATTAAGTTTCTGCTTGTCTGTCAATTATTTAGTGGAGATGCTGATTTTGTTAATGTTTTAAAAGAAGGAAACAGTATAAAGAATAAAACATATTTGGATATAAAACTTCTCACTATACCAATTCTCAGATTTATGAATCAGCACCCTGTGAGTTGAACAAAACAAAAGCCCATTTAAAAATATATTTATTATATTTATTATATTTCTATACCGCCCTTCTCCTGTGGGACTCATATACAGATGAATCTCACTTTTCAGTCTGTAATCTAGAAGTAAGGAGAAATCTCTTAAAGGTGACAGCAATCAACCAATGGAACAACTTGCCTTCAGAAGTTGTGAGTGCTCCATCACTGGAGGCTTCCAAAAAGAAACAAGACAATCATTTATCTGAAATGGTATACTGTGTCCTGCCCAAGCAGGGAGTTGCACAAGAAGACCTCCAAGGTCCCTTCCAACTGCATTATTCTATGTTCTGTGAAGCAGTTCTGCAAATGTTGATGTCCGTATGAAGTTTACTCTGATTATCAGGTTTATCCAGAATGCAAGCAGAATTGATTTGTAGCATGACTCATGCCACTTGAATAGATTAAGAACGCCAAAACTCTTACATATCTATGGATATTCTCAGTCATGGTTGTTTCACAGATGCTTTTTCAAGAGACAACTGGACTTTCTGGTGCAGTTACCTCTTGAAAAAGCACCTTTGGGACAAAGCGCTTACAGATTAATAGTAAAATCTTAACTTCTTCATTTCCAAAGTGGGACAATTTAGATACTGAAACAATGAAGTAACACGAGCTTCACAAGGGCAGTGAAGACAGTTAAACCAGGGCTTGTCAGAATGCCCAGTGTTTTGTCACCCGTGAAGAAATGTAACTCTTTGTGACATTAAAGAGGCAAGGTTTGATAAAGTGTCATGGTTGGTTGATTCCAAAATCATCTTAGATTGTAGAACCTCCAGCTTACCCTGCCACTTTAGGACAGGGCCTAATGATTCTTTCGCTAGGCCCAGACTCAGACATGTTTAGACAACTGCTGGCTGGCTAAATTAATATGCTATGAACTGAGTAGCCTGTTGAAGTAGATTTCAGTGGCTAACAGTAAAGCAGAAAGAAAGAACAATTGGCTCTTATGCTCAGCTGGAACAGGTTGCTGATCTGACTATTTAGCGGGAGAAGTGGTGTGTGAAGATGTCAGAATTCATTCTGGACCACTTCACAACCTAAAGGCTTTTCCATGATTGGTGTTTGTGGTAGCTTTAGAGTCTGAAGACCAAATCAAGACCCATCATTCTCTCAATATCTAAGATGATGAGGTTTGGAGGTGGATGGAATTTGTTCAAAGACATGATGGGTGTTATGGAGCTTTTGCAAGGTTAAAAGCCTAAATTGACTGAAGTGGAAATATTTACTGAACAAGGCATCCTACACATTTTTTCTTCTTCTTTTGAAACGATCATATAAAGCCACAATGTTTTGGATCATTTTTAAAGCCAGGTTGCTTTATATTTACTTTTGGGATGATTATTTATTCTTAACGCACTCGATCAGGAGTTTTGTAGTGATCAAGCTAGCCTGTAAAGTATATTGCCAATTAGATTGGGGTTTCTGAGTGCCATTAAATCAAATTCAACTACCGGTGAGTTTACAGAAAAACTTTGCCATCTTAATCAGGGGTGGGTTCTACTTATCTTTACTACCGGTTCACAACGGGGCCGTGCACGCTCACTTCGCGTGCGCTTCCACGCTTCCTGATGATGTTGGAGTCGATGGGCGGAGCCTCCCGCCAGTTTTACTACCGGTTCTATAGAACAGGTCCAAACTGGGGGCAACCTGCCACTGATCTTAACCTATCCTCAGCAATAACTCTTAGCTCTTCATTAATGGCTATTGTAGTATTTTTTAAAAAAATCTGTTCATCCTTGTCATCCATTCTCTTTTATTTCCTTCAGCCTTGCCAAGCATAATCATTTTTTCTAGTCTATCTTCCACTCACTTAATATGCCCAAAGCATGTGAGTTTCTGCTTCCTGCACTGCCTCAAGGGAAAGTCAACCTTTATTTCGTTCAGGGTTCACTGATGATACTTGCAGCCAATGGTAGTACAAATAACCATTTTCTTAAATCTATCAGCTTTTCCTTAGGATCTAGTTTTAACAGGCATGCATTACTATAGAAAAAGTATACATTTATCTGTTCAGAACATTGTTGTCATAACAATATTCTTACTTTTGAGGATCTTGTCTAAGATTGTCATTCCTTCTTCCATAAGGTCATTTTTTTTTTCTTACTTTCCATCACACAACAACAAATAATTGTTGTTCTTTCCATCACTCTCTTCGGTTTATCTATTCCTGAGCTCGAGAAAATAAAAGAACTTTCCCTTCTTTGCTATTAACTGTGCATTCACTAAATCTGACGCTGAGAAGCGACGTTGATGTGCTTTGATAAGATGATCAGCCCTATGGAGACATTATAACTGCTGAAGTTAATAGATGACCAGCTTGCCTCAATGAAGCAATTAATGCTGTTCCATAACACTCAACCCATGTTGCTGCAGGAGAAAGCTGAGAGGAGTTTTCGGTTGCAACACTGGCTCAAATGCTTTCAGGCTGAACTGCTTCAGGATTGCCTTCAGCAAGCATAAGTCTGGCTAGGCTGGAAGACATTTAATATGCAAACTAAATGATCTGAAGAGCTGAACGGTACCTCTTCTGCAGTATTCTGCAGAAAGAAATAGTTATTTCAATATGGAAAAGGGTAGGAAAAAAAGAAGAGTTTGATCCACTATTACCGTGATGGCGAACTTATGGCATGCATGCCAGAGGTGGCATGCAGCCCCCTCTCTGTGGGCATGCGAGCCGTCGCCCCAGTTCAGCTCTGCCACCCATGTGTGGGTGCCCCCCACTGGCCAGCTGGCCTTCGGGTCTCTGCCATGCATGCGTGGGGGCAGGGCACATGTGGGGGAGCTGGGTGCGCATGCATGGGGCACATGGGGCCATGTGCATGTGAAGGGTGGGGTGCATGCAGGGGAGCTGTGCACACATGCACGGGCAGGGTGCATGAGCAGGGCTGCACGTGCATTGCATTTTGGGAGTTCGGGTGCGCTTTGGGCACTCGGTCCGGAAAAGGTTATCCATCACTGCACTGTTAGGATAAGATGAGAGGATGGTGTCAGGTGATAGGGAGAAAACAGAGCTCTTCAACTCCTACTCTCACCAAAAGCAAATCGGATCTTACAACAACAGGAGATGGTGTCTTTCTCTGAGGGAACCAAAAGGAAATAAAGAAATGGTGGCTTTAAAGAACCAGCGCCAGCATTAATCAGTTACCAGATCAGCTACATCCAAAAGTCAGAGGAGCTTGTGGCTATCATCTTAGAATTCTTTCTGTGATTTCTGGCAAATCAGGGAGAGTGGGCATAATGCCAAGGATTGGCAAAGATAAAAAAGGAGAAATAAGAAGTAAGTAGTTACTGACTATTTATCCTATTGTAGATGGGATGGCAAAATGCTGGAACAAATGATCAAACATTCTGTGAGTATTTAGGAACGAATGTATGGACACCCTGGTACGAGTTTAATAATAAATCAAGAATAAATCATGTCAAACAAATCTGATTTCCCTTTTTTATAGTGAGCAAATTTAGCTGAGCTCAGGAATGGGATGGATGTAATGCAGGAGCCGGTTCCAAATCCCATCGCTAATGGTTTGCTCATGTGCGTGCAGCACTTCTGTGCAGAAGCATCTGGGTGGGTGGGTGGAGTCTCCCACCGCCGCTACCAGTTCGCCCGATCTAGTGCGAACCTGTAGCAACCCACCACTGATGTAATGTACCTTGACTTCAGAAAAATATTTAACAATGTCCCTTGAGATTCTGGTAGCACAGATGACAAAATGTAGGGTGTTCTATGCAACCATTAAAATATTACAGGGTTGGTTGAATAATATCTAGCAAATATATAGCAGTGTTATTCATCCAGCTTGCGTAAAGTATCAAATGGCACACTGCGGAACTCCACTCTAAGTTTTCACATGTTCAACGTATTTGTAAATGACTTAGATGGGTAGAAAATGTACAAATAACACAGTGGACAAACATCTTAGGGGATAGTATCAAGATTCAGGGGGAATTCTTGATCATCTGGAAAAGCGGGCAGTAATCAGTAAGATTAATTTCACCAGGGACAAAGTTCCACATTTGTTTAGGAAAAATCAAATACATTATTAGTATAAAATGAGGCATGGACCTGATTTAAAGTGCACTATTCTGATTCACGTATGTTTACTTACTTCAAATGTTCTATGCTTCCATTTTGGCTATCCATTTTGGCAATGTTTAAGTTCTTAATTCTTGCTGTTTTGCATTCTGTATTTCAATTATACATGTTCTTATGAAATAAATAACTCTATCAGCACTGTATTTCCTGGCAGCTTTGGTCCGACCATGTCAACAACTAATTTGACATGGTCAAATTATCAATTGATCTATTAATGAAGATTTGATGTTCTTTCCCAGTAACTATAGGGTGAATCTTTCAGCTTGTTGTTTTCATCTTCTGGCACCCAACCTTGTTTAAATGTTTCCACCATACCCATATAATTTTCTTGATAAAATTATGTAAGTGGGAAGTCATTATCATCTTCTGTATTTCATTTGGAGTACCTTCCTGCATCTGGGTTGAGTTCCCTCATCCCTTTGAGACTTTAACGATTTCATTCCCTTTGAGACCTTACTGCTTTCAATTTTCTTTCCCCCCTCTGCTTTCAGTCTTATGACATTATCAGAAAAAAATCTGGCCAGAGGTGCTGAAATGTACACAGATCTGTAGACACAGATATAATGATTTTAACATTTCATTTAACAACAAATGTACCTGTCATGTTATGCTACCGGTAATTTTTTGTGAAACATGGAAAATCTGCTGAATAATGAAAGAGATTTGAAGAAAACAACATTACAAGCTTGCATATACCACGCATGAATTACTTGTGTTTGTATACAAAACTTAACATGAGCCAAAGAAATGCCTGCTTACCTAGGGAGTGAGTATGCCAAGTTATGCCCTCAGAGATTGATTGAAGAAGGCCGAGTACCTTTTATTTCATGCCAAAAGATTTAACGCATATAAGATTTTTGATTAAATGCATATGAAATGATGGCTGGATGATGGCTGGATTAGCTATGTGGAGGGCTCATTATGATTTGTTGACTTGAACATTATGGATAGATTTCTGAAATATACCAAATCATCAACTATTTTCTATTAATTGGCCTCATATATGGCCAGAACCAAGTAAAGCGCCTAATGGCTTAGTCAAAAAAGCGAGACTTAAGCTAGTCAGGGCTGTTTACATATTGTGATAAAAAAAAAAAAGTCGAGGTAATGGCCGCAAAGATGTGATCGAAGTACCATTTGGTTTGGATGTGTTTCACACATGCAACACATAGAAAAATCAGGCAGAGCCTTGAATGCACTCTCATGGCCATCCATTTGGTCTTTTTACCACAGCCTATGGATATCGCTGCAGTTTATGACCAAGAAAAGAAAATCCAGGTTGGGTGAAAATTTCCTGAGTAAGATATAACCACATCCAGACATACGTATAAGTTTTTGTGATATATTATTTGTAAAATAATATCTTACTTATAAAAAGCAAATATTCATTTTAATCCATGAAAGGAAGGAAAGAAGAGAGAAAAAATACAAAAAAAGAAGGAAAGCTCATTTTTATTATGTGTTGAAGCCCTTCATGTGCAAACATATATTTTTAAAACTTCAAGTTACACTTTGAAGAGGGAGGGAGTTTCCCTGTTTATGGATTCGCCTGTTTCTTTTTCCTCCTATCCATGTCAGGAAAGCAACCACCGGTGGCTTCTGTCCCCTTGGCATCTCTCTTGAGGGCTGATGAAATAACCCAACCCAGTTTAAAGTTCTTCTGGTGAATATAGCTATAATGGGAAATCTTCTCAGCTTCACCCATTTAAAAATGATAAAGTCCATCATTTCCCATCAGGAAATTTGTGAGAAGGATAGAATGAAGGAAGAGGAAGAAGGGAAGAGAGGGAGGGAGGGAGGGAGGGAGGGAGGAAGGAAGGAAGGAAGGAAGGAAGGAAGGAAGGAAGGGGAGGAGGAAAGGGAGGAGGGAGAGAGGCAGGAAGGAAGGAAGAAGAAGAAGAAGAAAGGAAGGCAGGCAGGGAGGGAGGGAGGGAGGAAGGAAGGAAGGAAGGAAGGAAGGAAGGAAGGAAGGAAGGAAGGAAGGAAGGAAGGAAGGAAGAGGAGGAGGAAAGGGAGGGAGGGAGGCAGGGAGGAAAGAAGGAAGGAAGGAAGAAGAAGAAGAAAGGGAGGGAGGGAGGGAGGGAGGGAGGATGGAAGGAAGGAAGGAAGGAAGGAAGGAGAGAAGGAAAGGGAGGGAGGGAGGGAGGAAGGGAGGCAGGGAGGAAGGAAGGAAGGAAGGAAGGAAGGAAGGAAGGAAGGAAGGAAGGAAGGAAGGAAGGAAGGAGAAGAAGAAAGGGAGGGAGGGAGGCAGGGAGGAAGGAAGGAAGGAAGGAAGGAAGGAAGGGGAAGAGGAAAGGGAGGGAGGGAGGGAGGAAGGAAGGAGTCAGAACTGCCATCACATCTTTTCAACCCTACTTCGCTTTGATGGCAGCCTGCCAAAAATATGGGAGGGGAGGGAAGGAGAAATTCAGGGAGGGGGGATGACAGGAACCAGAACTGCCAACCAGAGACATTGGTTGAATGAGCCAAGGATACAGGCATGGGAATGGAATGGGAATGCCTATCAAAGAGGCGCCAAATCTCAGAACTGTTACCAAAACAATTAATTTGAACTTTATTGGACACTAGTAAGATGACCAGGGTAGAGGGCCTGGGAGAAGGAAAAAAGTAATGGCTTTATGCAAGA
Source organism: Pituophis catenifer annectens (assembly GCF_029215685.1). Lineage (NCBI taxonomy): Eukaryota > Metazoa > Chordata > Lepidosauria > Squamata > Colubridae > Pituophis > Pituophis catenifer. The sequence goes on from NW_027256882.1 coordinate 55,758,093, forward strand.
ATTCTCAAATCTGACTTTTCCTATGCTGTAACTATTTGCTTTAATAAAAGTATACTTACAAATGGAGTCGAGTGTCTTTCTTTCCTAAGTGCCCAAGCTGAGACAGGCCTGACAGAAGGATTTGAAACAATGAGAGCTGAACTACAGAATATATCAATATATTTGCTTTATTTATTTTTACTATGATGGATAGACATAGTTACACTGGTGATTAGTACCCTGTTGAAAACTTGAAAGACCATGCTTTTGTTCATAAAAACTATCTTTATGGTTGTTAGGAATTAGAAATGACTTGATGACACAGAATCAATCAATATTCTTCCTGAATATTGCTAAATGATTTGTTTGAGTAAAATTCACATCCCACAGTGGCAAGTTCATTGCAAGGGCCTTTACCTGAACTCTCATCTGCTCCATTTCAGAGATGAATCCATTTTTATTTGATAACTGAAGAGCCAAGATTTTTTTTTTTTAGATGATCATTGCATCTTATCTATTGCATCCCCAGAAGGGACCTTCTCTTGTCTAGAATTGTATCCCTTCAAAGTTCATGTTGACCCAACCCTAATATCTTTTCAAACCCTGACCCCCCCCACCCCTCTCTCTCTCTCTCACACACACACAGGCAACATACCTCATGCTATTGTATTGATATTGATAAGCGCCATGGTGGCACAGTGGTTAGAATGCAGTGTTGCAGGCTAATTCTGCCCACTGCCAGGAGTTCAGTCCTGACCAGCTCAAAGCTGACTCAGGTCAATAAAATGAAGATACTAATTGTTGGGGATAATATGCTGACTCTGTAAACCATTTACAGAGGACTGTAAAACAGTATGAAGTGATATATAAGTCTAAGTGCTATCGTTGTTATTGGGGATTTATTTATTGGTTGTTTTTATTGTAAGCTGTCCTGAGTTGGTTGAGTTAGGCATGCATGATTAAATATATAGATAAATAAATACCATGTTAAAAAAACCAAACTGTAAAACAGTTTCTGGGGTTTTTTTTATGATACTAAATCCAATACAAGGGAAAACTTCTGGGAATCTAATGGTACATCTAAGTATGCTTTCCTGGAATTCCAGTTTAATGAAGTGTGTGTGTGTCTACTTCAAATTGCATTAAGTGCAGTTTATAAGCATATTTATGCAGAGTCTCCTTTCTATGTTTGAATATAATAAGATCAGATGCTGTGGTGGGACTGGAGAAAGATAATATCATGCAGGTCATGATCCTGCTGCCCCTTCTATTTGAATTTGCATAAGAAATATGTGAATATGATTGTAGTGGCAATATAAAGTTATCCAAAGTCTTATGAAAACTACAATTGCTTGATTGTAAGTAGCAGTGAAACTATATGCATTAATACTTTGAAATATTTGTATTGTATGTTTTTTGTATGTTTTTTAATTTTGGCTGTTCACCGCCCTGAGTCCCTTCTGGGAGAAGGGCGGTATACAAATTAAATTAAAAAAAAAATGCACCACAAAGTTCAATAGCACTTATATCCAGGTAAGTATATTTAGGATTACTTTGCCAAATCGGCATCAGTTGCCCTCCAGGGGTATCTGCAGGGTGGGTGAAAAAAGACAAGATGGAGCCACAGTTCACAGGATGGATCCAAGCTCCACCTATTTGAGGTATGATCACACCATCCTGGTTGTCATCTGACCATCCCCTATGAACACTCTTGGGTCTACCTATTCCCAAACCATAAATGTTGCACCCTTGTAAAATAAAGTATGGCCAGGATTTTATCTATTTTAACTGCATTCGAGCCTTGATATCCTGCAATTATATGGGAAAGTGATTGCAGCTGAAACCAGTTTTATAAAGGCTCTAACTAGAAGCCTTTCCAGAAGGTGTGCCACTGACATGGTGAGATATATCATCAAGAAATTAGTTGCTGTTTTGTTTTCCTCTAAAGGAGTTTATTCAAGAAAAGAACAATTATATTAGATATGTGGGAGGATGTGCTCGGTTGGGTGATACAATAAATGGCACAGAAAGAGGATCCGTTTCACATAACTTAGTAGAATACACAATGGTTGATGGTATTGTATACTCATTTTCTGCCCTTTCGCTTTTTCCTGCCCCTGCCTTTCTTTTGGAGCACTGAGAGAAACTGATTCCCAAAGATATGTTTAGACCAATGGCTAATTTGTTGCTGTCTTGTAATTGATTATACAGTGGAATTATTTTTCTTGAACATGTATTAGTTTGACTGTTTGGGGTTATTTGTTCTTTTTAATTCATGATTTGGTTTCATTGTTTTTGGTTTATTTTTTGTTTGTTTGCTGCTTAGGTCACTATTGTGAAATGGATGGATGATTAGATAGATAGATGACAGATTGATAGATGATAGATAGATAGATAGATAGATAGATAGATAGATAGATAGACAGACAGACAGACAGACAGACAGACAGACAGACAGACAGACGGGTGGGTGGATGGATGGATGGATGGATGGATGGATGGATAGATAGATGGATAGATGGATAGATGGATAGATGGATAGATGGATAGATGGATGGATGGACAGACCTGACAAACTGTACTCAGAGAGTAGTCCTCAATGGCACTATATCTATATGGAGAGAAGTAAGCAGTGGGGTACTACAAGGTTCATTCTTAGGCCCAGTATTCTTCAATATCTTCATAAATGACTTAGATGAGGGAATAGAAGGGGAACTCATCAAATCTGCAGATTACACAAAGCTGGCAGAAATACCCAACACCCCAGAAGACAAGCTCAGGATACAAAAAGATCTTGACAGACTTGAACAATGGGCCCTAACCAACAACATGAAATTTAATGTAGAGAAAAACAAGGTTTTATACCTAAGCAGGAAAAACCAGATTAAGCAAAACCTGACTCAGAAACAGTAACTGTGAGAAGGAATCTTAGAATCTTAGATTCTTGGAATCTTAGTGGATGATCACTACACTTGCACAGATCACCCATGATGTCATGCTGGGTAGGTGGAGCCTCCCGCCGGTTTTACTACTGGTTCTATAGAACCAGACCAAACCGGGAGCAACCCACCACTGCTTCCAGCTCTGTTCCTATTCCTATTCCTATTCCTATTCCTATTCCTATTCCTATTCCTATTCCTATTCCTATTCCTATTCCTATTCCTATTCCATTCTGTTCTATTCTATTCTATTCTAAATTCAGAATAATAAGAAATTATATCATTGTGCTTTGTGAGCATTCTTCTAATCCACCATGATGAAATGTTTACACTTTGTCAGCTGTTATCATGTGCCTATTCTGGATGCAATAGAAATTTTCCCAGATTAAATGAGTTCAGATGCTTTTTCCAGAAGACTTTCAAAGTTTTGAGATCGTGCCCAATGTTTTCATAACAGAACCTTAATTGTGAGATACAGGGGGAAAAAAATGGGAGAAAAGTTTTCCTGTTTACTTTGGACCTCTTGAAAGCCTTTAATATCCTAGGAATGTGTCCCTTTTGGCTGTCTGATTAAAATGGAAAGTGAGGAAAGCCCTGCGCCTCCCACTTTCCTCGGCGAAAGGTTTCTTTCTCTCTTCCATAATTTTCAGCATCTACACAAAACCACCGAGGGGGAACCTGCTCGGTTATCTCTGTGGCTGTAATATAATATAATTTCCATTGCATGCTAATGAGGCAAGGAGGTCTTTCCTTGGTATGCAGTGTATCTTCAAAAATGAATTTGACTGTATGGCCCTATTCATGCACTGTGAACATCACTTTCCGAAATAGAATGGGAAGCTCTCGTAGTAGTGGCAATTCAGTTAAAGCCTCATTGCCTGAGGGAGCTCTTTTAACCAACTCACTTCTAAAATAGGTGGCCATCATTTTGTTCCACTTGCAAACATTAGAATCTGAGAAATAGCTTTATGCCCAAGGAGACAATGGCAGCCATAGAAGATTCCCATTCTTCTTTCTCCTGCCCAGTGCCCTTCAAACGCACCGAGAGGGCAGCGCACAAGTTAGGGAAAGCTACTATAAATCCTACTTTGTTTTGTCTTCCTATATTTTATTTTTATTTCCATGGCTTGTAGCCTGCATACATTTATTTCATTAACTCAGGTCAGCTCACATAATATAGGCAAGCATAAGCAGCAATATAAAACAGCACAGTAAGAGCCAGAATTAAAAATGGAACGAACATCTCACAGGCCAAATGTTTAGAGAAAACAATGTCTTCAGTGTATACCGGAAGGAAGCTATTTCAGAGACCCGGATTGTAACAGAGACCCCAAATCAGAGGTGGGCTTCAGCAGGTCCTGACCAGTTCTGGAGAACCGGTACTGGAAATTTTGAGTAGTTCGGAGAACCAGTAAATATCACCTCTGACTGGCCCCACCCCCATCTATTCTCTGCCTCCCGAGTCCCAACTGATCGGGAGGAAATGGGGAAATGGGTAACCTTCCCCTGGAGTGGGGAGAGAATGGAGATTTTACAGTATCCTTCCCCTGCCACGCCCACCAAGCCATGCCATGCCCACCAAGCCACACCCACAGAACCGGTAGTAAAAAATTTTGAAACCCACCACTGCCCCAAATCTACCATCCTCTGATTTCTACAGAAATGAAACCTATCTCTTCAATTGGAGGTTAAACAACAGGGAAACAGATTCACCCTCTTCAGAGGTGTCAAAAAGTCAAGATGGCAGCCATAACCAAGATGGCAGCCCTGTGGGTAAAAAATGCAAGGTTTTGATTGCATGGTAGCAGTCATGATCTTGATTATTTGGCACCCCTTTTCCTTCTTCATTTGCCAGGCTGAGTTTTCTAAAGGAAAAGAGAACCAATAAGATCAGCCTATACAAAAATCACCTGTAAAATTTTAGGTTTAGCATTAAAAAAAAAAAATCTGATTTCGCTACTTTTTCTGCAAGCTTAAATCAATTTTAACCTTAAATTAATAAATAAATTAAATTTATTGTCAAGCATATATAAGATAACATCTAAAAGTATAAACATAATTTGAATACATGAAAAGAGTAAGTAAAAAGGAATCAGGATCTTTCTGAACAGGATTCATATTGTTTCTATCGATGTAAAATGATAAAAAGCAAGATTTCAAAACTCAAGTTTCAAACCGAATAGTGGCAGCATTAAAAAAATAATAATAATAATTAGGAGCTTCCCAGAGTAGAGGTTTCCATCAGGGTGTCACCACTGGAAATTTTCCCTCGCAAGCCTCTAGTTGTGAGAGATGTGAAATGTTAGCCTCAGGGCTTGAGCAGCTTGATCAGATTGGTAGGTACTCCTGCAGTTGACCTTTACATCTCAAAAAAAACCAAAAAAGATGTAAAAGACCTTTACATCTCAAAAAACAAAACAGCTACTAAGAAATTATCAACAAAATATTCCGGGAGAAGGTAATAGCAAATAGTTTTATTGCCAAGAAAGCAACGAAGGACTTTGGTAGGAACTCACTAGGAGTTCAGTTTGAATTGAAATAGCCTTTAAAACAAACTGTTTAGGAACCCGAGACCCAAGTTGAACTTCCCTATAGCATTATAGAAGTAGATATTCATATCATTTTACAACTTTTACAGGTTTTAGACAGTTTTAGAAGGATCTGTATGGGTAGTCTTCATCTTATGACCACAGCTGAGCCCAAATTTCTGTTGCTAAGTGAGACATTAATAAAGTGAGTTTTGCCCTCTTTTATGACTTTTCTTGCCACAGTTGTTAAGTGAATATCTTCAGTTGTTAAGTTAGGAACACGGTTGTGACATGCATCTGGCTTTCCCATTGACTTTGCTTGTCAGAAGGTCACAAAAGGAGATCACCTGACACTTGTTGTTGTTGTTGTTTGTTGCGAAGTCATGTCCAACCCATCACAACCCCATGGACAACGTTCCTCCAGGCCTTCCTGTTCTCTATCATCCCCCGGAGACCATTTAAGCTCACGCCTACTGCTTCAGTGACTCCATCCAGCCACCTCGTTCTTTGCTGTCCCCTTCTTCTTTTGCCCTCAATCTTTCCCAGCATTAGGCTCTTCTCCAGTGAGTCCTTCCTTCTCATTAGGTGGCCAAAGTATTTGAGTTTCATCTTCAGGATCTGGCCTTCTAAAGAGCAGTCAGGGTTGATCTCCTCTAGAACTGACCGGTTTGATCACCTTGCAGTCCAAGGGACTCACAGGAGTCTTCTCCAGCACCATAGTTCAAAGGCCTCAATTCTTTGGTACTCAGCCTTCCTTATGGTCACCTGACACTGTAAACATCATAAATATCAGTTGCCAAGCACTTCAGTTTTGATCACATGATCACGAGGATGTTGCAACAGTTGCAAGTATGAAAAATGGCAAAAGGTCACTTTTTTCAGTGCTGTTGTAACTTTGAACAGTCACTAAATGAACTGTTGTAAGTCGAGGACAACCTGTATTGAAGGAATAGTGGTTGCCAGCCTTGCCCTCTGGCGTCTGCCACCAGAAACACCAGAAACAGTTACCTCCTTCAGCTGCTGATGACAAGGTTGGCTTTCCTTTCTTGCAAGACCAAAACAGAATGGAGCCACTTGTCTTGGCAAACAGGTAGTTCTCCACTTATGACTACAATTGAGACCAGAACTTCCATCGCTAAACAATGCAGTTGTTAAATTAGTAATACATGATTTTATGCCCCTTTTTTTTTACCTTGGTCATTAAGTGAAACACTACAGTCATTAAACAAATCATGCTTTCCACATTGACTTTGCTTGTTGGAAGCCACCTGGGAAGGTTACAAATGGTGATCAGGTGATTCTGGTGATTTAGTGTCAAACATCTAAATTTTGATCACAGAGAGAAGCAACTTGGAATTAAGGAGAAACTTCCTAATAGTGAGAACAATTAACCAGTGGAACAGCTTGGCTTCAGAAGTTACGGTTGCTTCATCACTGGAGGCTTTTAAGAGGACGACCATCTGTCTGAAATGGCATAGGTTCGCCTGCTTGAGCAAGGGGGTTGGACTAGAAAACCTCCAAGGGCCTTTCCAGCTCTATTCTGATTGATTGATTGATTAATTGATTGATTGATTAAATTATGCCATGGTTGTAAGTGCAAAGACCAGTTGTAAGTCAATATTTTCAATGATGTTTTAACTTGGAACTGTCATTAAATGAACGTCAGTCAACGTTGTGGCACGTCAGCGGCCTGTGCAGCTGGTAGCTGATTCCGACAGCGAGGAGGCTGGTGTGGTGCTGCCTATGCAGCTGGCACTCAAGTCGGACAATGAGGAGGCTGGAGAAGATGCGGTGCCAGAGGCAGGGCCTTCAGAACCTCCAGAAGCTCCCATAAGAGAAGAGGAAGAAGAGGGGGAGCCTCTTCTCGATGCACAGGCGCGCAGAGCTGCCAAAAGGCAGGGGTGGCTCTTCAGGAGGAGGTCTCCTCGAGAGTAAGGCTTGGGGCTAATTAGCCACTCCCTTAGCCTATTTAAAGAAGGACGACAACCGAGGCTATTTGCAGGGAACAACTTCATTCACTCTCCTTCGCGTCCTGATCTTAGTTCTCTTATCAGGTTCCTGCAAATTGCTTCTGGGCTTTCTGCCAACCATAGTAAGATTACGATTATTTATTCTTTGGATTCTTGTAGGCTGTTAAGAAAGTTAATTAACAGTCTTTGTTTGAAAAAGACTGATTTAATTTAGTAAACTAAAATTTGTACAGACTTTGTGTGTGCTGCATTCTTTGGGGTCCGTAAAACAGTCCGCAGAACAGTCAAGGACTACCTATCTAGCAATATGTCATTTTAAATTGTTCTTGTCAGTAGCTTAATATTCTTTTTTCCGTACAGTTAGCCTTACATTGGGTTTTACTGTTTTGATCTTGCTTTGTTTTCAGCCACCCTGAATTATGCTAGGAAAGTCAGGATACAAGCAATCAAAACCAATAAATAAATGATCACTTGGTAAATCAATTTCTTGTGCTGTTTAAAAGTAGTGACAATATGGCTGGGCTTCAGGGCAGCTGTATCTGAGAAAGCTGACTCCGGTCCTTCTACAGAATACATGCTGCCTGAAGTGCTGTAAACATACCTGATAGGAGCAGAGAGTTTTCTTTACAGCTCAATTTACATTATTGATGCAGTATAAAATATGTCCCATAGCAGATAAGCACTCAAGATGCTCACTCTCTGCCAGTCACTGTTGCACTTCAAAAAGAGAAGTGTGCAGACCTTCCTTGCAACTTTCTTGGAATCGTAAATAAACTTTTCAAAGCTAGTGACGTGTAGGCATGAATTCTCTCACACCCCCAAATAGACCTGATGCCATTGCAAGTCATGTGTTTGTTTTTTGTTGTTGTTGATGATGATGCTCTTACCTTGACTCTTAATTTGATTTTTTAAACTAGTCCCTGGATTTGCTATTAGCATACCTTTATGTAGAAGATACAAAGACGCTAGCAACCTCTGAAATTGCATTCTGGGAAAGAAGTCAGAGTTATTAGCAGAGAACAAACAATTTCATACAAAACTATACATATTTCTTAATTTATTCGACTGCGGTAGTGAAAAAAAAATAGTTAGAAAAGGAAGCATTACATGCAATTTCAAAGTCCATTTGCTTGCTTATCTGCTTGCTCATTAAGGTACTTAAACATAATTTATTCAAATTTCTCCAAAATCCATTCTAAACATTCTTCGCAAGTTATAATTTCAAGAGAAATGCTTAAGCTTAAATGATATTTTTAAGTGCTTCATGTTGTCATAGGAACCTCTGATAATACCATTAGGTCAGAATGCACCCATAATTGGTTTAAAGACCATTCCCTGAGACCATAGCACCTGAAATAGGTCTATGGAAGCTGGTAGGGTAACATCCTGAAGAACGACAACTCCTTTCCAGAGGTGGTATTCAGCAGGTTCTGACCAGTTCTGGAGAACCGGTAGCGGAAATTTTGAGTAGTTTGGAGAACCGGTAAATACCACCTCTGACTGGCCCCGCCCCAATCTATTCTTTGCTTCCCGAGTCCCAGCTGATCAGGAGGAAATGGGGATTTTGCAGTATCTTTACCCTGCTATGCCCACCAAGCCACACCCAGCAAGCCACACCATGCTCACCAAGCCACGCCACGCCCACCAAGCCACACCCATAGAACCAGTAGTAAAAAAATTTGAATCCCACCACTGCTCCCTTCCCCTTGATGCTAAATGCAGTGAGAGATGCTTGTTGATGTATTTTGTTCTTTTGTGAAGAGATGAACCTAAGTCCCTTTTCTCACTTTCTAGGGTGAAAAAGCTTAGCTGGTTTCCTTCAAAGCTAGTTTAATTTCCATCTTAGGTGATCCTATCCATCATTCTTATGTTTGCATGTCCTCTTTGGAGACCTGGTCCTTTTCTTTCCTCATCTCTGGGTTTGTTAGCAGTTGGGTGTTCTGAATAAGGGTTTGTAATGGTATGTGGAAGGATTGTGAGAGACAGAGAAGATCTCTAGGCATGGCAACAGTAGGATAAGAGGCAGTGTGGCCCACAAAAGGAATGTGGATGTGGGAAGCATCGCAGTAGGTGGCTAGGATGATCACTGGTTCATTGTGGTAATTTTTTGGACTTAATGGGCCCATCAGATTCCTCTTTTTAATTAACATTGTCCAAATTTTTCCTTAAAAGCACCATAAGGACAGACACCTCCTCAAAGATTTGTGCGATGGCATCAGTGATCAGGTATACTATCTTTAAGATAAAAGTTCAGATGCACTCATTATTAGTTAAATAAAACACTACCTTAGTCATTGGGCAATTTGCTTCAAAAAGCGAATTTTATGCATCTTAGATAACTGATGAAGGCCTCCAACCCAAGTAAGTAGTTCCATCCTAGGTCCACCAGGAAGTTCATGACTAAAGGGAGCTTTGAACCAAGGAGTAAAGTCTACTCAGGCAAAACCAGAGTAGATTATTTGTGCTTAGTTAAGAAGTTTGCTTTAACAAGAATGAAAGACACTTGAGAAATCCACTTTCACAACATAATACACACAGAGAGGAAATTTTACTTTTCTTTCTCCAGTGCCCATGACAACAAATATCATTAGGCAGCAGTTAACGTAAGAGGGAGAAAAAATATGTATCTGGTAAAATTTGATGCACTCTCCCAGCTAAAAGTTAGGTGGAAAACAAAATGACAGTACAGGTAGCCTTTGACTTAGTGACTTTTGAGCATTTTTCACACTTATGACTGTGGCAACATCCCTATGGTCACATGATCAAAATTCAGATGCTTGGCAAGTGGTTCCTATGATAGTTATGACAATGTCCTGGGGTCATGTGATCAGCTTTTTGCCACCTTCTGACGAGCAAAGTCAAAGGGGAATCCAGATTCACTTAACCCACCATGTTACTTACTTAACACAAGCAGTGGTTCACTTAACAACTGTGGCAAGAAAAGTCATAAAACGGGGCAAACTCATTTAAATGTTTCACTCAGCAACATAAATTTTAGGCTCAGTTGTGGTCCTAACTCAACGGCTACCTGTAGTATTAGCTATTAAAGATTTGTTTGTTTAATTTGGCTCTTATTAAAGCGATTGCTCTGTAGTAGTTCTTAGGGATATTTTATTCCTGATGGTCTTAAATGATGTTGGAGGAGGAGGAGGAGGAGGAGGAGGAGGAGGAGGAGGAGGAGGAGGAGGAGGAGGAGGAGGAGGAGGAGGAGGAGGAGCCTTTGCTAATCACATGTAAAGTGAACCTAGAAAGTTGACTGAAATAAGTTTAATTTGGTATTGTCCATTACATTGGCAGGCAGTAGGGTTTTTTCCATCTGGAAATCCGAGGATGAAAACTGGGAGTTTCTGCATGCAAAGCATGTGTTGAGCCACTGAGCTACTGCCATTCCCAATAGGATTATATTAACACAATAAAGAAGAAAGGCATATTATACAGTGTACTCCTAATGCTTTTCAGCATGCAGGATTAATTTCCTGGCAGAGCAGACTTTGCAACAATAGGTATTAGGCAGGTAATTGGGGAATCTAGATGATGGTATCCCATTGCCATTATTTGATCTTCAAGCAAACCAAATAAATAAAGAAACCTGGTGGATTTGTCTCTGTTAACAATTCCAACTATTTCTCAAAAGCTGTATCAAGTGTGTAATTGATGCTTGCACCTCAAGGCAATAACGAGGAACAAAGATACCAGAATCCCGTCCCAAGAAATGCTGCCTATTCAAATGCTGCCTCTTAAAGTTGCTAGAAGGTTAAATAAAGATGCGTTCTAATTAACTCATCATTTTTTAGTATAAGTCAGGAAACAACAATATACAAATACTATAATAAACCCCATTAAGTAGTCACAAGAATGGATGAATGAATGGCTAGATTGTTTCCAATTTAGAGCTATGAATATGAAAAGAAAAGAGGGCTTCCATGGCTAAGAAGCAGTAAGAACTTGATTCCTCAAAAAGAAATGTTCCTTAGGGAATAATATTTATAACAATCATTATTGTTAATAGTACCATGTTTCCCCAAAAATAAGACCCTGTCTTATGTTTTTTTGAACCCTGAAATAAGCGCTTGGCCTTATTGCCATGTGCTCAAAAGCCCGATTGGGCTTATTATCAGGGGATGTCTTATTTTGGGGAAAACAGAGTAGTAGTATTATTAGTAATCCCAAAGTCACTTTTAATAAAATTAAACAATTCTGCATACGAGCAAAGAGACACGTAGTAGGTTTATATATATATTTAAACAATTTTTAAAAGATTGCCATAATATTGTTGTTGGAAAAATTGTCAGGGATATGAAGATCATTACACATACATTCACACACAAACAATACTCAATGGCCCATACAATATGGAAGATATTACCTTTCCTAACATGAGTATATCCCAGTTCTGTGGGATTCCAGTCCCAGAATCGGGGAAGAATTTGGTTGTAAATTGGAAATAACATAATTGCTTAAAATCTTATAAACCCATCCCTTTCATCTCAATAAATCCTAAAGAAGATTCAGAGAGAATTTTGCTTGGAATAATTACTTTTTGTTGTGCTAACTGTCAAGGGCCAGATATTTAGACCATATCTCTTGACATGTTAGCACATTCTTATTTCTGCATTGCTATGTTAGGTTTGTTTGTTACAATATTTTAATACCACCAATCACAGTAGAATTTGAGGCCATTTAAAAACACAAAGAGGGAGGTGAGTGGTTAAGAAATACAAAATATAAATAAATAAAATACATTCCGTGGAATCAGAAGTTGTCAGAAACTATTTAAAGGCAGCCTGCACACAATTAGGCTGCAAATCCTCAGCAGAACTGCCAGGTTTTAAGAGATTTCCAAGAGTCAAGGCATTTGGAGTCACAATTGTGAGATGGGCAGCTGTATAAATTGACTAAATAGATAAATAAACCCAGCATTTTAAATTGGAATCAGAGGTAAATTCACAGTTATATCATAGGTGTTATGTGATGAAATCATCTATTTCTAGTTAACAGATGGACTACTATACTTTGGACCAATTCAAACTTCCAAATCATCTTCAAATGCAGATTTTCTGAGGAAGATATGCCCAATTGGCATACAACAGACCTGCTCCTAAGATACGAATATAACTCCAAATTTTGGACTTGCTTTTTGAGTGAGAGTACAGTCTTATCAAGAACTAAAACTGAAGCTAGAATAGAGTCACATCTATCACCAACAAGGAGTCATTCCATCTTGCAGGGATTTAATCTGAGCCAGTACATACGTTGACCTATTCCTAGATCCATGGATATATATGGACAATGAAAATTGGCTATTAATCTTATATTAGTGCCATCATCATGTGTACCAGCTCTTCAGAAGAAAGTAAAAATGTTAGCAACTAAAGCTCAAAACAGAAGTTGTGACAACATTCTGGCTACACTCTCCAAACACATTGCCAGTTTCTAGCTGTCTTTCAGGCTGCAAACAGCCAGTTCATTTTGCTAGTTTAACAACCTACCATATTTAACTTGAATTGGGTTAACATCTCAGCTTGCCTGCCAACATTTATGATAGCTAAAGAGGTTTTGTAATATTCCTCCAGGTCCAAATTTTCTTCAATGCCAAAGGAGCATGAAGTATACTTACATAGTAAGTTTCTCTTCACCAGGACAGCAAGTCTTCAATGTTATTTCCATGTATTCTATCATGAGTTAAATTACAGAAGCTGATTGCACAGAACTCAGCACTCATCTGCAACATTTACCTTCACTGAGATAAAACTATTCAATTCCTTTAAAAGTCCCTTGTCCTTGGTGACCTTCAGTAACTGCACTACCTTTGAATCTGAGGGGTGGGAGAGGGGAAGGCCAGGGAATGCTCAGATTTGGCAAGACAATTAAGTCCACTAAAAATTTATAGCATAGAATTATCACTCTCAGATACTTGGCAGATTTTACATGCTGGTGAAAATAACATCATATTTTATTCCCCAATCTATACATCTTATTCCCGCTTAGAGTGTTTTCTTAATTATCTTTCCAACCTTCTGCCACAAGACTGCCTCAAGTACGAAGCAGAAATATTTCCATTTCATTCCATACCATTTTGCTAGCTGCAGACTCTCTTAATTGGTAACTTAGCTCCTTCTATTTAAAGAACAATGATTTCCTGTATTTCTGGAAATAGAGAATATAACCCTATTTTACACCATAACTCTATATTGTCCTGCAATATGGACTACTGTACATTTATCCATTATTATTTTTTTCCAGCTTGGAGAGCTATTTTAGATTCTTAAACTTAAAATTCCTTATTGTTGCAATGATGTCATGCATCACTTTCTATACTGCCCCAGAAACAAATTAAAAGCTGTTGGAAAGTCTTACAACTTTTCCCCCCCCCTCAAGGCCTGTGTCATCTCCTATTTTTCTGAGCACCAATTTTATTTGCTTGGTAAAAAGCCAAAAGAAATACTGGCTCAGTATATTAGATTTCCGCAGATGTCCAAAGGTCAATTCCCAGGGATAAGTAATGGGGAGTGGGAGATAGGGTGTCAAACATGGCTAAAGCCAAGGCCCTGGAGCATGGAGTTTTCTTGCCTAAACCTTGCCTCAATGGAAAAGGCAGGAGCAGGGTAGAGAGATGCTCAAAGAAACTGAGACATATCTGTGTATATTGCTGTCTGACATCAACCTAGGCTGGGGTGGGCAATTCATTTTTCCGAGGGGCCACATGAGAAACTGGGACTCTTGTGGAGGGCTGATAACCCATTGCCAATGCTGCCAAAGCATCGCCCTCCCCCCCACTAACACTATGGGTCAGATTGGGACCTTCTGCAGATCAGATGTGGGCCCATGGGCTGTAAAATACCCAGGTCTGCCCCTTCTCGTCCAGGTCAAGACCTCTCAAATCACTCTAAGAGGCGTTCATTTTAAGGAAATAAATTTATTTTATGGAAGTGTTCCTTTCTTGTATTGAAATGATCTTGAATTGTTTACATTTTTACTTTTCCGACTGATGTGCAGTTATAATTTTTGATATTATGTTGATAAAAGCTTTGTTATCTTGAATTAAATGTCATTGATATTGGTTTGGTAAGGTCCTTTGAGTTCAGTTGTTTGGCTAGATAAAAAAACTCCATATTGCAGCATAGAAATATTGTTTCCATACATATGTATGTCTCCTGTATGATGGTATAGGCATGGATAAGTAGATAAAATAAAGTGTTGCGGGGAGAGAGGGAGAGGGAATATTTCTCCAATGAACTTAATGTTGTGTTATAATGATTGTAATTTAGTACACTGATATGTTCATATGTATAAATAAATATTAGAATCGCATGTATAGATAGTAAATTGAAATAAGGGGGGAAATGGATATATAAGAAATGAATAGTGATGTGGAAATGTAAAGAAGAAAATTGTAAAAATTTCTTTCTTTTTTTTTAAAAAAAACTGTTCAATAATTTTTTTTAAAAAAAACAATACAATGGTAAAGAAACAATTGCTCAACCCACCATTAGTGCAGATTGTACAGTATAAGTGTCAAATTTCACCCAAATCCATTCATCTTCATCAGTTTATTCAAAATATCAAACTTTAAAGCCAACCTTCAATACCAAAGAACTTCATCCATTTTTTTCAACTTTTCCTTCCATTTTGCATACCTGTACAAGTTGGTCTTGTTTTCGCAAGATATGCAGTGGGCTCCGTGGCTCCATGCGAGAAAGGCTTAGCGTGAATGTGCGAATCAAAAGAAATAGCAGAAGCTAGCAGCACCATAACTCCAAAAGCAATGGAGGAAAATATAAACAGGTGAACATGTTTAAAGTCATAGGCATTCAGCTTCACTTTGCAGGACTATTCCCCAAAGTGAAGCTGTATGCCTGTGACTTTAAACGTGTTTTACCTGTTTGTATTTCCTCCATTTTATTTGGAGTTATGGTGCTTCTTCTTATTCATTTATTTATGTAATTTATATGCCACCCTTCTCCCATAGGACTCAGGGCAGCTTACAAAAACAAAACAAAGAATTACATAAACAATTAAAATCAGTTTAAAATTAAAGTAAAATCAATTAAAAATTATTAAAATTATTTGAAGTCACCCCTACGGATTCATCCCATTTGGTGAAAAAGCCAGGTCTTCAATTCGCGGAGGAAGGAGAGGAGGTCCGGGGCTGTCCTGAGGCTGGTGGGCAGCCCATTCCAGAGGGTCAGCGCTCCCACAGAGAACGCTCTCCCCCTGGAGGCCGCCAGCCGACATTGTCTGGCTGACGGCACCCTGAGGAGGCCTGCTCTGTATGAGCGCACCAGACAGTGGGAGGAAGGCAGGAGATGATCCTGCAGATATCCTGAGCCTGAGCTATGTAGGGCTTTATAGGTGAGCACCAGCACCTTGAAACGAACCCGGAGAGCCACCGGCAGCCAGTGCAGCTCGCGCAGGAGAGGTGTCACATGGGAGTACTGAGAAGCCCCCATAACAACCCGCGCTGCCGCATTCTGGACTAACTGTAGTATCCAGGTGCATCCCAAGGGCAGCCCCATGTAGAGGGCATTACAGTAGTCCAACTTGTTACGTCCGAGATGTAACAAGGGCATGAGTGACCATGGCAAGGGCATCCCGATCTACGAAAGGGCGCAACTGGCGCACAAGGCGTACCTGTGTGAAGGTTCCCCTGGTCACAGCCGTCAAATGATCTTCTAGGGATAGCCATGAATCCAGGAGGACCCCCAGATTGCGGACCCTTTCTGAAGGAGTAAGGATCTCCCCTCCCATCATATTAAAATGAAATGATTAATTAAATAGGTAACTTACTGATAGTTTGTTACAAATACAGTTCTAACATTTTCACAATGACTCAATGGGCCAGTTTACCATGGTTCAGTGAACTTTCACTTTGAAGATTAAGGATGATCAAATCACCCATTCAGAGAAAATCGTCAGTTGAAGTCAAGGAATTGAATTATATCTAATCAGATGCTTTGGATTTACTGGAAGATTGGATGGGCTTGCTAATGTGCCTATATTTGAATTGATTATATGCCACCAGGTCAGTTTCTCTAGGATGATTTATCCCTAGCCTGATCCCTCAGGCCTTCTAGGGTTGCACCTATTGCTGCTGTAATTGAGTCCATCCACCTTTTTTTCCTATTCCATCTTTCACAGCATTATAGACTTCTCCAGAGGGCTAACTCTTCACATAATATATCCATAATATAATAATTTGAGCCTGACCATTTGTGGCCCTAGTAAGGATTGATTTGTTATTTGATCCATTTGTTTGTTTTTCTTGGCTGTCCATGAAAACACTCATGAATGTTTTCCCAATACCAAAGTTCAAAAGTATCAATACATTTTCTGTCGTGTTTCTTCCAAGTCTAACTTTTACTTCCATAGTATATCACTGGGAAAACCACTGCCTGCATTAATTTAGTGCACGCCTACTTTTTACAAAATCAGATTTTAACAATTAATTGAACTGAGCTGAATTGAATTGACTCAGCTGATTGAATCGAATCAACCAATTCTAAATATATTGTTCAATTTTATCAATCATATGAATTGGATCTTCAGTGAATTATATGCACATTCTTCACTGTTAACCTGGATAAACTGATCTAATGTTATATTATTTTGCCATTGAAAAAGTATACCTCTTTTAGTGGTATAATTCTATATGATAATACATAATACATATACATATGCCTCTTATGATAATGATCATAAGATGAACATCAATTTCCAAATATAAAGCAGATTAGCAAGCTCTCCATCCAAAACCATAGGCAGCAGTTTATATGTGTGTGTGTGTGTGTGTGTGTGTGTGTGTGTGTGTGTGTGTGTGTGTGTATGGTTTTCACGCATAAATTTGGAAGTGTCTTGGTGACGTTTCGACAAAGTCTCATTCGTCATCTTCATCTGCAGCTCAAATCCCCCTGCAACTCAGACTAATCCGAGCACAACCAAGCCCTCTCCCAAACAGAACACCCAATCAGAACACAGCCAAGCTCCCACCCAATCAGTTCACACCCCCTCTGGCAGTTAAAAGGAAGAAACAGCTGCGATCACACATTGCTCCTAGAAGCACGAAGCCGAAAACACCAGCCTGAAGATGACGAATGAGACTTCGTCGAAATGTCGCCAAGACACTTACACTTACAGACTCAACTTTCTTGCTTAACAACAGGAATTCTGATCCCAACTGTGTTTGTAAGTTGAAGACTACCCATATGTAAACATCTACAGTGAGATTAGGAATAGGCCTTTAACTGATGGCAATGCCTGATTGATCCTGGCTGAGCTGAGAGGCTAACCAAAGTCAAATCTGGTTAGTACTTGGACATTGTATTAGTACTACTACAGCAATAGCACTTAGACATATATATTGTCCCATAGTGCTTCACAGCACTCTCTTGTGATTTACAATGTCATCATATTGTCACCAACAACTTGGGTCCATATTTTACCAACCTCAGAAAGATGGAAGGCTGAGTCAACCTTGAGCCCATCAGGATCAAACTCCAGACTGTGGGCAGAGTTAGTCTGCAATAATACGTTTTAACCTGTGTGCCATCATGGCTTCTATAGGGCTATAGGCAAGATTGGGAAGTCAAAGCACAATTTAAAAAGCAGCAGTGGTGAACCACTCCAGTACTTTTTCCAAGAAAACTGCATAAACATTCCAGAAAATCTCTAGGATTCATGTTTGACTCAGAGATTTGGCTAATATATGCACCCCCAAGTCCAGACAGACAAGCAATGGTAACTTCTCTATGGGTTGCCTTAGAATAAATAAAATTCAGTCAATCACTAAGGTTAGCATTTTTTTTTTAAGCAAGCAGTCTTGGCTTACATGTTTTGATTTTGTATCATTTTCTTCATCTCATTTCTTAATGCATTTCTCTTCTTTTCTTTCAAAACATTTCGGGGAGGAATTGTCAAGAGGAATCTTTTCAAATGGAGGAAAGGAGGCCTTATTTTAAAAGTCAAGTTCCTTGGTTTTGAAAGAACAAAGGGCAATTTTTAGTGAAGATACACTAAACCTGAAGATAAATGGTAGAGGATTCCCAGTTCTATCCAGGAACCTGAGAATAAGATGAAAAATCCAGACCAGGAACTAGCCGTTGACCCTTAAACCTGGTTTTGAACCCACTTTGAAACATAACCAGTGGATCACCAGATTTAACTCAGCAGGTAGACAAAGAGGTTTGGTAACAACCAGTATTCCTGTTTCGAGACTCCTGTAGCTTAATCAAAGTAGAGGGGCAATTGTGAGGTTACCCAGTTAATCTGAAGATGCTCTTTTGATCTGTTGGACTTCATTTCCACTTCTAGGTTTCACTGAAACAGACATAACACCCACTCAACCATTCTCAATCTTTTTGGAAAGAAGTGGTAGTCGATGTAGCAAGATAAATATCCTTTCTGCTCCAGGCAGGCAGCCTCAGGTCCTGTGATTCTGCAATGATTCAACTCATTTAACTTTCAAACATCTTCTATCAAGATTTTCTGCTCGGTAAATAAATGAGAGATACAGTATGTAATCTCTGGAGCAAAAGATCCATTCTGCTGCGGCCCTTGAAAACTCAAACATCATGATTACTTATTTCCTAGCTTTGAGTATATCCCAGTCAGATAGCATAGAAATATTAACATCCTTGAGCCCTCAATATGAAATATACAAACAAGAAATATTTGCATAGGCTGAATTTTGTGTGTGAATGTAGTCAAGTGATAGAAGCTCCTGTACTATGCTTTTAATCTGATGTGATTTTAGTTTCATATTGTTATTATTTTCTGCTAGACTGAAATGTTTTGTTTATACTGTGTTTTTTATATTGTGTTTTTTTAGGATAGGTAAAGGTAAAGGATCCCCCGCACATGCGTGCTAGTCGTTTCCGGGTCTAGGGACGGTGCTCATCTCCATTTCTAAGCCGAAGAGCCAGTGCTGTCCGAAGACATCTCTGTGGTCATGTGGCCAGCATGACTAAACACTGAAGGTGCACAGAGTGCTGTTACCTTCCCACCAAAGGTGATCCCTATTTTTCTACTTATATTTTTTATGAGCTTTCAAACTGCTAGGTTGGCAGAAGCTGGGACAAGTAATGGGAGCTCACTCCATCACATGGTGCTAGGGATTTGAACTGCTGAACTGCCGACCTTCTGATCGACAAGCTCAGCATCTTAGCCACTGAGCCACTGCATCCCTTTTTTTAGGATAGTTTAATGTATTTTACCATATAATTGAGTTTTAAAGCTTTTTGTACAATGTCTAGAGAAAGGGGAAGGAAGAGAGAGAAAACTCATATGTGGAATTCCACAAACCATGGTCCAGAGGAGAGGTATTTTTAATTTATATACCTTATTTTAATGAGAAGCAAACTAGAACTAAGGAGAAATTTCCTAACAGTGAGAACAATTAACCCGTTGAACAGTTTACCTTCAGAAGTTGTGGGTGCTCCATCACTGGAGGCTTTTAAGAAGAGACTGGACAACTATTTGTCTAAAATGGTAGAGGATCTCCTGCTTGAGCAGGGGTTTGGACTAAAAGATTTCCAAGGTCCCTTCCAACTCTTGTATTCTATTATTCTGTCTCTTGTTGGTTTCTGGGATGCCTGAAACAAATGCATAGAAAGCAAAAAGAGTTCACATCCAACCCACAAGGTCGGAGAATGAACCTCCACCCTCATCTTACAACTAAGCTACAGATATTCGCCACTATCGCAGATCACATTCAGCCCATGTTTCAAAAAGCCAGAGAAGCAGCCTTTGGAGTAGGCCCCCTTCATCATGTCTGAGTTAGCTGCTAGGACAAATATAGATTCATCCTGTCTTGGCGGTATTGTCTATTCTATGGCGATAACAAAACTCTTGTACTATCAGCATTTTTTCATTAACCTTCTTGCTGGTGTCATTGTAGCTGCTCTTTCAGTTATTCGTCCAAGATGATCTCTTTCTTGTCTTTTTTCCTTCTCTCTCTCTCTCTCTCTCTCTCTCTCTCTCTCTCCTCCCTCCCCTGCCTGTCATCCTCCTTCCAATAAGGAACATATCCAGATCTAGAGATGCTTTATCTTAGATGGAGGCATCAGAGCTTGGGAAAGGAAAAATCAGAACAGCTACAAACTTTATTGGAAGCCTGTTTCTAATACCCTCCCTGTCTCATAGAAGTACGGTTACAGTTTTGTCTTCATCAAAGAGGAGATGTCATTTCCTTTAACTTCAGCTACAAGTGTCAGGAGTGATTACAGAAGCTGAGGACAGAGGTGATAAGATTCAGGGTGACGAGGTCTCTGGCAGGAGGCTATGAAATACAGACGAATAATCTATGCATTGATTTGGGGGGGGTGGGAGGAGATAATGAGTGACCTCAACTGACAGCCAGTGCTGGACACTGAGTTTAAGTACAGCGAACCTAGATGCAAGCACTGATCAGGGTGGAAATGCCATTAATTCACTTTGGACAAATGGACCTGCTCGATCAGTTTATATATTTTGCTAACAGCGTTGAAACTGCTTGAAAATATAACCATAAAGGCAGTATTTCATCTAAGAAACTCCCTGCACGTTGGAGGCTGAAATCTGCTTTCCACTTTCAAGCGACTAATCTACAGATTGCTTGAAATGTCCCACGGTCTACCTTAAATTTGTTACCAGCTACAGAATTTTGTGTTCCAATGTAAGGTCCACTTTTTTCTTCCCTCTTTTAGAAGAGAGAAGAAATGCAGACAAATGGAATACTTTGGGATAAATGCATGCAAAATCCATGCATTAGGAAAATGTGCTTAAAACTGTATATATACTACCTGAGAAGAAATGTATCCTCTGCATGTATATCTATAAATGCACACAATGCATCTATAGTTGCATATATTCTTCCAATGCATGTATCAAATGCACATGCTATGGAAGCATGTATATAAATATAGATATGTTTTGTGTGCATTTTCCCCTTATGTATAATGTTGTGCATACCTCTCCTCATCATGCATATTGGTGAGAAGAGTCCCCTAATGCATTTGTGCTTCAATGATTTTCAATACAGAATTGCATTTAAAAATTCGAAGAAATTTTTAAAAAGGATAGTCATTGCACTGCAGTCTGTGCATGATGTCAAGAGTAGGGGGTCACTTAATTCTCATAAAACTGTGAGCCATGTGGATTTCTCCTCCTCTCTAATCATTTAGTCTAAATCAGATTGCTAGATTCCCTGATGCAGACATAGATTTGCGTTTATGTAATCAGGTCATTCCTCGCTTGACTAAGGGCTTAGGTTGAATAAGCAATTGGCTCAGTTAGTGGAATTGCTACTTGGCGTCTGAGTCCAGCTGGTGGAGCAGCCAGTCAAAAGCCTGTCCTTTCCTCTATTCCACCTTCCTGCATTCATTTATCGTTGATGAAACCAAAGTGCTTGGGGATACTGTGTGGGCCCAGTGGTTAGAATGTAGTATTGCAGGCTAATTTATCCGACTGTTAGCAGTTCGATTCTCACTGGCTCAAGGTTGACTTAGCTTTCCATCCTTCGGTAAAATGAGGATCCAGACTGTTGGGGACAATACGCTGACTCTGTAAACCACTTTGAGAGGGCTATATAGCACTGTGAAGCGGTATATAAGTCTAAATGCTATTGCTATATTGGCACCTCTGAGACTCAATCCAGTAATTCAGGGCAAGGGAAAGAGATGTCCAGATTTAGAAGAGAAAGAAGCAAAGAATTGGGAAACAAACAGGGCATGGAAAAACTCTTAAACTACAGAAGTCTGTCTCCTGCCTTTCCTCGCTCAGAAGATATTGTATGTCATTGAATCAGACCATGTTATCCTGGGAAGGCTATTCCAATATTTTCATTGCTTTCTGAGAAGGATTAGGGTTGGGGAATTACGCTGAGTAATTCTAAATGCTTCACAAACTAACATAGACTTTATATCCTCAAACCCTTCATTTGAATTCTCAAACTCTTCATTGTATTACCATTGTGATGCTAAACATTGGCATCAGAATCTTATGGAGCTCTTGCAAATCCCACATTATTTCAGAATGCTGGATATATTCCATGGCCCCTAGATTGCCGATCTCGGGCAATGCTTGTTCAGTGTGTTCCTCTTACATGTTTTAAGTAACCTGATTATACTTTTATCCTTCCTCCTAGTACTTCTTGTACTAAACAAATATTCAGTAATAATATCAGAAATAAGCATCTTACACACAAACCATGGCATTCAATTTATTTTACTAATTACATTTTATTTTAAACTGTCCTTCCAGAGTGGTGTACATAACATAGTCTTTCCCTTTCCTAATTTATTCTCACAAAAAGACATGTAATATGAGCTACACTAAGAGAGATGCTTGCTAGGACATTATTATTTTGTAAAGTGTTTGAGAAGTGATCTAAAATGATTTTTTCTCCAGGAGAAATGGGGTGGAAGATTCCAATAAGCACTAGATGGCAGAAAATAAATAAATAAATAAATAAATAAATAAATAATTTTATTTCTATACCGCCCTTCTCCCGAAGGACTCAGGGCGGAGTACAGCCTATTTAAAAACACAAAAAACACGACAACAATTTAAAATCATTAAATAATTAGGCTCCAATTAAAATCCCAGAAATTTAAAATACCCCAATTTAAAACGTTATGTTAATAGCCCTGCCTGGCGGAACAACAGGGTCTTCAGAGCGCAGCGAAACACCCGGAGGTCGGAAATCTTTCGTATTTCGGGGGGCAGTTCATTCCACAGGGCTGGGGCTCCCACAGAGAAGGCCCTCCCCCTGGGTGTCGCCAGCCGACATAACTTGGCTGATGGCACCCGGAGGAGACCCTCTCTGTGGGAGCGGACTGGTCGGTGGGAGGCTATTGGTGGCAGAAGTCGGTCTCGAAGGTACCCGGGTCCTATGCCATGGAGCGCTTTAAAGGTGGTAACCAACACCTTGAATCGCACCTGGAAGACCACTGGGAGCCAGTGCAGCTCGCGCAGGAGGGGTGTCACGTGGGCGCAACGGGTTGCACCCATAACCACCCGCGCGGCCGCATTCTGGACCAGTTGGAGCCTCCGAGTGCTCTTCAAGGGGAGCCCCATGTAGAGAGCATTACAATAGTCCAACCGGGAGGTGACAAGGGCGTGAGTGACCGTGCACAAGGCATCCCGATCCAGAAAGGGCTGCAACTGGCGAATCAGGCGAACCTGATAAAAGGCCCCCCTGGCCGCGGCCGTCATGTGCTCTTCTAAAGACAGCCGTGCGTCCAGGAGGACACCCAGATTGCGAGCCCTCTCTGTGGGGGGCAAAGATTCACCCCCAATAGTCAGCGATGGCACCTGCTGACTATATCGGGGTGCCGGAAGCCACAGCCACTCGGTCTTGGAGGGGTTGAGTCTGAGCCTGTTCCTCCCCATCCAGGCCCGCACGGCCTCCAGGCAGCGGGACATCACATCAAGGGCATCGTTAGGGTGGTCTGGGGTGGAGATGTACAGCTGAGTATCGTCAGCGTACAGATGACACTTCACCCCGAAACCACGGATGATCTCACCCAGCGGCTTCACATAAATGTTGAACAGGAGAGGCGAGAGGACCGACCCTTGTGGCACTCCCCATGCGAGATGCCTCGAGGTCGACCTCTGTCCCCCTGCCAACACAAACTGCGAGCGGTCGGAGAGGAAGGAGGAGAACCACCGCAAAACAGTGCCCCCTATTCCTAACCCCCTCAACCGCTGCAGCATGATACCATGGTCGATGGTATCAAAAGCCGCCGAGAGGTCTAATAGGACTAGGACAGAGGAGCAGCCCCTGTCCCGAGCCCTCCAGAGATCATCCACCAACGCGACCAATGCCGTTTCAGTGCTGTACCCCTGCCTGAAGCCCGACTGGTACGGGTCTAGATAGATAGCTTCATCCAGGTGCCGGGGAAGTTGTCGTGCCACCACGCTCTCAACAACCTTCGCCACAAAACGAAGGTTGGAGACTGGACGATAGTTGGCTAATTCAGCCAGGTCCAGGGAAGGCTTCTTGAGGAGGGGCCTCACTACCGCCTCTTTCAAGGCGGCAGGAAAGGCACCCTCACTCAGAGAAGCACTTATAATCCCCTGGAGCCAGCCTCGTGTAACCTCCCGGGAGGCCAGCACCAACCAGGAGGGACACGGGTCCAATAAACACGTGGCGGCACTAATCTTACCCAGAACCCTGTCCACATCCTCGGGAGTCACAGGATCAAACTCCTCCCAGGTAACATTCTCAAGACCTGCCCTCGTCTCCTCCCGTGGACTCATCCAGTCGGAGTCCAAGCCATCCCGAATCCGAGCGACTTTATCATGCAGGAATTGCACAAAATCCTCAGCGCGACCCTGCAAGGGATCTTCCCGCACTCCCCCCCGGAGGAGGGAGTGGGTCACCCTAAACAAGGCGGCTGGGCGGTTCTCTGCAGATGCGATAAGAGCGGAAAAGTGGTTAGACTTTGCCGCTTTTATCGCCACTAGGTAGGTCTTGATATAAGACCTCACCTGTGTCCGGTCGGAATCGGATTGACTAGTCCTCCAAATGCTCTCTAGGCGTCTTTTCCGACGCTTCATCTCTCTCAGCTCCTCAGAGAACCAAGGAGCCAGTTGAGATCGGCATCGGGTCAGAGGCCGCAAAGGCACGACGCGGTCCAAAGCTCCAGCGGCCGCCCTTTCCCAGGCGGCCACCAGCTCTTCAGTCGAGTCGTGTGTTAGGGTCTCAGGGCACGGCCCAAGCTCCGTCAGGAACCTTTTGGGTTCCATCAGGCGCCTGGGACGGAACCATCTAGTTGGCTCCGTCTCCCTGCGGCGGGGGACGGCGGTAGGAAAGTCTAGTTGGAGGAGCGAATGATCTGTCCATGACAAGGGTTTAATATCTAGGTCCCCTCTACCAAGATCATTCAACCACTGACCAGAGACAAAAATCAGGTCCAGAGTGTGTCCCCCTATGTGAGTTGGGCCTTGAACTAACTGGGTCAGGTCCATGGCCGTCATGGAAGCCATGAACTCCTGAGCCGCCTCTGACGCCTCACCCGCGGATGGAAGGTTGAAATTCCCCATGACAATAAGTCTGGGGGTATCAACCGCCACCCCGGCAATGACGTCGAGTAGCTCGGGCAGGGTCGCTGCCACGTGGCAGGGAGCCAGGTACGTAGTCAGCAAACCCATCTGCACCCCACGGCCCCACTTTACACAGAGGGACTCACATCCGGCTATCTGAGGAACAGTGGTCTCCCTCGGACAAAGACTTTCCCTAATAATCACCGCCACTCCCCCACCCCTCCCCTGGGCCCTTGGCTGACGAAATGCACGGAAACCTGGCGGGCACATCTCAACGAGAGGGACCCCCCCCTCCTGGCCCAACCAGGTCTCCGTAATACCTGCCAGGTCCGCACCCCCCTCCGAAATAAGGTCACAAATGAGGGGGGCTTTATTAACCACCGACCTGGCATTACACAACATCAGCCGCAGACCCAGGGCCTGAGACTCTACACAACCCAGGACACGAGTCACGCATCGGGGGCCGGAGTGCGCAAGAGTTTGTCGCATCTCTTTTCTGCCATCTAGTAATCATTGAGATGTCGGCAGTCCAGGGCTGACACCTATTCTGCCCTGTTCCTGTTCTAGCTCTCTTAATCACTAGACCAGTATTGGCAAACTTTTTTGGCACCGAATGCCAAAACGGGAGTGTGCATGCGCCTGTGGGGAGCGACAGAAACTGGATGAGCAGCTCCCCGGCGCGCACGCATGGGAATGCTGGAAACCAGAAGAGCAGTTCCATGGAGTGCATGAGCGCTCTTTGGGAAGCTGAGCTTCTGGTCTTCAGCGTGCACATTCGCACCCGTCACCTGGTCTTCCGGTTTCTGGCACCTGCACACACCAGAAACCAGAGGCTCAGCTTCCCGTCACGCGGATCCACGCCAGGGAACTGCTTTTCCATTTTCTGGCACTCCCACATGCACAAAGACCAGAGGAGCAATGGGTGATGACTGGCATACCCAGAGAGATGGCTCTGTGTGCCACTTCCGGCACGTGCCATAGGTTCGCCATCACGGCACTAGACCATAAAGACTGATATGCAGTGAGGTATAGATATCATTATATTCAAGTTTTATTTCTTTGTTTTTTTTCTAAGAAGAATAAGAATAAATCCTTCCAGAATTCAGGTGGAAGGCTAAAAAGTCTGAAAAGGTTTCCTACAAGAACAGTCTTTATGATTCAGAAGCGGGAGTTCTGAGCTTGTCTACTTGTTTATAGCATAATTATAATGAATCCCAAGAACAAATGGGATGGAATACCCTCCCTCTTGAATAACTATGCCAGAATTGCTGGGAACCTAGCAACCTGTAATCTAGGTCACTAGGAACAAGAAAAACCCTTTCACCTCCTGATCTTGCTCTTGAGGATGGGATGACCTCTGGTGGTCCTGGGATAGGAATGATATATCCATTCTGGATCTACTTAAACTCTCCATGAAATCACTGATCATAGTGTGTCGGGCACAAGTAACCAGGAATAAGAGTTGAGTTCAAAGTACTTCAAGTTCATTCCATGCAACCTCTACACAAGAATCTGATCTACTAATATCAAGGCAAATTAGCACTAAATAAGAATGTATTGCATAGGTATAAGATATTTTTTTTCTTTCTCTTACTTGCTCTTTATTTTACATATGTCACATATAGCTCACTCTTTTCAGGTGTATAGCAGTGGTGAAATCTAAAATTTGTTACTACTGGTTCTGTGGGTGTGACTTGATGGAGGGGTAATGTGACTGGGTGGGCGTGGCCTTTTTTTTTCTTTTAAAACCATTTTTTCTACAACCTCTTTGGTGAAGAGGTTGTAAAAAAATGCTTTCAAAAGCCTCTGATGATCCCAGCTGAGTTGCCTGATCAGCAGAGGCTTTTTTTCTTTTAAATGCCTCTGATGATCAGGCAACTCAGTTGAGATCGTCAGAGGCTTTTAAAAGAAAAAAAAAGGGTTTTTTTTCTTTTAAATGCCTCTGACGATCCCAGCTGAGTTGCCAGATCAGCAGACGCTTTTTTTCTTTTAAAAGCCTTTGACGATCCCAGCTGAGCCGCGCGATCATCAGAGGCTTTTTTTTTTACTTTTAAAAGCATGTTTTCTGCCGAAGAGGTTGTAGAAAAAATGCTTTTAAAAGTAAAAAAAAAAAGCCTCTGATGATTGTGCGGCTCAGTTGGGCATGGGGGGGGGGCAAGGATTTATGCTACCAGTTCTCCGAACCACCCGCCTCCATCGCTACCGAACCAGGAGCATCTCACCCCTGGTATATAGCAATAGCACCTAGATTTATATACCACTTTACAGTGCTTTAAAGCCCTCTCTAAGGAATTTACAAAGTCAGCATATTGCTCCCAACAATTTGGGTCCTCATTTTACCAACCTCGAAAGGATGGAAGGCTGAGTCAATCTTAAACCAGTGAGAATTCGAACTGCCAAACTGCTGGCAGCCAGCAGTCAACAGAAGTAGCCTGCAGTACTGCATTTCTAACCACTGTGCCACCATGGCAGAAGAACTACACATAACTAGCTATGCTATAGAAATCACACACACACACATCTCTTTTTCATCAACAAGCTGTGGTTTGTTTTTGGGGTTTCATTTCCCATCAGTCAGACATTCCTGCCCACACTACCTATTTATTTGTTAGGCGTTCATATACATTCCAGTGCATTTATGCGTGCATCCTAATTCAGAACATAAACTGCCACAACCAGGTAATTCTGCATTGTCTAGGAAGACACGCCAGTGCAAGATGTTCCCTAACGCTTACCCACTTTATGAACATTAGCTGTGTTGTGTGCTTCAATTATTGAAAGGATAAAAAGAGAGGTTTTCCAGTTACACAAAAGGGAAAACAGTACAATTGGGAGAGATCACTTGCTTTATCTGAAAAAGAAAAAAAAATAATCTCAGGTTCAGTTCTGGGTAACACAAAGAATAGAAAAACAAACCCAGAAATGTCTTTAATAAGAGGAGAAAACTTCAAGGGTTTGATTGATGCATACACATATATGGACACCAGCACCCCTGTGCTTTTGCATGTGGGATATTTGGGGACCACTGAATGTGGGGGAAAGAAGCTTAATTTTCTGTCTTTAGCCACAATCCCAATGAAAGCTTCCCCTGTTCCATGTCTTTAAGGCTTCAGGAAAACTACATTGTGATGGTGATAATAGCTCAGCTAGATTATAACTGGGAGAGGAGTTGATGGATTCAATCTTTCCTAGAAGTATGCTACTATCCCAATGAAAACTAGGGGAAGGGTGCTCTGACTTCTTTTTATTTAGCTAATCTTCCAAACTGGAGAAGTGGTTAAGGCATGAGGTTAGAAACTGGGTGACCATGAATTCTAGTCCCATTTTAGGACCAAAGCTACTGTATCTGGGTGACTTTGGACCAGTCCCTTTCTCTTAGTGCTAGCAAGAAGCAATGGCAAACCACTTGCAAAAGCCTGCTAAGCAAACTGTTCAGGAAGTCACCAGGGATCAAAACTGACTTGAAGGCACAAAACAAATTAAAAGGAAAAAAAGAAAGCTAATTATGCTATTGAAAGCATTGTTATTTTGCCTCTTCCTTGATACCTGCAAGATATACTACAAAAAGGTAAAGGTTCCCCTTGCACATACATTCTAATCGTTCCCGACTCTAGGGGGTGGTGCTCATCTCCGTTTCAAAGCCGAAGAGCCAGCGCTGTCCGAAGATGTCTCCGTGGTCATGTGGCCGGTATGACTAAACGCCAAAGGCGCATGGAACGCTGTTATCTTCCCACCAAAGGTGGTCCCTATTTTTCTACTTGCATTTTTTTACGTGCTTTCGAACTGCTAGGTTGGCAGAAGCTGGGACAAGTAACGGGAGCTCACTCTGTTACGTGGCGCTAGGGATTCGAACCGCTGAACTGCCGACCATCTGATCGACAAGCTCAGGGTCTTAGCCACTGAGCCACCGTGTCCCATAAAATATACTATAGGTTAGTAGTAATTTAAACAGATCAACACAGAAATCAGTTTTCTGTATGAGTGTACTGTATGTGTAATGGAATGTATGGATGACCTTGGGGGATGAAGGGAAGAGATGGTACCGAGAAAATAATCAGACAAGAGAGAAAGGAGCTCCAGTGGCTTAAGTCAGAGGGAGAAGTTTAGGAAGAACAATAGGTCAAGCAGTTAAAAGTGGCAGCAGAAAATTTGTGTCTTCAGATTTGAAAAGTTCTGTTAATGTAGCCTTACGATAAAGTAGAATTTGTTAATCTTGTGGTGTTTCCTGTCTGGTTTGCCTGGGACAGTGGTGGGTTGCTCCTGGTTCAGTCTGGTTCTTGCGAACCGGTAGTAAAAGCGGCAGGAGGCTCCAACCACCCGCCCGGATGTCCTGATGGATGATCTGTGCATGCGCAGAAGCATGCACGCGCTCCCGGTAGTAAAAGTAAGTAGAACCCACCCCTGGCCTGGGAGGTCTGACAATACGTTTGTGTCTTTGTGAAAAAAACAAGTTGTGTGAAATGATAAAGAAGTACCAAATGATTCACAGTGTGGGAGGGGGGGAAATCACACTTTCTTTCAAACATGGTGGAATATTCAGGACAGTTAAAATTAAATTCTTATTCATGAAGTACAACGTTAATCTGTGGAAAGTTTCCTATCATGACATGAGAGATTTGGGAAAGGTTGGAAAAGGAATAGGCATAATCAGTGAGTAGAGGTGGAAGCAGTTCACAGTTTATTTCATGAATGACAATTTATTCAATATGGAATGAATACTGAGAAGAATTCCAGTCATTCAAAGAAATTCACCTTAATTAACACACTATTTATTTTATTTTATTTATTTATTTTATTAAATTTCTATACCGCCCTTCTCCCGAAGGACTCAGGGCAGTGAACAGCCAGAAGATAAAACACAGAGATACAAAATTTAAAATAGATTAAAACGAATTAAATAATTTGGCTGAATTTTAAGAACTATAAATGAGGATAGGAAATTTCTCCAAAATTCTGAGTGGGAAGGTGCTAATATGTTCTGCATCTTGCTTGTAGATATGTGTTAAGCCTTCAGGTAGTCACAGTAGGAATGAAATGCTGAGTTAAATGAGACTTTAGGTCAACATACCATTATGCACTCCTTTTTTTTCCAAACATTTCTCTTGATGTTTTCAAAGTAATAGGAAGAACACACAATAATACTATTGTGATTAGTTGGGCCATAGATTGTGACACAGGATACTTTCACATATTCAGTCAATCTAGAAATATTATACTTATATTGGATGTTCTCCATCACTCATTGTCCATCACTCAAAATGAAGTGTGGCATATGAAACAGTTGTCTCTACCACATGATTGGTCTGCCAGATTAAAAGAACATTCCTTTAAAATGGAATCTATTACATCTATTTCAGAAAACCACCAAGAACTAAACATAAACACAATCTGTAGGTGATTTCTTTTTCTCCCATTCAGTTGTGTCTTTCTTGGAGACTGCTTAGAATAGTCCCTGCCGTTTCCTTGGCAAGGTTTTATAGAAGTGGTTTGCCATTGCCTCCTTCCTAGTATTGAGAAAAAGTGACTGGCTCAAATTCACTCAGCTAGTTTTGTGCCTAAGATAGGACTAGAACTCACAGTCGCCTGGTTTTTAGCCTTTGCCTTAACCTCGATCCCAGACTGACTTCCTTTTAGGTGATATTATCCTCTGCTTCAGATTATACTTTAGAATTCTTAAATTTTATTCTTAAGAATACATTTCAATTATTAAAAAAAATGTTGGCAATAAGCAAATTGGTGGCATATTAGCATATTTTGTGACAATGCCCAATTAGTACTTTAAATCATATGTCCATGAAGAAACTGGAATATCAGCCAACCAACCTGAAAATGATTTATTGTCAGTGTTTCATAATAAACATAAATGAATCTGGGAGAAAACATAGTTCCATCTTCATAGTTAACAATTAGATTTGTTATATTAAAAATTGGGGAACTGTTGTGTGTCTGTGTGGCAGGGGAGGGGGGATCCTGGCAGTAAGAGCAGTTGAACAGTGGAATCAATTACTCAGAGAGGTTGTGGGCTCTTCTTCACTGTATACATTCAGAGAGAAGCTGATCAGCCATCAGCCATCTGTCACCAATAGTTTAATTTAAATTCTTGCATTGAGCAAAGGGTTAGACTTGACCTAAATGTCCCCTTCCAACCTAATGATTCTGGGAAAGCAGGTTGAGTTAACAACGAGAATAGCAGTAGGTTGAGAAAGAGTGGAAACACTTCCCACTCATTCCTTCTCAATGATAAATCCCACGCCCCAAAGTAGCATTTATGGTTCATGAGCCTTCCTTTACTTTCTGTCTGCAAAGCTCTGATCTGATCTATGACCAATGAATTTTAACAGTAACAGAGTTGGAAGGGACCTTGGAGGTGATCTAGTCCAACCCCCTGCTCATCCAGGAGACCTGTACTAGGGATTCGAACTGCCGGCCTTTCTGATTGACAAGTTCGGTGTCGTAGCCACTGAGCCACCTAGTCAGAATTTAATGCAGCTGAACTGCTTTAGAAAAATTATGGTTTGCATGGAATTTCAACGTCTCCTACAAGTAACTACTATGCATGTTTGGTCTTTAAACTGTCTCTCAATTAATGGAGAAAACACTGAAGCAACAACAAAAAAGCTTTTTTAGATAGATAGATGATAGATAGATAGATAGATAGATAGATAGATAGATAGATAGATAGATAGATAGATAGATAGATAGATAGATAGATAGATAGATAGGCATCAGTCTGACTAAAATGGGAGGTGAAATCTGGGATGGCACCAAGCAATGTAAACAGCCTTTAGATTTCTTTACAAGCCCCTTTACATGAGTGGCATCTGCTCCCAAAATGTCCCCAGCCTGTTTTTTTTTAAAAAAACTGACCTGCATATAGATTGGCCTTAATGACCAAATGTTTGAGAAATTCATTGCAGAAGAACAGCTGAAAGTAGTTGATTGGTTTGAACTTTATTGTGTGCACCTTGATTCCCAGACCAGCAGTAAAGAGGAAGGTCAGCTGGCAAACATTTGGGTATTTAAAAACAAATAAATAAATAAATAAAAGAGAGATTTGTTTCCATTTCTTCCATCTATACATGGGTGGAAAGGACAGGCAGAGCAGTTTTCTAAATTTTGGTTTTAGTGGTGTAATAGACATTCAGAATTATAATATGCTTATTAAAATAACAGGCACTGTTTTATCCAGGACACTCTTAAACTATTTCAGGAAGTTAGTAAAATGGAGATTGGAATGAGTGCTGAACTTACCTTATTGGTGAACAAGTGAATGGGACCTGCTTGAATTGAGATTCAGCTACTGTATGTCCTATCATCCTCTGGTTCAGCTCTAGAGTTCCCATTTCATTTATTAAAGGTAGGTAGTTTCGTAATGAGAAGGAAGGACTCACTGGAGAAGTGCCTAATGCTGGGAAAGATTGAGGGCAAACGAAGAAGGGGACGACAGAGAACAAGGTGGCTGGATGGAGTCATGGAAGCAGTAGGCGTGAGCTTAAATAGACTCCAGAGGATGGTAGAGGACAGGAAGGCCTGGAGGAATGTTGTCCATGGGATCACGATGGCTCAGACACGACTTCGTAACTAACAACAACAACAAAGTTTCCATTAGCAAACTGTTCTGTCTCTAGCAGGACTGAGTTATGAACTATGTGCAGTAGGCATAGTATGTAGAGCCCAGGAAAATGTTTTAAATTAAAAAATAAAATGTAGAAGTTATTTTCACACCTTTAATAATTCTTTTATTTTCATATCTTTAATAAAAAAAAGGCAAGAAATGCACAACATTTGAACATCAAACTGACTGCTTGTGACATAGGCATAGTATGAACACTAAATTTAGAACATAGATAGAATATCAAAGTTGGAAGAAATCTTGGAGAGCTTCTCATTTAACTCTTTGCTTGAGCAGGAAATTTTATATCATTCTGGACAAATGGTTGTCCAATATCATTTTGAAAACCTCTGGTGATGTAGTATCCACAATTTGTGGCAAGCCATGCCACTGATTAATTGTTCTCAATGTCAGGAAATTTCTCCTTCATTTTAGGTTCAAGCTCTCTTTAAAGAACTTCCACCCAATATTTCTTGTCCTGCCCTCGGATTCTTTGGAGAATAAGTCGACCCTTTCTACACTGTAAAAGCTCCTCAAGTACTGCTATCATGCTATCCCTAGTCCTTCTCCTCATTAGACTAGACATACCTGGTTTTTCTCAACCATTCATCCTATGGTTTAGCCTCCAGATCTCTTATCATTTTTATTGCTCTTCTCTTTTTCTAGGGTCTCAGCATGTTTTTGTATCATGATGACCAGAACTGGATGCAGTGTTCCAAGTGTAGACTCAACGGTGCATTACTACTTCACACGATCTTGATACTATCCCATAGTTGATACAGCCTATGACTGCATTGGCTTTTGGGGCAGCTGCAGCACAGAGCTGTCTTATATGGTGGTCCACCAGGGCACCTAGTCCCTCTCACAATTACTACATTTAATTTGCATGAAATTTTGTTCCCTGTACATGTGAATTTGCTTCTACTTTTCTGGAAATTCAGAAGCAAAAAGATTCCATGCTACATATGATATAGGACACCCTAAAACCATTTCTATGTTAAACATAAAGTTCAGACCATGGTCTAAATGTTTCTCAACCTTGGCAACTTTATAATATTGGATTTCAACTCCCAGTTCTGGCCATCACTTTTTCAGAAGGTCTGGTTGATAAAGGATATGAAATGAAGTTTAATAAACAAACATATAAAACACACACACAAATCTGATTAACGATTAGTGTTTTTAATATTGTAAATATTGAAACAGATGTTCTGAAGGTGGTAGATTTTCCTACAAGGAATGTATATAAGCAGAAACTAGCAGCCATCATTCAGTGATGCTTCCTTATCATGGTACAAAACAGGTAGACAATCTTCAAAGTTTCTCCCACTTTTAGTATATTATGATGTAACAATAATTTTGAGTGTAATAAAATCTTGGTTTCAACCATGAATGAATGTGAAGTACTCTGAGATATGTGCATTACTCCAGGTTTCATAAAAGTAAGGAACAGAGTTTTCAACAATATAAGTTGCAGCCATTTTTGGTTGCCTTTATTCAAAATATTTATTTGTAAAATCTGAAAGCACCACAGTCTATTTGAAATCTGGGAGTCGTTTTAAAATTAAGTTGTAATTTACTGATGCAATTCAGAAGAAAAGATGCAGCACAAAAGAGATGAAGTTCCCAAATCCTTCTTCTTCTTCTTTTTTAATTAAAATCAGCAGGAAATTCTGGATGTCACTTCTTGAAAACATAAAGTCTTAAATTCTTTTTCCTGTCTTCCAAACAAATGTGTGGAGTTTGCTATATCTCATCCTACCAGGCATCACAGCGCTAATAATGATGTTTTAATAGTGTCTAGTACGCTTAAGTTTCTTGAAATCTGATATGCAACACTAGCTAATATGAGCAGCATCACCCTTTTTAATAAATCCATTTACTTTAATGAAGAACTCGGTTTTATTTTACTGATAAAAGACTAATGGCATTATAGGCCTTGTGTTTATAATTTAAATTGCAACCAGGTTTCTCATCCCTTACTTAATTTTAGACTGCAATAATACAGTGTATTCACCTTGAGAATTTAGTTAATCAACTAACTAGAGGTTTCTGGTTGCTTCTCTTGAGCAGCATAGATTTATATGCTTCCTATAACAGGAGAAGAAAACAAGCTGAAGGTTTTTCTGGAACCTTTTTGTTGCAATATTTTCAGGATCAGACTCAATAAAGATAATAGAAGTTATAGGTTTAAATATAATTCTCTTTAATCATAATAGGCATTCTATATTCGCTGAATATTCAAGATAGAAGCAAGGAAAATGGGGAGGATGGCTCCTTTTATATACAAGGGGCGGAGCCAGGAATGGGAGTGGTAAAATATGAATACATTAAAGCTCAAGTAATAAGTTAACCCCTGATGTTCCATATATACATTATTTACACATTAGAGAATAAGGCATTTACATCTGACAAATCCCCCTCTAAATGCCGGTTCGTTATACAACACCAGTTACATTCAGATTCAGGACAATATAATACATATAATTTAGAAGTTAAATATTTGTGTTGTTTAGAAGGTAAGGGTTTTGTTAATATGTCAGCTAATTGTTCAGAAGTATCACAATGTATTGCTTTGATGAATCCGTCTTGAGATAGTTGTCTCACGTGCTTAAATTTTATATCAATATGCCTGGACCTTTGTCCAATTGCATCGGATCTAGAAATTTCAATGGCCGCTTTATTATCTTCATGCATAATAAATGGTAAAGTAGGTTTCTTCCAAACATCTGTGATCAAATCATTGAACCATACAAGGTTATTTGCAGCTTTAGACAAGCAAACATATTCTGCTTCTGTGGTAGAGGTGGCTACCAGTTCTTGTTTACCAGTATACCAGTAAACTGGACAATCGTTCAGTAGAAAAACATAACCAGAGGTACTCTTTCTGCATGATGTATCACCAGCCCAATCTGCATCAGCATAACAAGTAATTTTTGGTTCTTTGTCATTATTGGGTTCCAATATTAAACAAAAATCTAATGTACTTTTCAGATATCTTAAAATTCTTTTGACAGCTTCCCAATGATACAAGGTTGGTTTGCTAACATATCTTGACAATAAATTGAGAGGTAATGCAATATCTGGCCTAGTCCAATTAGATATATAAAGGAGTGAACCTATAACTGATCTGTAAAATGTGTTGTCTTTAAACTCAGGGGAAGATTCATCATTGTTTCTAAGAAAATCAGTTTGCATAGGTGTGTCACATGTTTTGGCATTATTTAAGTTACATTTGTTTAGGAGTTCAATGATTTTATCTTTTTGAGTAAGTTTGAATCCCCTTTTTGTTTTGTTAATTTGTACACCAAGGTATTTATTCACTCTACCTAGTGATTTCAATGAGAAGTGTTCGTTTAACTTATTTACAAAGATTTCCCTGCTCTCTTTATGCTTTCCAATATATAAAATATCATCCACATAAATTAATACAAATTCAATATGATCATTACTCTTTTTTACAAAGAAACAGTTATCAGCAGTGGTGGCGTTGAAATCCATGGTCTTTAGTACTTTTACCAAGCAATCGTACCATCTTTTGCCAGATTGCTTCAATCCGTACAGACTCTTATTTAGTAACCAAATTTCGTTCTTATTAGTGTATTGACTGTGTGGTGCTCTTACATATATTTCCTTATCTAATTTTGCATGTAAGTATGCAGTCTGTATGTCATATTGAAACACGTCTAGATTGAGTGCAGATGCTACTACAAGAGCTGTTTTGACACTCTCTGTTCTCACTGTGGGTGAATATGTGTCAGTATAGTCTTCTGGATATTTTTGTGCATAACCTTGTGCAACTAGTCTGGCTTTGTATAAGGTATTACCTCCTTCTAAATTCTTAATTTTATAAATCCACCTGGTACCTATAATTGTTTTATCCTTAGGTGCGATCGCAGGTGTGAATACATTTAATCCTTGTAAACTTTTCATTTCTTTTTCCATAGCTAGTTCCCATTTTTCTCTTTCTTCACGGGGAAGTTTCAATACTTCCTCATATGTATTAGGTGTTATTTGTTCTCCATCCATATGCATAATATAATCTTTGTATTTATTTGGTATTTGGTTTCTATTATTTCTAATATTTCTTTCAGGTTTGCTATGGTTGTCATGCAAATATCTGGCTTCCTTTTTTGTTAATGTGTCTGTCTTTATTTTATGCTGACTATTTGTCCAAGTTTTGGTTTTGTTCTTACTTTTGTTAATATTTTGATTTTCTGTTGTTCCTTCCTCGCAAGATATATTATCTTTGCTTTTATTAGGAAAAATTTCATTAAGGTGCAACTTAGACCAATTGGCCTGCTCATGAAACACAGCTGTTCTGGATACTATAAATTTGTTATTATTATCGATGAATCTGTACCCTTTGGTTCCAGTTTCGTATCCCATGAATCTTAATCTCCTGGATACGTTTTCTCCCTTTCTCCTCAATTGTTTAGGTATGTGCACGTCTGCAGTAACTCCAAATATGTGCATGTGTGCTAATTTAGGTTTTCTATTGTACATCACCTCATATGGTGTCTTATTCACAATACTGGACCATGTTCTATTTTGAGTGTAATTTGAATAATGTAAGGCTTCTGACCAAAATTGTTTGCCTAAACCAGCATCCTCTAATGTGCATCTAATCATGGTTTGTAGTGTGGAGTTCTTTCTCTCTGCAATCCCATTTTGAAAGGCAGAAAATGGATTGGACGTGAAATGTAGCATCCCTCTATCCTTTAACCATTGGGAGAATTCTTTAGACATGAATTCACATCCCCTATCTGTCATAATTTGTTTTATTCTGATATTATGTTGTGTTTCTATGCGTTTGTAGAATTCCTTAAATTTCTGAAAGGTTTCATCCTTGTGCTTTAATGTGTAAACAAAACCATAGCGACTGTAATCATCCACTATTGTTAGGAAGTAACGTTTTCTATAGGTAATTGATGGAGTTAATGGACCAACTAAGTCCATATGTACCAAATCAAAAATATTGTTAGTTGATCTGTTAGATTTTTTTGGTCTAGGACTGGTTTTTAGTTTGGTGGATTTACATACTGAGCATTCTAAATAATTTTCACAATTTTTTATTTTTACACCTTCTGCGTGTTCAGTCATTTTTTGTACTACAGGAAAGCTAGCATGTCCTAACTTCCTATGTAAGATATGAGCACACTCATCATGAATTGGTTTACCTATTTTTGGTTTCTTCTCATTGTGTGTATTTTTGTTATCATGAGTTAATTTACATTCATCATTGTCACTGTTACTGACATTTTCATCATCTGCTTCAATACAATCTTCCATATTTGAATCAATGTTATGTAACCATCTTTCTTTGGTTATCAGATAGGGTAGACCCCCTTTTATCATCACAGTGCCTACATTTGTTTTGTTCTTTTCTATAGTTGCTTTCCCCTTTGAGAAAACTATATTGATGTCAGATTCTCTGCTTAGTTTTATAGCACTTAGTATGTTGTGAGGTATTTCTGGGATTAATAATACCCCCTCTATTTTCCCTAAACCAGGCAAGGTCACATTTCCTCTGCCTAATACTTGAACCTTTTCTTGATTAGCTACCTTTATCACAAACTTATCTTCTGTAAATGAAGATAATATACTTTTGTTATTAGTGGTGTGATTTGTTGCACCAGAATCAATAAGCCAATTATTGTTCTCATCTTGTTGTGTTTTGGTGCTGTCTTGTTTATTTAGCCCATTTAGTGACCCAGATTTTCTCTCTTTTGAATTTTCTCTACCCCCTCTACTTTCTCTGTAGTTTGGTGGACTTCTATATTTGTGTCTATCTGTGGAAGATTGTCTGTAATTGTATTTGCTCCTATATTCTGGCCTATGTCTCTCCCTTGGGACTTTGGGACAGTCTCTTCTACTGTGTTCCCTGGATCCACAATTGTGGCATCTAAAGGCTTCATTATATTTATCTTGAAAGACTACTTTCCTAAAAGATTTGTGTTCTGTTTGGTTACTGGAACGATTTTTTCTTGAATTGTCTTCTGCTATCAATTTGTTAGATAGACTTTCTATTGATAAATATCCCAAATTAATGGTATCTAAGTGTGACATAAAGCTATCCCATGATGGATCAAGTGAATTGATAATAACACTTTTCATAGTTTGATCTGAAATCACTTCCCCCCTCAATTGCAGCTCAGCTCTTATTTTGTTTAGATTTATCAAATGTTCACTTATAGAAACCCCTGGTTTCACTCTAGAAGAAAAGAAATCCTTAGACATTCTTGTGGTTGTGGCTACGCTATCGCTGTGAAATAGATTAAACATGCATTGAATTATTTCTGATACAGTTAGGTTTGGTTTGATGCTATGATACATTGCAGGAGACACGCTAGAAATTATTATGAAAAATGCTCTATGATGTAAACAGTCTATTTTTAAAGTCCAAGGTCTTCTTGGAGGACTAGTTATAAAGAATAGTAAATTTTCTTTCATAAAAATAACCTGAAGCTGTTGGTACCACTCTTGTAAATTAATGCCATCAACTCTAAGTTTTGGGAAGTCACTGGGTAAGTTCCCCACATTATTTTGTCCATTACTTACAACCTGAGGCAGTCCGTGGTCTCTCAAGTGCAGGAAATTACAGAACGGCATTGGGATGCTTGTAACGAGTCTGCGCGGTTCTCTGGCCAGTTCAAGTCTTTCGGGGCCGTCTACGTAGTTTTGCACATGCGCGTTGCTCATTTCTTCTTTGGCGCCGTTGTGGAAGGTTCTCTCCATTTCAGCTCTCTCGATCCGCTCCTCTTCAGATGAGTCGGTCTCTGGCTCGGTTTTTGGGGCTTTGGTGATGGCGGCGGTTCTTTTCTTTCTCTTGTGTGTGCTGGCACTCGATTCTGTCTGCGGTGTAGGACGGAATCGGCATGGCTCTCTGGGCTCGGGTGTCGTCGTTTTCGAAGTCAGGATGGGAGCGTGCAGGTCTTGAGTTGTCGGTTTGATTTCTTGCTTCTTCGTCGATGTCTTGGAGATTTTCAATCTTGGCCCAAAAGCAGCAAAAAGCGTTTTCATTGCTGACTTTACTTGAGACTTTGTTAAATCGTCTTCACTTTCTGATTTTGGTTCATCTGAAGAGTTTGAGACTTCTTTTTCACTTTCTTCGTCTGATAGCGTTTTTCGCGCCAGAAATTTTGAACTGAGCGTTTTGATTGGCTCTGCTTCACTCTCTTTTGAAGTTCGTTGAAACCAAGATGGCTGCCGTTCAAAATTTCGCG
Organism: Pituophis catenifer annectens; assembly: GCF_029215685.1. Classification (NCBI taxonomy): domain Eukaryota; kingdom Metazoa; phylum Chordata; class Lepidosauria; order Squamata; family Colubridae; genus Pituophis; species Pituophis catenifer. Next base: position 55,798,368 of record NW_027256882.1, read on the forward strand.
CGGGGTCACATCTTTTCTTTTTTACAACTATTTTCTCAGTAGTCATTTCACTCACAGTTTTTTGATCTTTGGGTTTTTCTTTAATGACGTTTTTCTCTCTCGCTGCTCCGCTGTTCCTCAGCATCTCCTGGAGGTCCGCGATGAGGCTTTCATCATTCTTTTGGCTTTTTAGTATTTTTAATATTTCTGACCTGAGTTCGTTATTTTCTATCTCGATTTCTTCCTGGTCGTTATTTTCACTCATCAGTTCTTCTTCTTCAGTGGTGTATTCTTCGGATTCTCTCGAAATCGCATTAGTGGATTCGTTGATCATCTCTTGATCAGTTTCTATTTCTTTGCTGTAGGCCCTGGTGTTGGGCCTATCTTTCTTGGACATTTTTAATTACTTATTGAGTCAATTAACCATCCTCTGCTACCAGCTTGTTGCAATATTTTCAGGATCAGACTCAATAAAGATAATAGAAGTTATAGGTTTAAATATAATTCTCTTTAATCATAATAGGCATTCTATATTCGCTGAATATTCAAGATAGAAGCAAGGAAAATGGGGAGGATGGCTCCTTTTATATACAAGGGGCGGAGCCAGGAATGGGAGTGGTAAAATATGAATACATTAAAGCTCAAGTAATAAGTTAACCCCTGATGTTCCATATATACATTATTTACACATTAGAGAATAAGGCATTTACATCTGACACTTTTATCTTTTTAAAAAACTTACCCTTATTTTCCTGCCTATTTTGAGGTCATAACTTAGCTGGGTCTGCTTAACAAGTTCTCATTGTCGAGAAGAAGAGAAAGAATGTGGGAGAAAATTCAAACATAAGCCTTACATAGTGGGTTTTTTTTTTTTTTTTTAATGAAATCAAGGCCCAATGAAGCTTCGTAAATGAATGACAATGTTTGGAAAATATAGGAACTCATTTCCTTTGATAGGTTAGAGGCAATTTAACCAATCTGTGTTTATAATTACTGTCTAGTTTATTTAGCGTGAAAGAATCTACTTGTTACCCATTTATAAATAAACAAGCTGGAATTGCTTGCTTATACCACAGCAGTCCTGTTATGATTTATTTTCTTTTTCTTTTTTTTCCCATTACACAAGCCTGCCTGTACTCTGAATGCTTAAATGGTGTTTTTGTCCAATTACAACAAATTCTAGTACTTTGCTTGGGGGGGGGAAATCTTTTGACAATTTTGCAACGTTTGCACCTTGTCTTTTATATATATCTATCTATCAAAAACATTTCGGCTCTTTTTAAAAGGCCAACACTTTTTGTTAGTTAAAAATAGTTTTGTGCAGGAGGGATTGCAAAATATTGCCTATATTTTGGTACTTGGTAAGTCACCAAGGATATTATTTTTCTTGGCCCAAACCTCATGGCAAAGTTGCTACTGCTTCTTCATTGGAAACTTAGATCAAATTAAGAGACTTTACAAGGCCTGGCTGCTACAAATAGTGTCCTTTTAATAAATTGTAAACAAGTCTTTAGACCACCTAAACAGACCTCAGCGAGCTACCACAAACAGCTGATCTTAATTTGAGCACAAGGGAAGCTTCTCACTTTCTAAAACATAGTCATATTTGTGAGTTTGAAGTCATGCCACAAATCTTGTTCCCTCTTGCAAATGGAAGATAAATCATGTAATTTTGCTGATGAACAAATGAATGTCAGAAGGATCCAATCTTATATACAGTATTAAATATGTGGTGCTGCATTGAATATAAAGGTTTTACAGAACAGGAAGAGGCTCATTTATACAGGCTATAAGTCAGCGAATATAGAGGGATGGTGCATCAATTTGTGTCTATGCATCTGTTAGTAGCCACAGTAACATAAAAATGAGGTCATGTCATCATTATTCTATAATTGTACAAGCAATGCAATTGTGTCCTTTGCTTCAGTTGTATTATGTCATAACACAAACATGAGTCTGCACATGTTCCTTACTACCATAAATGTACAGCACTGAATAAGGTTTCCCACACAGCTAGCTCAATACCATGTATTTGTAATAGGGAGAAGTATTTGCTGAATGGCATTTAATCACGTATGGCAGAGATGACCATTATTTTACTGTGGATGTCATATGTTCTTTCAGATTTTATCACACATGGAATATGCCACGGGCCATTGAGAGAGAGAGAGAGAGAGAAAGAGAGAGGGGGGGAAGAGGGAGAGAGGGAGAACGAAATATATCATACCATTTTATATCTTATTACTATTGTATTTATATATAAGATCCATAAGATCAAACATATTAATCCATAGCTGTCAAAAGAAACCTGAATGTGACTGCACAATGGATTAGAGGTACATGAAAAAGAACATCATGAGGTTGAAAAAGCAGAAAATAGTAGCAATAGCACTTGGACTTATATACTGATTCACAGTGCTTTACAGCCCTCTCTAAGTGGTTAACAGAGTCAGCATATTGCCCCCAACAATCTGGGTCCTCATTTTACCAACCTTGGAAGAATGGAAGGTTGAGTCGACCTTGAGCCTGGTGGGATTTGAACTACCAAATTGCAAGCAGCCAGCAGTCAGCAGAAGAGTGTGTATCTGTGGACAAAGTCAACAGCGATTGTTACAGTGAGTTCTGAGAAAATGAAAAAGGTTGCATGTGTGTATGTGTATGTGTACATATACATATGTTATGATCAAGTTTAAAACTAGGATTACTGTGTAATCCTAGATTACTGTGTAATCTACTGGGTAAAAGTTCTTGCCAGTTTCATCTAAACTTAATACTCAGCAACATGGTAAACTGGTGTTAGGAATGACAAAATGAGTCCCACAGTTATTCTACAGGTAGTCTTCAATTTACAACCACAATTGAGCCCAAATTTATGTTGTTAAGTCAGAGGTTTGTTAAGTGAGTTGGCTCCGTTTTACAACTTTTCTCACATTTGTTAAGTGAATCATTGAAGTTTTTAAATTAGTAACATGATTGTTAAGTATATCTGGTTTCCCCAATGACTTTGCTTGTCAGAAGGTCACAAAAGGGGATCACATAACCCTGGGACACTGCAACCGTCATAAATGTGAATCAGTTGACAAGCAATCCGAATGTACTGTGTATTTTTTGGAGTATAAGATGCACCGGAGTATAAGACGCAGCTTAGTTTTTGGGGAGGAAAATAGGAAAAAAAATATCTGTCTACCAGGTATTCATCTGGCTAGCATCTTTAGCCTGGTCAACTTCAGCACATTAGTTTACTGGTTTTTTATCCTCTAATTGGGGATAAAAAACAGCTTCTAAGGCACAGCTGAGACAAAGCAGCAATGAGAAAAGCAGGCAAATCACAGGGGGAGATCCCTTTACTTGGCTAGCGCCTAGTTAGGGTTGAAAAAAGCTTCTAAAGAACAGCTGAGAGTCAGAGCAAAGCATGGAGATTGCTTCACTTGCTAGTGCCTGGTTAAAGCACAGCAGAGAGTTGAGGGAGCAGGCAAAGCTGGGAAGATCGCTCGCTAGTGCCTCGTTAGCGCCTCGTTAGGGCTGAAAAAAGCTTTGAAAAAGCTACTTTCGGAGTATAAGATGCACCCAAATTTTCAGCCTCTTTTAGGGGGGGGAAAGGTGCATCTTATACTCCAAAAAATATGGTAAATCACATGATTATGGGGATGCTGCAATGGTCATTAATGTGAAAAATGGTCGTAAATAACTTTTTTCAGTGCCGTTCTAATTTTGAACTGTCATTAAATGAACTGTTGTAAGTCGAGGACTCTCTGTACTTACCAATGAGAAGACAATTAGTTCATATGGAAGGTCAGCTAACTAAGTTGTCTCCCCTGGATGGGGAGGAACAGGCTTCGACTCAACCCTTCCAAGACCGAGTGGCTGTGGCTGCCGGTGTCCCAGTATAGCCAGCTGGCGCCATCGCTGGTTATTGGGGGAGAATCATTGGTCCCCACGGAAAGGGCCCGCAACTTGGGTGTCCTCCTGGACGCACGGCTGTCTTTAGAAGAGCATATGACGGCCTTGGCCAGGGGGGCTTTTTATCAGGTTCACCTGATACGCCAGTTGCGCCCCTTTCTGAGTCAGGATTCCTTATGCACAGTCACTCATGCTCTCGTCACTTCTCGCCTGGACTACGCTAACGCTCTCTACATGGGGCTCCCCTTGAGGAGCATCCGGAGGCTCCAACTGGTCCAGAATGCGGCCGCGCGGGTGATCACGGGAGCGACATGGCGCTCCCATATAACACCTCTCCTGCACGAGCTGTACTGGCTCCCGGTGGTCTTCCGGGTGCGCTTCAAGGTGTTGGTTCTCACCTTTAAAGCGCTCCATGGCTTAGGGCCAGGGTATTTACGAGACCGCCTTCTGCTACCGATAACCTCCCACCGGCCAATACGCTCTCACAGAGAGGGCCTCCTCAGGGTGCTGTCAGTTAAGCAATGTCGGCTGGTGGCCCCCAGGGGCAGAGCTACTAGCGCCCTCTGGAATGAGCTACCTCCCGGAATACGGCTGATTCCGGATCTCCGCACTTTCCATAAGGCCCTGAAGACGTTTTTATTTCAGCAAGCCGCCCTGGCCTGAATAGGTTTTATGGGTTAGTTTTTTAATTGTATTACTAGGGGTTTTAAACTGGGGCGGCCGTTTAATTTAATTTAATTTTAATTATTTTAACTTTTATATTGTATGTTATTTTAATTCTTGGCTGTTCACCGCCCTGAGTCCCTTCGGGGAGAAGGGCGGGATATAAAATAAATAAATAAATAAATAAATAAATAAATAAATAAATAAATAAATAAATAAATTGCCTTGGTAGTACAGGGGTTTAAGGCACCCTGTTATTAAGCTTATTAAGACCAGCTGCCTGCAATTACTGCAGGGTTCAAATCTCGCCAAGACTCAAGGTTGACTCAGCCTTCCATCCTTTCTAAGGTAGGTGAAATGAGGACCCAGTTTGTGGGGGCAATAAGCTGACTTTGTATAAATATACAAAAGGATGAAGGCTATTGCTGAGCACATTGTAAGCCACCCTGAGTCTTCAGAGAAGGGCGGCATATAAATCAAATAAAAAATTAAAATAAATAAATAAATAAATAAATAAATAAATAAATAAATAAATAAATAAATAAATGTTATCTTAGACTAAAGTTTAATCCTAAAATTTAACTTTCCATTCTGAAATGCTACAGATCAGCCTATATCCTTGTTTACTTAAGCATCCAGCTCACTATTTTGATTTCCATGAGGGAGGGTAACATGCAACTGTAGTATACAGATAAAAGAGAACTAATCCAATGAACATCTGCAAAATGCATATCAGAAACTGAGAATATCAAGTAATCCTAAAGTAAGTAATCCTAAAATCTTTAGGATTTTAGCTGAGGTTTCCAAATTTTTCTTCTTTAATTTACCCTTGTTCGTCCCATCCCTTTGCTATACCAGACAACTTTTTGGGGATGGTGATATACCAAACGGCTTGCACGGGACATAATAAATACATCTCACAAAGTTCAGAGGAAATAACAGGTATTTCAGAAACCTCACTTTAAAAATATGCATTCAACTTCTGGAAGCTATTAAAAAGCCAAATAAACAACAAAGATTAAACTTCAAAGAAATGTCAACAGCTTTTCCCTCTCCTATAACAGACCAGCTTTCTCTACTTTTGTCTGTAGCCACATCTGGAAGGTGCTTCATACATTTCTAAACAGAAAGCTGTATTTATTGTCTTTATGGAAAATAAATAACTGATAAATTTTATGAGAGGTTTTAAAAGGTGAAATTCACTTCCTGGTTTTATATATACTTTTCTAATAACAGCAACAATGGGTTGTGAGGGGAAACGTTCTTAAAATGTTTTAAATTATAGAGAGAGGGAGGGAAGGAGAGAAAGAGAGAAGCCGAATTGGAAGAAGATGAGCATGTTTTAAAATTGCAGGGAAAACTATCATTCTGTGCATTGCTGATGTCGCTACTCTGATAGCTGAAAACACAAAGGTTCTGCAAGCTTTAATAATAATACTCAAGAAGCACAGTGAAAAAATGGGACAGAAATAAAGAAGGTCAAACTAATGACAATAGGTAAATAACCAAAATTAGAATTGACAATGAATATATCAAAGGGGTAGATAGCTTCTGCCTTTTAGGATGAACCATCAACAATAAAGGAACAGATGATCGAGATGTAGAAAGAAAGACCAGCACTTGGGGCCATGAAGAGAGATTCAAATGCTATAGTGTGTTTATACCTACAAAGGTCAGAATTGTGCAAGACATGGTATTCATATCAGTTGAGGTTGGATGGACTGAATATATACAGTCTAGAGCAGTGATGGCGAACCTTTTCGGCACCGAGTGCCAAAAAGGTTGCGTAGAAACATCACGCATGCACACTCGTTGGGGCCGTGCCCCGGAAAAGCCAAACTTCCAGGTTCTAGCATGCATGCGCACCTGACGATCAGCTGGCCAGCGTGTATGCCCAGGCCAGTTTTTGGCACTGCCACACGTGCAAAAGAATCACGCTCTGGAAAAGCCAAACTTCTGGGTTCTGGCACGCATGCACACCCAACTTCCGGGTTCTAGCATGCATATGCACCCGACAATCAGATTGCCTGCGCACATGCGCACACTGGTTTTCAGCCCTGCCGTGGAGGACAGCTGATCATTGCATGCACATGCCCGCCAGAAACCCGTACATGGCTTTGTGTGTTACTTTGGGCATGCATGCCATAGGTTCGCCATCATGGGGCTAGAGGGCAGAAGGGGAAGCGGAGACATGAGTGAAACCTTTAAATATATTAAGGGTGTGAATAAGATCTCTTACTCTTTAATTAAACTCAATTGTTTAATTTAATTTAAACAATTAAACATTGGACAACCATTTGTCTGAAAAAGCACAGGATTTCCTGCCTGAACAGGGGGTAAAACGAGAAGACCTCCAAAGTCCCTTCTGACTCTGTTATTCTGTTAAGGTTCTAGAAGGCAGTATTTTCAATATTTTTTTTTTATTTGATTTATATGCCGCCCTTCTCCTGAGACTCAGGGCGGTTTACAATGCGTTAAGCAATAGCCTTCATACTTTTGTATATTTTATACAAAGTCAGCTTATTGCCCCCACAAACTGGGTCCTCATTTCACCTACCTTAGAAAGGATGGAAGGCTGAGTCAACCTTGAGCCTTGGAGAGATTCGAACCAGCAGAAATTGCAGGCAGCTGTGTTAATAACAGGGTGCGTAGACCACTGTACTACCAAGGCTCTTAATATTAAGCAAAAAATCAAGACCATGGGGACCAAGGGTGAAATTCAGCAGTTCTGACAGGTTCTGGAGAACCAGTAGTGGAAATTTTGAGTAGTTCGGACAGCCAGCAAATACCACCTTTGGATGGCCCCAGAGTGGGGTGGGAATGGAGATTTTGCAATATCCTTCCCCCAGGAGTGGGGAGGGAATGGAGATTTTTCAGTATCCTTCCCCTACCATGCCCACCAAGCCACGCTCATCAAGCCACACCACGCCCATCAAGCCACACCCACAGAACCGGTAGTAAAAAAAATTGAATTTCACTACTGATGGGATCATAACCTCAACCTGACAGGCGGGAAGTTCAAAAGTAATATTAGAAAGTACTACTTCACAGTAAGAGTAGTGGAAGTTTGGAACCAACTTCCAGCTGAGGTAGTGGGTTAATCATCAGTACCTAAGCTCAAACATGCTTGGGATAAACACATGTCCATTGTCTGACAATAAATAAATAAATAAACAAACAAACAAATAAACACTTTTAAAAAAAACCCTCAAAGGACAGATTGGATGGACTACTAAATATTTTTGTGCCATCATTTCCCATGATTCTATGCTGCTAATGTTTCTGAGTTACTTCAAGGTTTTTATTCAAATTTCTTAAGCTGCTTTGCCTTTAAACCAGACTCAGACAATGTAGTTTTTGAAACAGAAAATATCTATTTCCCTGTAGAAGGATTGTTGTCTCGTATCACCCTGTGAAGAAAGGTGCTATAAATTCATGAATGTTGACCAATCTTAATGCAATAGATTCTTCCCAGTGAAAGAAAAAACAAAATCACAGAATCTTTCTTTGTGTTGCTTTGGTTAGAAAAAGGGATTATATCAAATATACATGGCATGGAACTTTTCAAAAGGACATGGATGGGGAACTGCATGATAAACTTGGAAACAAACCATCAACGAGAGAGTTGTAACTGAGTTGCTCAGAAAACCAAAAGGCATCAACAATAGACCAGGATCAACAAATTTTGTTCCAACCATTTTATAGAACATATATTGTTTTAGGTACTACCATTAACTAAAATATGTGTTTGTCACTGGAGTTTGAATTCTGCTTGTGATTATTCTTTGATTAACAAGCTATGCTTCATTTTCTTTATAAACTTTGGTGACAGCCCTTATATTTTAACTCATGATATTGTCTCCAAGAGGCAGACCCTTTATTTTTAATTCTGTGGCTGGTGAGCTGCAGCAAGAAAAGGCTGAATTGATATTTTAATAATTATTATAAGTAGTATTAATGTAGTTGCTTTAAAATAAAAACCTGTTAGAGTAAAGGTTTAAAATAAAAATCATTATGAACAATGTGGCTACAAAATGGTTGATGTTGAAAAATGAAGTTTAGTTTGGAAAATGAATGGATATTTTTAGACAAATACATATAAATAAGCTATATGCACACATTAGCCACATGGAAGCTTGTTATGTTTCATTATGATTTATAAAGCATATTGCAGAAGAATGCAATTTAATTTGATTTCAGATGTTGAGATTGTTGTTATAGGATGCAATTGTTTTCTCCTACAGAAATAATTTCAAAGAACAAATTTCTCATTCAGTGGAATCAATAGCTTTCACCACTGTTAAGAATGTGCCACTTTTCTAATAATATATTTGTCAAATGGAACAATAGAATATGCATCTATTATGATTTAAAAGATTTTTTTATTACTTTTAAGGTGGTCATCTAAAATAGTATCCAACTATAATTGTGTGGTTTTTTTTAAATTATTGGTAGATTATTGGATGGCTCCTTGGGATATTGGAAATCTACAGCAAGATGTGGAGAAGTGTCTTCTCTATATTTTCACCTAATCTTGAAGAATGATGAAGAACCTGAAGGAATTTTCAGAAACAAAGATGGTTTCGCTTTTTATGACATGACTTTACATATAATATATTAAGCATTGGATTCCTTTTACTATTACATTAACAGAATAACAGTGCAACGGAGTTGGAAGGGACATTGGAAGTCTTCTAGTACAACTGCCTGCTCAAGCAGGAGACCCTAGACCAGGGGTGTCAAACTCGATTTCATTGAGAGTTGTGTTTGACCTTGGGGGGTTGGGTGGGCATGGTCAGGGTGGGTGCCTGTTGTGGCTCGAGTATTCTGCCAGCAAAAACGGGGTCCCGAGCACCATTTTTGACTGCAACGGCCTCCTGCACCCTCCGCCAGTGAAAACGGAACTAGGGAAGGCTGCATGCGGAAGGCCTCCCGAACCCCACTTTTGCTGGCAGAGACACTGTGGGCCAGTCCTTCGCTGTTTCCAGGGCAACCCCGCGGGCCAGATCTAAGGCCTTGAATTTGACACCCCTGCCCTAAACCATTCCAGACAAATGTCTGTCCATTCTTTTGTTAAATGCCTCCAGAGTTGGAGCACCCACAACTTCTAAGGGCAAGCTGTTCCACTGGTTAGTTATTCTTACTGTTAGGAAATTTCTCCTTAGTTTTGGGTTGCTTCTCTCCTTGATTAGTTTCCATCCATTGCTTCTTGTCTTGCCTTCTGGTACTTTGGAAAATAGGTTGTCACCCTTTTCTTTGTGGCAAACTTAGATAATCTTCTACTTATTTTGTTACACCAATATCTATAGATAATCTTTATTCTTAACAAGGATTTTACCATGTTACCTTACTTTTGACTTTTCATTTAAGCAGCCTTGTTTTTTAAATAACAGAACATCTGAGTAGCTACAAAAATAGAATGGCACATGAAGCTTCAGTATAAAATTTAAATCAGCCAAGCTATTTCCAATATTGAATCTAAAAACCACAGAAATGCCTGCAGACCAGTCCAAAGTTTTGTTATTTAACCTTTCAGCCAGCCCTACCTTTTTCAAAATGAAGTGAAAGAAAAGGAAAAATGGACTGACAATAGACTATGAAAAACAGGAGACTAAATATCGGGTTTGAGGATGGATGGGTGGAGGTTCTAAGAAGCTATTCAAGACAAAATCTAAACAGATACTTCTGAAACAAAGAGGGATGACTTTGAAAATACTTTATGTCTCTATATAGAGATAAACCAACAGAACATAGATAAAAAGAGATTTACTGAGATGGAAAACAACTTGCAGCCAATGGTCATTGCATGCTATTGATCCAAGCATAATTTGAAATATTTTAAAAGCTACATTCTTGCTGGCTCCTGTACTGATTTCCATAAAGAGTGCCAGTACATGCATAATTGGCACAGCCTTTAGCATATACTTTGGGAAATCTATCAAGTGTTCTGTGAATATATACCAGTATGTCATCTACAAGCATTTACCAGGAAAAATGACACTGTTTCAATATATGTTCCACTGACTGACATTTACTGAAACATTATTTCTTTCAATTGTTAGGGTAACAGCACCAATGATGATGTTGCTTTAATCTCATGTGTTATGGCTACTATATTGGATGTGGTTCCTTCTATTTTTTTTCCCCTCACTTTTCATCAGGGACTGCATTTATCTCACTACTTTTTTTTTTTTTCGGTCTTCTTTAACTTCAACCTGCTTAAAGCTGTCTCTCTGCTTTTTGTTTGTATTCACATGCTTCCATTGTCCAACACATGTCGGTGCAAAAGAGTTAGATGTATGACCCTCCCAATGAGCTTGAAGTGACTTGATCCCTACTTGAAATTAACAATGCTTTTTACTTGAGTCTCTAAAACAAGGGTATCCAACCTTTTAGTTGCGAGGCCTGCACTGAGTAAAGAGAAATTGTGTTGGGCTGCATATAAAAAATAGACATATACCGTGTTTCCCTGAAAATAAGACCCTGTCATATATTTTTTTGAACCCCGAAATAAGTGCTTGGCCTTATTTTTGGGGAGGTCTTATTATTTTGGGGTGTGTGAAGCAAGATGGGGCTCCTCTTGTCGTCTTACCTGATTTCCAGCTCTGTGTTTAAATATTTTCAGGGAGGGCTTATTTTTGGGGGGAGGCTTATTTTAGTGCATGTGCTCAAAAGCCCAACTGGGTTTATTATCAGGGGATGTCTTATTTTCGGGGAAACAGGGTAGTTAATGTATATAAATATTGCTAAAATGACATAATAATGTTAAATGTTTACAATCTTGTAAATTTGTAAATGAGACCGCATTACTAGCTGTCCAAGGCTGCATGTGACCCACAGATTGCAGGTTGGATGTATCTGCTCTAAAACATCTGGAGGGAAAATAACAGTTTTGTTAACTGGTTACAAGGACATAGTTTCTAAGAGCTTAATGTTTTACAGTTATGTGTGTCTATATGTCCATGCGCATATCAATGCCATCCCGAGTTGCAGGGGAGGAAAACGTTTTTAAAAATGAAGAAAGAAGAAAATGAAACATATACCGTATTTTCCGGCATATAAGACGACTGGGCGTATAAGACGATCCCCAACTTTTCCTGTTAAAATATAGGGTTTGGGCTATACTTGCCGTATAAGACTACCCCTCTTCCAACGCACACCAAATAAAAATTAAAAAACATCAACTGGCTCACCCACAATGTAAAAGCAGCTGTGCTAGACCCAAAATGGCCCCTGCAACAAGCAGGAACCTCACACAGCCACAAAAAGCCCAAAAAACCAACTTTCACACTTTACACACACAAAATTCCACATAGAGCTTTGTGAGATTTTGTGTGTTTGTGTAGTTAGAGTGAAACACTACAGAAACACACTAAATCTCAGAAAGGTGCACAAATATTATTTTATTTTATTTTATTTTATTTTTATATGAAAGCTAAATTTAAAACTTCCTAAACTTTAAATGGCTAGGTCTAAAAAAGAACAACTAAAAAAAAACCCAATTAACTATTTTTTTTTAAAGCTCCCAAAGGGGAAAAAAACTTACCCAATAGAACAGGGGTCTCCAATCTTGGCAACTTTAAGACTTGTAGACTTCAACTCCCAGAATTCCTCAGCCAGCTTTGCTTTGCTGGCTGAGGAATTCTGGGAGTTGAAGTCCACAACTCCCTGCCTGCTTGATTGCAGGCAGGGAGTTGCTTGCTGATGGAATGGATTCAGGCAAGCGAAGCAAGGCAAGCGTTGCGACTAGCAGCTAAGGTAAGCAAGCTGGAGGGGGAAAACTTTTTTCCTTTTACATGGCTCTGGCAATCCAAACTGAGTTGCCTGATTAGCAGGCAACTCAGCTGGGATCGTCAGAGCTTGGATCGCCAGAACCATTTAAGGCTCATCAGAGCCTTTCAGGCTGGTCTGCCTGGTTACAGGAGAATGACACCCGGCGTATAAGACGACCCCCGACTTTTGAGAAGATTTTCATGTGTTAAAAAGTCATCTTATACGCCGGAAAATACGGTAAGTGGAAAAAATTACTTTCTTGATAATCTCCATTTATAAAACAATGGTTTGGTACCAACTCTACATATTGGTTCAGTTCTCATTTGAAGCTATTGATGAACTCAAGCTGGAGGTGGGATGGTGTTTATTTTAAGGAATGTTTATCATTAATTTTCTTCTGGATGGCCATCACTGGGCATTTCAATTTTTCATATCAGGTTGTATACTTCTGTTTCTTTAAATAAAAACCAATCAGTTTGTCCTGAAAAGATAGTACGGCATTGCCAATATACAATGCATAACATTTAGAATATATTTCAAAATAAATAGGAAGCCTTGACATTGTTTAAAAAGCTGTGGTTTCCCAGTGTACATATCATTGAAAGCAAAAGAACCATGAACTGGATCCAGCTTATTCTTATTGATACCCTGTTGGCGAATGTGATTTTAATGAGTCTAAGATATGACTAGATTATGCTACATGCAAGACATAAAATATATCAACCAAAGCATCTGTGTTTCTGTATCACTTAGAAGTTGCCTACTACATGAATGAACATTCAGGCCAGAGGATCCCATGAGCTATGCTAATGTGGAACAGAGTTCATACCACAAACCGATAAAAAAATCCACATAAGCCCACACGTTCCATACAAATAGGTACCCACAGTATGTTGGATAAGGCTGTAGGTATATCAAAAGTTTCCTTGGAACAAAATCACCCCCTTTCAGACTTCAACTGAACTTTTTTTTTAATGATTTGTATGCAAACATACCACCAGGAGAAAAAAAAAAACCAGGATTCTGGCTCCAGCAGATGATGGGACATGTCAAGCATTATACTGAGACTATAAGTCTCCAAGGAACTTCTCGGTGTAAAAATCCATGATATATGATAAAGAGTGTTGACTTTTAGGTCGGACACATGACCAAACCATTCCCTTTGCCTTTTAGAGAAAAAAATTATTTGAATGATGTTTCTTGATGAGTTGCTCGAGGTAGCTTATTCCAAATCAGAACTAGTATTCATGTGTTTTCCATCAAGGAAGTCTGTGGTTACCTTCCTTATTCTGCTGGACTGGAAAAACATAGCTAATATGGTGTGATCTGGAGGAAGCTTTGATGCAAGAGCTTTACAAATAAACCTCCAGATGCCATATGGTTTACATCCATCTCTCAATTTATTTCCTATAAATGTATATTGAATATTCCATTGAGCCAACACATGTGAAACTAAAGCTGGAAAAAGAAAAGCGAAGGAATACAGAAATGCTTTGTGGCAGCATGTGATTATCGTATTTCTTTTCCAATATTGCTACCAGCCTTAAACACACAGTAAATTAGTCAAATGCCAGAGTTCTTCAGAGTCAGAGGGAAAAATAAAGAAACAATATTTTAAACCTTTCAAAAAAACAAATAGTCGGCTTTCTCACGTGTCATAAAGTAACTCTCACAATCAGTGTTGTTTTTTTTTCCCTATAGTGGCTACTTTTTTTTCCTTTTTCAACAGCAAAGCTGCCTTGGATATTCTACTTTGGCCATTAGAAAATTAAGATTCTGGAGAACTCATTTGAGAGAAGATGAATGCTATTAAAACTTTATAGGGGAAAAAAAAAACAAATAATAGAATGGGAGAGGCTCCTAGGTATATTTTTCACTTGATTGACGAATAGCTTATATTATCATTTCTTGCCTTTCTTCAGTTTCACTTCTCTTTCCAACTGAACTATAAACATATCAGCAGGGTTTAGTCAATGGCCCTTTCTTCTGGGAAGCTCACTTTTCCAAATATAACTTACTTCACCAGTAGGCCTTCTGAAGGCCCATTGAAAGACTCAGCTCCATATTAAGTCTTTGTATGCTTTCCTCCTTTATGGCTGTTGCTTTATTCGTTTCATGCTTCATGCCAAACTGATGTTGTCTGCATGGAAGATGAAATAAACACAATATTATAAAGCTGGGGAGATGATAATGACATGTTGCTGAGGGAAGACCCCCTCTCCTAGAAGAATGAAATATTTTGAGAAATATTAAAAAGGCAGAATATTATATTTCCCTAAAGGAGGAATGGAGAAACATGCTCTTGTAGACAGAAAGAGACAGCCGCCACCTTTCTTAATAGCCCCCAGCAGATTTTTTTTTTTTTTGCCCATTAAGAAAGACTGGGCCATAAAAACAAAAGACCTTCAGCTCCAGGATGATGGGATTAAGACATGACCCTCCAGGACATAATAGGATTAACCCACTAGCAGCAGAGCTCACTACATTGCTCCTAAAGGCATTGCATCAGACTCAAAACTTCAACTAAACCTGAGAGCTCAGACAACCTACAGAGCCAGCTATGACCCCTACAACAGCCAATAGAATACATGTTCTTTCACAGGAACAGGAAGTTCAAGTGCAAGGCCCAAGAGAAGGTATAAATATCCCTCTCTCTCAACTCCATGTGGTCAGTCGCCCAGAGCTCATGTGCTTGGTGATTAAACCATCTTTCCAATCAGCCTCCATGTTTCCAGCTTTCTCCCAGCTTTCTCCCAGCTTGGAACTGAACCAGATGGATATTTCTTGCAACATTGCCATACCAGAAGAAAGCTTTCAACATGCAATCCTTTTATGTAGTTTTTTTATGATGCCTCTCCATCAACATGCACCTAAGGATTTCATGTGCAATTCTGACTTTCTATGTACTGCTACTCATATTCTAGAAAACTTTCTTGGATGTTATTATTCTCTCTGCTCATAATATGTGTTCAAGTTGGACTTCACAATGCTTTTTCTAGCTGTACCACCCAGTCCCTGATCTGCTATTCTTATTTCAGTATCACTTTGGCACTAGAATGATCAACCACCAATAAGAGTTACTGGATATTTGGCTGGCACCATTCTGTTCCCAACTGGTTTAAAGTAGGTAACATGCAAGGAATTGGCAGAACTGAAAAATAGATGTAGTAGCTGTGAGAGAAGGAAGGACATATTTTATTGATGCTTCAGATATAAATTGTTTGTTTCTTAGCATAAAATACTCTCTTTCCCTGATGCACAATATATAAGATAGCTTGATTTTAAAATAGATCTCTCCTTAATATAATATATAGATTTTTAAAATATACAGTGACAAACAAAGAACACATTCCTGAGATGTTTTGGAAGAATAAGCCTTCTCTTTCAATGAAGATTTCTAATGAAACTTAATTTATCCCAAAACAATATTAATAGATTCAAGGTCGATGTAAGCCAACATGATTACATCTGACATCTAGCAAAACAAAGGGCAAAAAATTTTCCCCAGTAATCAAGGCATTCAAAGCAAATAACTTTTAGCAGATGATCTGTATTATAACTCTTTTCACAGAAGTGAAGTTATCCTTCAATCTTTGGCCCAAAGCCATGAGGGCAAAATGTCACTGTTGGAATAATACTTTTTTTTATCTTTATCAGTTTGCTTGAATAAACAAATTTCTATCTATATACTAGTAAAACTCTTTGATACTTTGTAACTTTCAATTGGATAAAACTATGCATTGTAGAGCAATAGTTTTTGAATTAAAATACCTTAAATGGGCTAACTTACAGAATGAGTATAAAATTCAGGGCCCAGGACTCCCATGGAATTTGAAATTTGGCAAAGTTCTGACCACATCAGCACCATCACACCTTCTTAGTATATTTTCCAAAGCCCTATAGGTAGTATGACACAAGGGAAGAAGGCATATCCCCATTCTCTTTCTCTCATCCCTTTGGACCTTATGCCCAATCAGCTGGCAGCAAGGCCTGAAGGGTGAGGATCCACTGGCTGCTTTGGGACGAAAGCCAAAATTTGAAATCTCTTAACAGCAGTGGCTAATGAGGAAGAACAAAAGTGTGAAGTTATGGCTGGCTGGGGGTTCTGACAGTTGATGGGTGAGCCTTTGTTCTCCTTGGAGGATAGTGACCCTTGGGGACATTCTGGAAGGGGGAGCAGGAGTGCAGTTTTCTTCATGGCCTGTGGCTCCTTTGGTTCCCTCTTTCCCACAACAAAATGTGGTCCATAAGTCAATTGTGGGGAGGAGGTGGAGGAGGAGGACACTAATGCACCAAGGCTCTTCTGAGGGTTATTAGGGGAGGGACAATAGCACAAGCCTATATCAATTGTGGAAAGAGAAGAATGATGGAGCAACATGGATGCCTGATAGTAAGCTAGATATGGCTGGGGTTGTCATCAGTTGAAAATTGAATTCTCTTCCTCTCTAGTGGATGCACTGGAATGGGGAGCAGGGGTACAATTTACCTCATGGTCTGCCACTTGTTTGTTTCCCCCTCCCCCAGCAAAGTAGGACAGAGTTCTGGAGGTCAACCATGGAGGAGGAGGAGGAGGAGGAGGAGGAGGAGGAGGAGGAGGAGGAGGAGGAGGAGGAGGAGGAGATTTACTGTGGCTCCTGAAGTTGTGAAGGAAGGGGAAATGGTACAAGTGTTTATTATACTGTATGGATCACAGGTTGTCCAGTTAACTTTCAGTGTGATAGGAAAAAGATGCATATATGCACATAAGAGAAAGAAAGCAATATAACATGGAAGGAGCATAGATATTCCTAATCAAATGATTATCTTATCATGAATTATGGTTACTTTCCAAAACTTTGAAAAGCTCTTCATGTTTGAGTTAGTTCTGAACTGTAGGCTTTAAATTTAGATCACAGAATTTGTTATCTTTTGCCACTAAATATACAGTAGTACATCCTGATTTATAAATCATTTCAGGAGGAATGGGGGTTCTACCATGCACAAGCTACAAATCTCAAGTGGGGAGAGAAGGGGGAAATGATATGGACAACAGACTACAAATTACCATAGAAGAATGACACAAAATACCTTCATTTTCCAACAAAGAAGTGTATTAAACCACCAACAGACTTAGGATATCTACCGGTATTTATTTTTTAAAAAGAAATCTCAAAACATTTTTAGGGGCCAAAGAGTTTGCCATGCCTTTCAGTGACTTTATTATGTCGTTCATGCATTTTCTGCAATAATCAATAATTCTACCCACCAAAAACACCAGACATTCCTGAAGCCACCAAAAGGTTGCCCAGCCCAACCTTAGAATGTTCTGCTTCCATTTTCATAATTCACAAGCCTCCAACATCTGGCAACTCAGTACTAGATGAACCATAATGCAAATAGTGGTTAGCTGCAATCCATCAAAAGTTCTCTCAGAACTCTGTACCATTTCCTTTTGAAGAAAATGGATTTTCTCCTAGATCAGAATACTTGGCTGATCCCTTCATTGAAATGGGTGATATTTTGGGTTTCAGACGCCACATAGGATGCTGAACAAAGGAACTGCAAACACATATGTGTAAATTCATTTGTACATCTCTTTCATTTTATTCCTTTTCTTCTCTCACACATATTTTTTTTTTCTCCTCATAGGCTGACTACCAATTTCTGGCTCTTTTTATAGTTGCTCAAACCTCCTCTGTCTAAGTTAAATTAGTGGCCACCCTGAGCAACTACTAGGAATTCAGGAGTCCTGCCAAAGAATTTCACTTTTATTACCTGCTGCATTGCTCTGATTTACTTGTATTTTTTTTTTTTAATAGAATTGTACCATGTGGCTAGATTTAGCTGTTCTTTTCGTTCTTTCACTGTCTCTGATTAGTATCACTTTAGAAATGAAATGTGAGACAGTGTAGCCTTCAAATAAATCCTCAGGAAATAAATCCTACCAAGGAAGAATGTCCTTTTTTTCCTCTGCATCATGTTTTTTCTATTTCAGAAATGTGTTTGTTTATAATATCTGTATACTGCCACAGTCTCCAAAGACTTCCAGGCATAACAACAATAAAAAGCCAGCTGAGTGACTTTGGGCCTATCACTATCGCTCAGCCCAACTCACTTCACTCTTGTGGTGAAAATAGGAGGACAAATATGGCAAACAAATTAAGTATGTTTGCCACCTTGAGGTATTTATAAAAATAATAAAGGTAGCATAAGAGAATGTTTTAAAAGATATAGAATTATGCATTAAAATGTTCACAATAAGAATAACAATCATAAAAAATATGAAGCAGTATAAACTACAGATAGCTTAATATCAAATACTCCCTACAAACATTCTACCTTAACTATCATCAGGAATGCTAAAAGAGAAGATGTTAGCTTGAGAAAAAGTAGAGAAAATCTGTTCCACCACATAAGAAACATGGCTTGGGAAAAGTGCCTCCAAAAATCAGATTCACCTCACCAAACTGGTAACCCACAGTTTCTCCCCAAAAGCCTTTATGGGATAAGTCTCTTCCAGCTGGAAACAGCAGTCTTGAGTCCCTAGTGCCAAGCCACTGAGCGCTGTGTTGGTTTAAAATCAGCCATTTGAATTTTACTCAGAAACTTTCTGGGAGCCAAGATTAGGCCTCCAAAACTAGCATCAGATGTTTCTAGTGCTTCACTCTTGTCAGCAGCTGGACTGCTACATTCTATACAAATGCAGTCGAAAATCCTGTAATTTATGGAACTAGCGGTGCCTTCCTCAGACATGGCAATAAGATGTTGTTTCAGGAAAGGAATACATCCCAACCTTTGATTCACAGATATAAAAGCTTTTTACAGTAATGCCAATGTAAAATAGAGTAGGGTAGACTATATATAACAGTGATGGGTAATCTTTTCCGAACTGAGTGCCCAAAGCTTGCACATGTGTGCAAATGCTGGTGGGCAGGCGTGCCGGGGGGGGGGGGTTCTACTTACCTTTACTACCGGTTTGCAATGGGAGTGCGTGCGCTTCTGCGCATGTGCAGATCATCGATTATGACATCCAGGCGGGTGGGCAGAGTTTCCTGCCGCTTTTACTACCGGTTCTAAAGAACCGGACAGAGCCGGGAACAACCTACTACTGGTGCATGCCCAAACCCCCAAAATGCAATGTGCGTGTGGCCCCTGCACATGCACCCCGCCCCTGCACATGCACATGTGCCATATGCATGCACCCCATCCTCACGCATGCACTCACAGGCTGCCACACGTGCCCTGCCCCCCACGCACATGCCCTGTGCTCACGCATGCAAGGCAGAGACCTGAAGACAGCTGGCTGGTGGGAGGCACGCGCTCATGTGTGGCGGAGCTGAACTGGGGCAACAACTTGCATGCCCACAGAGAGGGCACTGCGCGCCACCTCTGGCACAGGTGCCATAGGTTCGCCATCACAGATATATAATAAGACTCTTTTACTCTTCTATTCTAAACAGCTCAATATCAGTATTAGCTAATACTGATATTGAGTATTACCAGCTGACGAGTGTGTTTATCAGAGTAGTGTTCCAACAATTTCATGTCATTTCATCATTTGTTGTTACATCTGATTCAGAATACAGGGGCATGCAATGACAAGTATTTATTTATTTACAAATATTTATATACCGCCTTTCTCCCAAAGGACTCAGGGCGGCGAACACAAGTTAAAAAACATACAATAATAAAGGAAAATCCTAATTAAAAAAATAATAATAAAACCCAAGAATCAGAATCAGCCCATTTGTTGAAACAGCCTCGACGGAAGGAGCGGAGATCAGGGGCTGTCCAGAGCTCGGTGGGTAACTCATTCCAGAGGGCAGGAGCGCCCACAAAGAACGCTCTACCCCTGGACGTCGCCAGCTGACATTGTCTGGTCGACGGTACCCTGAGGAGGGCAGCCCTGTATGAGCGGACAGGACGGTGGGAGGCGGGTAGGAGATGATCCTGCAAATACCCCAGACCTAAGCCATGTAGGACTTTATAGGTAAGTACCAGCACCTTGAAGCAGATCCGGAGGACCACTGGTAACCAGTGCAGCTCACATAGAGAGGTGTTACGCGGGAGTAATGGGAAGCTCCCGTAACAACCCGCGCGGCAGCATTCTGGACCAGCTGGAGCCTCCAGGTGCACCTCAAGGGCAGCCCCATGTAGAGGGAGTTGCAGTAATCCAAGTGAGAAGAAACCAGGGTATGAGTGACTGTGCGAAGGGCATCTCGGTCTAGGAAAGGGCGCAACTAGTGCACCAGGCGAACCTGCATGAAAGCCCCCCTGGTCACAGCAGTCAGATGGTCTTCCAGCGACAGCCAGGAATCCAGGAGGACACCCAAGTTGCGGGCCCTTTCAACGGGAGCAAGTACCCCCCCCCCATCAAAAGTGATGGGACCTCTAGAACACAAGGTGCCAGCATCCACAGTCACTCAGTCTTGGAGGGGTTGCGTCTGAGCCTATTCCTACCCATCCAGGCCCGTACCGCCTCCTAGGTACCCCTAGGTTCCCCCATCTTACCTGTTGCATGGGCTGCACTGGCTCCCAGTTCCCTTTGGGACGCTTCAATTCAATTCAAGATGACTAGTTATTACCTTGAAAGCCCCATATGGCATAAGATAAACTTTTTTACAGGACCATCTGTCTCTAAGGACATGTGCTTGCCCTACCAGATTGGTCAGGGTTGGCACACTCCTAGTCCCTTCCTTTAAAAGTGCCATCTTATGGGACCTAGCAAAGGTGCCTCTTCTTTGGCAGCCCCTGCCCTATGGAACAACCTTCCCCTTGAAGTTCAGCAGGCCCCCACCCTTTTAACTTTCCAGAAAGAATTGAAGACCTAGCTCTTCTCCCAAACCCAAGGTTAGGATAAGCTAAGTTTGGGTTATGTTGCTGGGGGGAGGGGAGAAGCTGTTGGTTTAATATCGTTCAGTTTTAATGTCTCGCATTTCATATCACTACATAGATGTGATTTTAGCTCTTGCCTGTAACCCCCCAGAGTTTGGTACAAGATGAGCAGCTATATAAATATTACAAACAAAGAAACAAACAAACAAATAAATAGATTTCAGGAAAAAAAACTATGAATTTCTAGCTTGAACAAGCATTGAGAAAGCTTTGTTCCAACACCAGTTTTCCATTTCTCATTACAGAACATGATGGGGATGGGCATACAGTAGCTCCTCTCGAACAACTTGCAGGTGCAGCCTGGAGAAGACAATGGTTTCACTTCCCATTGTGGGAATCTGCTAGGAAGATCAGAAACCTCCTTTCCCTTTCCCTTCCTACCAAGCAGGTAAAGAAATTGTGAGGCTGTCTGAGAAATAGTCACAGGCTGTTGAAAATTAGGATGACATGACCACAGCAGCAGCCAATAGCACTGAAGCAGCCACAACTTTCCCAACTTTCATTCTCTCAATCATGGATGCCAGATTTTGGATGCTTTCTGTAAGTTAGTCCATTTGAAGTACCGTATTTTTCGGAGTATAAGACGCACCGGAGTATAAGACGCACCTACCTTTTTGGGTTGTTTTTTTTAAGGTTTTTTTTTTTTTAGACAAACACACATACAAACATACAATGTATTTTCTTTGAACAGAGTATTTGGCTGGTTCACAAATTTAAACAGTGTTTAGTCATTTCAATTAAATTTACAATTTCTATATTTCCTTTTTGCCATATTTATTCCTCATCTATTTTTTAAAAAAAACCAATATTACCCTTCATTCTCATCTCTAATCTTAATCAAATTTAATTTTTCCCTTCTATTCTATATTATACCCCTTCCCATTGTCATCTATTTGTATATCCATCCTCACATTGGTTAATTATTTAATATTACAATTGTTTAATACAAATTCAACATTTTTATATAAACCAATTAGTTATAACTATCTTTTTTGTATATTAATCAATATTAACATGAATATTCCAATTATTTCCATGCAGTCCAATTTCTTACAAATCAATTAATTGTATTTACCAATAATAATAAACCAAATAATTGCCCCCATATATTCCTTCAAACCACAACTTAACCATTTCTGCTTTCAACACAATATACAATTAATAGTATCTCAATTATTACAATTCCCTAGTTAAATAGAGCTTTTTTTTCTTTTGTGTTTTAAATCTTGAATTCTCCTCTTTTACTCTAAATTTCCCATTGTTTGTATCTACCTTTTTTGGTGAGGAAAAAGAAATATGTCTCTGCCTCATTTTGTCACGTTGCAGCAGAGCCTGCTTTACTTTCAGTTTCGTTTTTTCAGCATAGCTAGGGGGGAAAAAATCTGCTCCAGCACTCTGCAGCAAGCAGCAGAGCCCTGCAGAAAACAGCTGAGAGCAAATCAGCTGAGAGTCGGGTGGCTGATCTAATCTAATACTACTGTAACGCTCTCTACATGGGGCTCCCCTTGAGGAGCACCCAGAGGCTCCAACTGGTCCAGAACGTGGCCACGTGAGTTGTTATGGGGGCAACCTGTCGCTCCCATGTAACACCTCTTGCACGAGCTGCACTGGCTCCCAGTGGTCTTCCAGGTGCGTTTCAAGGTGCTAGTCACCATCTTCAAAGCGCTCCATGGCTTAGGACTGGGATACTTACAGGACCGCATTCTGATACCACATGCCTCCCACCGCCCGATACGCTCCCACAGAGAGGGCCACCTCAGGGTGCCGTCGGCCAAACAATGTCAGCTGGTGACCCCCAGGGGGAGAGCCTTCTCTGTGCGGGCTCCTGCCCTATGGAATGAGCTGCCCCCGGACATAAGGAGGATCCCCGACCTCCGCATCTTCCATTGTGCGCTGAAGACTTTATTATTTCAGCAAGCCGGCCTGACCGAATGAATTAACTTAACTGGGTTTTAATGGTTTTAAAGGGGTTTTAGCTAGGGGTTTTAAATACGGCCAATGCTTTAAATTATTTTAAATTGTTTTTAATTTTTGTGTTGGTATTATTTTATCATGGCTGTACACCGCCCTGAGTCCTTCAGGAGAAGGGCGGTATAGAAATATAAATATAACTATAAATATAAATATTAATATTAATAATAATAATAATAATAATAATAATAATAATAATAAGTCGACCACCTGATCAGTGGGTGCAGCAAAATTTCACAAACTGACTACCTACAACGCCATGACCGTGTTGCTAAAATCATTCACTGGAAATTGTGCCAGAAGTTTGGATTTGAGTACAGCAAAAACCACTGGGAACATCAGGTTGAGAAAGTTTTAGAGAATGAGAAACTCAAGATCTTGTGGGACTTTAGGATTCAGACTGACAGGCACTTGGTCCACAACACACCTGACATAACAATAGTTGAAAAGAAAAAAGTATGGTTCATTGACATTGCAATACCTGGTGATGCACGAATTGAAGATAAGCAGCAAGAAAAAATCACAAAGTACCGGGACTTACAAATTGAAGTTGAACGACTGTGGAAAAAGAAATCGTGTGTTGTCCCAATTGTAATTGGAGCCCTTGGAGCAATACCCAAAGGGCTACCCCGCTATTTAGAAATTCTAAATTTGCCGGACTTGAACATTTTGACTCTACAAAAAACCACCTTACTTGGAACAGCTTACATCCTCCGACGATACCTTAACAGTTCCTAGGTCCTTGGTTAGGACTCGAGCTGCTGAGCTATTAACCAGCCTCAAAGGCTGTGAATCTCACTAAAGATTAACCAATAAATAATAATAATAATAATAATAATAATAATAATAATAATAATAATAATAATAATAATAATAATAATAATAATCTTGTGCTAATTAACCTATGCTGAAGCTGAAAGGGGCTGTTTTTTCTTGCTGTTTGCTTGCAAGGGGGTAACTGCTGCAAGGCACAGGCCAAAGGGTGGGGGCCAGTGGGTGGGCAGTGCTACATTCGGTGTATAAGACGCACCTAAATTTTCACCCCCTTTTGGGGAGTAAAAAGGTGCGTCTTATACTCCAAAAAATATTGTATCTTGATTGAAAAAAATGTTGCCCTATGATGCATCGTTTTGCCCAGGTAAATATCATGTCAGCGAGAGTTTTAGTAATATATAGATAGCTACCAGTACCCAGCTTGAGCCTCATGTTGACTAGAAAGCACATCTTTTGCTAAAAATGTTGGGAGGGAAAAGGAGAGGGGGAAAAAACCATTAGCAATGTATGTTTCTATGTTTTTCAAGCAGCTATTCCCACCTTCATATGTGTCCTTTCTTTTGTTATTTTTATATATTTTTTTAATCCAGCCTTTATTATTTTTTATAAATAACTCAAGGTGGCAAACACATATAATACTGCTTCCGCTTTCTATTTTTTCCTGCAAGAGCAACCCTGTGAGGTGAGTTGGGCTGAAGAAAGTGACTGGCCCAAAGTAGAAACCCAGATGGCTTTCATGCCTGAGGCAGGACTAGAACTCAGAGTTTCTTTGTTTCTACCCTGGTGCCTTCAACACTATGCCAAATTTGGTCCTTATATAATGCAGGTGTTCAGACCAGAATATTCCAAAGGTTCTGTCTTACTCTTCTGTGAATTCCAAAGGCAAATGTGTTGATGTTCTTGTTTTGGCTTGTGGGGCTGGCACATAATTAGTTCATGAGTTTCTGGGCTGCTTTGTAGTGATAAGTGCCTTGGAGGAGAGGTATCTTGAGTCTTCTTTTATTCTAAGAAATAGATACACTTTTATTACAAAAGGAACTGCATGCTACTTCCTTTTAAAGACCTAAACTGCATGCTACTTCCTTTTAAAGACATAAAGATTTTAATGTAAAAATTATTTACATTATAAATAATTCAGTCAAGAAGCTACTTTGTTGGACCAGGAATTTATTTTGTGCCCATATGTATCTAGAGGTACGTTTACATGTGTGTGTAACTTCTCAGTGATCTTTCTGATGCATGTGTCCGAGAGGTCACACTGAGTCCACTGTCTGAATTAAAATGAAAACCAATAGTTGACATTAAAGGACATGTCTTTATTAGAATTATTTCTCCGGACACAATTAGTTACATTACCAAACTCCTAAAAAGGCAAGATGAAGGAGACAGTCATCCGACTAAAACTCACTCTAGTGACTGAATAGCAAAACATCTGATTGTGGGATGGGAAAGGAAAAGGGAAAGGGAAAGGGAAATTATCTGAGAGGAAGAACTATTAATTTTTAAGGATTGCAATTTTGTTATTTTTGTTACTTTCCATCAAATGTATTTTCACAAACGCCATGGCTTAAAAACTCCATTGTTTATGGATTAATATATAAACAGAGCTAAAATAAATCTCTTAAGAATAAGAAGGCCACATGATGATTGATTGACAGACATAGTAGGATGGATGGATGGATGGACAGACAGACAATATGGATCATTAGGTCCTTGTTATTAAGTGACATGACATACCAAATGAACAATCCTGCAATAAAAAATGAAAATGCATATATTATGTAAAGTTTCATAATGGTGGCGTGAGTTTCTAAGGATCATAGTTTTCTTTATATTGATACCTTCATGGAGAAGCCTGAAAAGAGTGATAGAAAAAACATTAAAGGTTTTGAGGACTAAAGTTATTCTTAATTTTGAGTGTGGGAACATATAGTGTGTGTGTGGTTGCGTCTACATGTCATTTCCAGTTCCCCGTGGTTTCTGTTACCAAAATCTTTGATTTGCACATTTGAAAGCTTTGTGTTATTCACTTTAGTCACAAGGACATGGTTTGGCATCTCTTTCCTGTGAATCTTTCCCTAAAGCCAGTGGTTTTCCCGGCCAAAAGGTGAATGTAATTAGCTCATCCCATTTGTGTTCAGGTCTTGGCTGCAGTAGGAAGGAGCTACATACGAAGACAATGGTGAATTGTCAGTGAGAATGTTCACTCAACACACATATTACATCTTTTAACAAATATGGGAACAAATCAGTAGCAGCTGATCTTATTTAGCCTATTTTATGCTGATGTTTATTTTTGTTCTGCAAAAAAGAATCTCACAAATAAGTAAACAAAAAACAGAGAATAAACAGGATCCATCACTTGGCCAAGATCAGAAGATTAAAAGAAGGATAACAACAACAAACATCTCAGCAACAAACCCACGCTTAAAAAGGAAGCTGAATTAAGAAGCAAAAATCAAATGTTTTCATAGACATTCTTCAATTTCCAGCAGAACATTGAGACATAACTTAACTGCTTGTATTGGAGCAGAAAGTTCAACATACAGGGGACCTCCATAAACAGAACACTCTTGCTTGTTCCCATGAGTTTGTCCAGATGTAAGTTAGCAGTCTATCTTTCAACAAATAGGCCTCTACTATTTATATTGTGTCTTCTTCTAGGATCTGTGTACCAGGTGTCCATATAATGGTGAGGTTTCTGTTTGTTTATTGTGCATTCCATAACTTATCCCGTAGTTCCCAAAACTAATATTCTTAATAATCCTAGAAATTTGGAATGTAATCCAGTATATACAGAGGACATCAGAAAGGGTCCTAACCAATAGGGCTTTCTTCTTGCTGATTCAAATTACTAATTTATCCCACAAATTATCAGCCAAATATTCAGCTTTGGGATAACTAATTCTGAATAAAACATGAATTCTGTCCTTTTGAAACAGTTTTATCTAAAAGACTTCCTTAATTTTAGTCTTGGTCATATGGAAGTCCCTTGCAAAGTTCTTATTTTGAACAACTCTTCCAGATGTTTTTGTTGTGTGTTACTATTTACATCTAGGGGCATCCCAGTTTGTTAGTTTATCAATTTAATTTGATTTATATAGCTATCTCATAATAATGCCATTTTTATGGATGGCTCAGTGGCTAAGACGCTGAGCTTGTCGATCAAAAGTCGGCAGTTCAGCGGTTCCCTAGTAACGCATAATTGGCTTCTGCCAACTTAGCAGTTCGAAAGCAATTAAAAAATGAAAGTAGAAAAATAGGAATCACCTTTGGTGGGACGGTAAAAGTGTTCCGTGCGTCTTTAGCATTTAGTCATGCTGGCCACATGACCATGGAGACATCTTTGGACAGTGCTGGCTCTTCGGCTTTGAAACGGAGATGAGCACCGCCCCCTAGAGTCGGGAATGACTAGCACATATGTGTGAGGGAAACCTTTACCTTTAAGCTGCCTTTTTAACTTGTAGGCAATATAAACAACAAATCAATGAATAAAATAAGGGCAAGAAATGTTATTTCAAACACAAAATATACAATGGGAAACAGAAAGCAGAATATATATTTTTAGAACCTTGCCTACAATCCATTTGATCTGCCTTACTCTGAATGTATAGCAATGCAGGGTCCTACAATTCTTTGAAGGCTTAGGAACCCCATTTTGTCTTTCCAATGGACTAGAAATCCACTCTTGATGAATGGGATGTTTAATTTTAGCCATTTGGGCTCTTAGAGAGTCCCAAAGTCCAAGTATACCTGACATTCACTACATAGCATTGCGGGGGGTTTGTTCTTCTACCTGACAGCTGGGACAGTCTTGGGATATGGCTACAATCCAGATAGTGAGCATAAAACAGCTGCTGTTGGGCAAATACAATCCCTTTGAAAATAGATAAAATAAAATCTGTCATTTCATATTCAAGTGGTGAGGGGAAGAATATCACATGATCCTTCCAAAAATTGATTAAGATGTTCCTCCTTTTTTTTTTTAAAAAAAAAAAAAAGCAATATCAATCTTTAGAAAGGAGAAAAACTGCATCACTCAACCAGCATTTTCCCCATTATTGGGGAAAAACTGGAACAAAAATTGTTTCCTATTTTATACTCTCACTCAATGATCTACTAAGATTCCAGTACATTCTGGTAATCTACCTTTATTGTACTGTATATTGTTTTATGAGAATTAAAACAGAATGGCAAAGAATTTCTCCACTGCTGTGACCTCTCACAAAGAACTGGATACATATTTAATATACAAGTATAAAATACAAATAACATTTAAATAAGTAAATAAATAGCTTGCTCATTTTCCCATCTGGACAGAAATTATTTCTAATTTATTTATAACCCAAATTGCTCTGGGCAGATTACAAAGTTATTGAATATATTAAATATTACTAAAAGCACTTTTTTCACCCAGAAAAAAAAATACTGAAAGAAATAAAATGCATTAAATCCATTTGATGAATTGCCCCTACATAGAATTGGAATTGGATACATAAAAGGTGTTCCGTGGATGGTATTGCCCGATTGCTAGGATTAAAAGCAGGAAGAGGCCCTTTTTTTGTGCCTTGCAAACAAAGAGACAATGTTTTTACAGTTTGTTGCAATCATCTTTGTCAACTCCCTACATCATGGGTGCCAAACCAGGGGTGAAATCCAGCAGGTTCTGACAGGTTCTGGAGAACCGGTAGCAGAAATTTTGAGCAGTCGGAGAACCGGCAAA
Organism: Pituophis catenifer annectens; assembly: GCF_029215685.1. Taxonomy (NCBI): domain Eukaryota; kingdom Metazoa; phylum Chordata; class Lepidosauria; order Squamata; family Colubridae; genus Pituophis; species Pituophis catenifer. The sequence continues at coordinate 55,827,025 of NW_027256882.1, forward strand.
TACCACCTCTGGCTGGCCCCAGAGTGGGGTGGGAATGGAGATTTTGCAATATTCTTCCCCCAGGAGTGGGGAAGGAGTGAGGATTTTCCAGTATCCTTCCCCTGCCATGCCCACCAAGCCACGCCCACAGAACCGATAGTAAAAAAAAAATTGGATTCCAGCATTGTGTCAAACTCACAGTCCATTGGCCGGATGTGTCACGTGCTGGCCACACCCACCCACCATTTAGCGAAGGGGGAAAAAGTCCCGATAAATCACGTGACAATGACATAAGAACATGAGTTTGACACCCCTGCCCCACATTAACGAGCGGAAAGTAGGGACAATAGTTGTTTGGTTATGCCATCTTTTGTCAACTCTCCACATTCACTAGCAAAAAACAGAATAACAAAATAATAGAGTTGAAAGGGGCCTTGAAGATCTTCTAGTCCAACCCCTGCTCAAGCAGGAGACCCTATACCATTTCATAGAAATGGTTGTCCAGTCTCTTCTTAAATTCTTCCTGTTAAATCCTTGCTGTTTGGAGTCCAGAAACTGTTTGTCTCATGTGTTTTTATACTTGAAGTTACTGCAAAAAAAGAACTGGTGATATTAATTTAAAAGGGGAAAAACTACACTCCTGGAAAAACACAGCCACCTAAACCCTCCACAGAAAAGTTCAAGTCTCTGCATGAAAAGTATATTCACAAAAACAGGCGATTTGTTAATAGGATCTGTGCAAACATTTTATGTGCATGGCTTTCCAACTGTTTTTTCCCTTATTGTCTGTCTGGCTTCATCTGTCTAACCACAGGGCCCCTTAAGTGATGCAATTCCCAGAGCTAAATGCACATATTGTGTCTGCAGTTTCTCATAATGAGAGAGTTACTGCCATGCACTTTGCCGAGTAAACACACTTTCTTCCTTTTGCCTCTGTAAAAACAAAATATGAAATAAAAGTTCCTATTGTTAAATTACAAATGTAAGGAATATGTCAAGTGTCTCCCGGGAAACTAGGCTTCCTTCATACCACAAAAGTTAAAAAGCGAAATGTGTTTTCTTTCTACCACTTTGTCAGAATGCAATGCTAAAGTTGGAGGGTCAGGCCCCAGGTCAAATAAACAACTTTACTGTTTTGAATTTTTTAAAGGTTGAAACTCCAGATAAAACAAACGCTATTTGCACACAATATGCCTTGTGATCACATGACATGATTGATGATAAGTCAAAACAATTTTTTGTTTGTTCAGCTTTAAAGTGAATGTGTGGCTCAGATTTTCTGTGGCTTTCAATATTATTAGGCAAACAAAGGTGCACATATGGGATGCGGTAAAGGTAAAACCCTTTTTTTCACAAACAACACGATGTTTCCTTTCCATAGCCCTGAGTCATTCAAAAGGAAATTAATGGCAGTAAGACTGAAGGATGACGATTATATTCCTCTAGTGCAATGCATACAAAGAACTGATTTGTAAAAAGCTGCAAAGTAGGAAAAAGTCGAGAAAGGGGCCTTATCAACAGCATTCGGCTATTAACCCAAAAGCCAGGCCCCACATCCTATTAACCCCATCCAAGCATGCAACCCAAAGAGGCATAAAGTCTCAGCCGCCTAGGTAGACTTCAGTTAGCACTCGTATTATTCTGAAAAGCTTAGAGGCTAAAGTGCTTTTTGTGTTAAGGTCACAAGGATTTAGGCAGATTTTTGCCATGATGGCTTCCTCTTCTGAGGCTTTGTTATTTTCTCACCACCACTATGGAGCTTTCTCACTTGCTCATCTTTGTGAACATATCTCACCAATCCCTGAATGGAGAGATCAACGCATACATATGTTCTTTGTTCACTAAGGGAAGTTGGTGGAAAGACAAAAGTTGTTGGAGCAGCAGAACCAGGGTTGAAGCCACTAAAAGTGTGCTCCTAAAAGATGCTGATCTTTTGACTTCTTCTGCCCTGCAAGGATCTGTGGAGAAGCAGAGTAGCTCAGTCATGTTCCAGAAGATAAAAGGCCTGCCACATGCTTGAAAACCAATTCACACAACAGCACTGCATCAAGGTTTTGTACCTAGTCTCTAGGAAAAACTGGGCATGCATTTCACTGCAGATATAATTGTCCATGCCCAAAAATTTTGAACAAGCACAAAGTCATATACAAAGTAAAATTCCTTTCAGGGATTTGTACATGTGTGTGTTGTGTGAGAGGTGGTTGAATAATTAAAGCAGGATTCTTGGGCATATTGGCCTGAGATCAATTCAAGTACGTTTGGTATAGGAGGGCAGACAGTGCGAGATTTGTTCCTTTAAACCAAGTTTTAGACAACATATCTACACAAGACAAATGTTTTCTGTTAGTGTCCTTGAATGCAAGAGGTCAAAATTTCATTTTTCAAAGAGGAAATCTAGTAACATTTGGTATACACTAATAGATTTCAGCTGAAAGCGCCAATTGTTTTCAGCTTTTGTGTGTATACCGGAAATATCGAACTGATTCACTGGGAAAATACAAATGAAGTAACTTTTTTTTCCTATAGACTCAGCATTTCCCCAAGAGAAAACTATGTAATTTCCTAAGAATACTATCATTTATCCCTAGTCTTCCTTAAGCATATTTTTGGAAGAATTCCTCACATAGTTTCCTCTAACGAAGCTCCTTGTGTTAAACTGAGACATTTGTTATAAACATTAGAGCATATAATTAGATTTTAGTCTGAAACTATATTCTCAACTTATATAGTTCATGATTCTAAATAACAAACTGCTGGAAAAAATGATTAATATACTATAATGAAATGAAGGGTTTTTTTCTCCTATAAAGCCACCTAATGCAATTTAAATAAAAGAAGTTGATGGCTAATTTCCCCTTACTTAGTATATCATAATTATATGATTACCTATAGAAACTCTGTACTATGATATACGAAAGAGCAAAGTTACTGAAAAGTCAGCATGTAATTAGTTTCTTGCTTTGGCACATTAGGTAGAATTACCACAAAGAGGCAAAAACTATCATTTTATAGAGACCCTTAGGAGATTTATAATGATGGTAGACAAATATATGCATACAATATCAGTTGGTGTGCTAAAATTTAATATTCGTGAGGAAATGTAGCTGAATATGATCACAATACATGGGGATTCTTATTTTAATATTGGTGGATATTATTATTAGAGAATCATATCAAAAGATATGTCACCAGGGAGAAAATATCATTTATAAATTGCTAATGAGTAGCAAACAGTGAGTTGCTTGGAGGTATAAGACATTTTTTCACAATAAGCATTTATGATCAAACACAAAAGATCAAGTAGGAAAAGAAAGGATCTATATTACATCTTTTGGTGTACAACAACATTTTCTATACTTAAATAGCGTTATACGATAGAAAAATTGAATTTCACCCTCATTGTAAAGGCAAAAAAGAATCTTTCTCCTTTTCTCTCTGATGTAGGGTTTACTCTGGGGTGGCCTTAGCAACCTTGTCTCCCATTGGGATAACCCTCATTAGAGCATTACCTCTTTAAGGATGCTTTGTTCCCAACAAAAAGTAATGCAATTAGAACTTGGAGGTCAGAGCTACAATGCTATGCTAGATGTGGAAGAGATGTTAAACCCAAGATGAAATGTTGAACACAAGATTATTCATGCAAGCAGTTGTTTTAGTCATCATGCCAGCACCATGACAGATTAAATGCTGTGGGCTTCTATCTTCATCTCTTCCATCAATGTCCTATCATCAGGACATGGAAACAAAGCACATTTATTACACACAGAAGGTCCAGTTCAATTCATGGCACCTTCATACTGGCACAGGGAAAGGCACTTTTCTGAAGCTCCATAGAGACATGACAGTAAAAAGTTAGATGGTGTATGAATTCACTTGATGTAAACCTGGGATATATTTTTCCAAAAGAAATCCAGGACACACACACAAAATCTATTTTACAGTTTAGGGACAAATACTGTATGCCACAGAAACAATGGCCATGACATTGTTTTGCTGTACGTATAACATAATATTCTAGACCCATGTCCTTAATAGATTGGGCACCAGTGTGCCAGGTGACATCTTCCTTCATGTTTTCCAGATTTTGAGCTGCACTATTTTTAAAGTTGATTTTCATTTTTCTTAAAAATTGGTGAGAGTTTCACCAATCTTCATCCACTCTTGATTCAGGATTCTGACAATTCAGAATCTAAATTGTGTGGACACCCTCCTTGGATAAAATAAATGCTACTCTTGAAACTCAATTGCTATACAAGAGGATGATGATGGGAATGGTGACAAAAGACTCTGAGCTTATAGATCTGTTTTTATTTCCCTCCCTGTTTCCTGTATGTAGAAGCTACCCATCCTATTAACACTAATTGTAGACAATATATATCAGAAAATAATCCTGTATTTCACTTCTTAAAGACAGCATTCCAGTTCTAAACTTTGGCTCCTTGTTGGTGAAAACAGATCAGAAAGGTTACATGCAGTTCCTTATTTTAAGAGATGGGTGAATCCTTCATGATTTGTCTAATTAGTGAAGGGAGGGGGTTAGGAAAAAAACAGGTAAATATGAAGAATGTTTCCATACTAAACTAAGAGAGCCTGAAGAAATAACTCTGCAGATACTACTTATCTCTGCAGCCTTATATCCACCGGACTTTAGAAACTCCCCTGTGTATTTCATAGAACTACATAGAATCAAAATAGATGGAAGATGCCTTAGTCCAACCTCTTGCTCCAGAATCTAATATAGCTTCTCTGACAGATGATCATTCAGACTTTGAAGATTTCTAGTGAAGAACAATTAGCATACCATGTAGCAGCCTTTTCCAATAATTGACAATTTGTACAATTAATAAATTTATCCAGTTTGAATCTTTTTCCTTTAATCCTTTAAAATTGCATTCCTTTAATGTAATTTTAATCTGCTAGTTCTGGGGCAATAGAGACTAAACCCACTGCATCCTTTACATGATAAATCTTCTAACAGATCTTCTATTTGTTGTCTTTTCTTTAGGCTAAGCATACTCAGATTCTTGGACACAGGGCTTGCTTTCCAGAGCCTTCACCATTTTAACAGCTCTTCTCTGAACTTATTCCAATTTGCCACTGTCCGTTTGAATACTGTAGTGTTGCCTAGAAGAGAATACTGTACAATATTCCAAATGAGATCTGACAAAGGCACAGTAGAGTCTAATCATTGCTTCCTGTAATCTGGATTCTATGCTCATTCATTTGCCTTTTTATCAGATGCATCCTGCTGCCAGTTTATATTTAATCTGTGAATAAAAAGGGCAACTAGATTCTTTTAACATGTGCTACTTCCAGGCCAGGACTCCCCCATTCTATACTTGTGCCTTAGATTTTTCCTACCAGATGCATTACAGGTAGTCTTCCGAGGTCAGTAAAAGGAGGACCCAGATTGTTGGGGGCAATATGCTGACTCTGTAAACCGCTTAGTGAGGGCTATAAAGCACTGTGAAGCAGTATATAAGTCTAAGTTCTATTGGTATTGCTAGTCCTCGACTTACCTCAACCACAATTGATCTCAAAATGACCCTAAGATATGCAACCATCATAAATATGAACCAGTCGCCAAGCATCCGGATGGGTATACTGCAACAGTCGTAAGTGTGAAAACAGTCATAAGTCACTTTTTAGTGCTGTTGCAACTTTGAATGGTCATTAAATGAACTATTGTAATTTAAGGACTACCTATACTTTGTATTTCTCCCTGTTAAACTCTATCCTGTTCATTTTAGTCTACTGATCAATCTCTTTTGAATCTCCTCTTTTCCACTTGTCACCGGTCCCAGCGCTGTGTCATCTGCAAACATTTTAAGTCTTCTCTGAAACCCCTCATCAGAGCTAGAGATAAATATGATGAACAGCACAGAGCCCAAAAAAAGACTCCTGTGGAACTCCACTTGGTACTTTCCTAAATGGAATTAAGAAATCAATGAAAATTCCATGGTTGTAGTCATTTAGACGACTGAGGCTATCCAAGAGGGGTATAAATTTCCCCATGTTTGCTGGTTTTATTAAGGACAACATCTCTTGAAGACACTGTGAAATCCAGGTATGTTTATCTACAACATTTCTTAAGATCTGCTAAGCTTCATCAAAGGAAGAGATAAGTTAGTCTGGCACAATTTGTTTGTGACAAATTCCTGACTCCTGTGAATTATAGCATGCCCGTCCAAGTGCTCACAAACATGCTGCTTGATCATCTGTTTGAGGACTTTGCCAATGCCCATTATAGATTCAAGCTGGCAGTTTATGATTTCCTAGGTCCCTGTTCTTCCCCTTTTTGAAGATAAGGATGACATTTGCTCTCTTATAGTCTAGTCTCTTCTAGCATTTTGGGACCTTGGTAATCCTCCAGGATTTCTCACAGATTACCAGGAGCCTCTTGATCAGCTCCACTAGTTCTTTCAATACCCTAGGATGTAATCCATTTGACCTGGAGACTTGAATTCATTTTTTCAATTAGCTAAATTCCCTCTTACTTTCTCCTTGAGTCTCCTAATCTGCATTTCCCTTGTTCCTCCAGTGCCCTAAACTATAATCAGCTAGGACTCCATTTCCCTACCCTATAACTCTGCAGTAGTATAGGGATGAAATGCAGACAGGAAGGAAAACAGGAATGATAGGAGTAAAAAGAGAATAGAGAATAGATGGCAGGGAAGGCTTTCCTTTTGGCCTCTGTGTTATCGCATCACACATGCAAACAGCAACTGCAAGAACCCTTTAGAAAACTATAGTCCTCTCTACCCCCATTGGGAAGCAGATCAGAGTGACAAAGTAGAGGGAGGAAAGAAATAAACAACATTTCGCCTCTCCCGCATTGCTGCTAATGGAAAGAAAGAAGAAATACTTCAAGTTGGATCTGAGGGGGCGGGGAAATAACTTTGAAAGATGAAAAGGGTGATAGATAAGCCAAGAATTCTCTTGTATTTTGATCTGGGCCAGAAGAAAATTTGCAGCTCTGTAGTTTACCACAGTTTTAAGAAATGCCCTGAGATTCATACTTCTGCCCAGCTTGGATGGCTCTGACAGTATCTTTCCTTTATATCCCAAGAGTTCTGCTGAAGATTGCGTGTATATCATACTGTCTGATCTGTATATGCACACACACTAAGTCCAGTTAGAGAAGAATCCTGTAAAAAGAAAGGAGAAATTAACTTGAGAGCATAGCATCACTGCAGAGCAAATTTGTAGATAGCAACCTAATATTTATATAAGCCTGGATGGATTTGTAACTTTGAAAGAAGATAGAGTTAAAAAAAACCCTATCAAATCCAAAACTCTGACTTGCTTTAAAGCCATTCTTCTAAGGTCTCTGCTTGTGAATTTGTTCTCTCTCTCTCTTAATTTTGAACAGAAGAACTGATATCTTCCTTTTAGAAGAGTGGGGGGGAAACCCTCTCTTTACTAAGACATGAGCTTCATAAAGCCCGTGGGGCTGAGTAGCATGCAGAGGATACCCCCAGCCAGTAGCATTTGGGCACAGCACGACACAGGGAATCACACACACATCCATGCTTACAAAGATCAGAATGGAGCACAATGCCTTTGCCGTCACAGTGAGCAAAAATCTTAAACCAAGATTAACCTTGAAGCTCAAATGAGATAAAAACAAATAGAAATTTCTCCACAGGAATAAGCGCTTAATATAAAGGAAAGAATTTCATAACTCGTGTAACTTTAATTAAGGGGGGAAAAATCCTGGCAGGATATAGACTGTCTTGGAATGACACGCTTAAATGTGTATTCAGGGCAGGGGCATAGAAGGCTCTCACATCTCATCATTAACACACTCGCTGATCCTATAGATGGTCACAGCACACAGTTGGTGCTAGATAAATGTTAAACGCTACTTGAAGCTGCTACGCTGATGATGTTACGTTGGCTGGCTACTTCTTAGAAATAATCCTACAATATGACAGTTAGTCTTTAGTTTGGAATTCTGACTTCTTTTCTTGACTCCTTCCTTTAATTCTGGTTGGGTTTTTTTTTTTTTTTATGTGTTCCTTGATCTCATCCTCCAGCTTGCCTTTTGATCTTAATTTGTTCTGCAATCACAGCTTCTGGTTCCTAGCTAACTTCACACTACTGCCCTTTAACTGAAAACTACATTTCCCATGGATCCCATTAGAGGAAAAACTGCTTCTGAGCCATCAGGTCTTCTGCAGTCATCAGCCAAAACTCTCCATTGAAAGAGTTGGACCCTGAGGCTATCTGTTTTGAGCATTTCAAAACAAATGTTTTTGCAAAGCTGGGAAAAGTGAAGAAAGAGGCAGCTGAAATTATCAAGAATCTGAGACAATTCCTCAGTGAATAAAGGTTAACACTGAGAAATTATTATTCATAGAAGGGTATTTATAAAAGAATGCACATTTAGTACATGGTAACACAAAGAGCTGTTCCTCCCTCTCTCGTAATAATAAAATCTAGTGTTACCTGATGAAGGTGAGTAGTGGGAGAGAATTAAAAAGGAGGAAGAGCAAAGTTCAATCATGAATTTCAGCACTAGAAGCTACAGTGATGCTGCTAAATTAGACACCTTTAAAAGAGAATTGGAGGAATCTTTGGATAATCTACTGATAGTAATTAGTAGTCATTCTCACTGTGAGCTTCTCATCAGCATCTGCTTGGCCACAATGAGAAACAGGTAGACAGGTTCTTCCAAAGGAGTTATTTCATTATTTGGGGGTCCTCCTAGATTTATGACTCTGCTTAGAAAGAGAAAAAGGCCATGGCCAGGAGGCCTTTGACCATCTCTGACAAGTGAGCCAACTGCAGTTCTTTCTAGACCAAAATCTATGGAAAGAGTGACTTAATGACTGACTGGTTGAACTATGGCCTATATGAAACAACATTTGGAGACCACTCAGATGCTACATCTGATGCTTATGACAATGCATCAGCCAGACTTTTAATGGGACAACTGGTGGCCATTGCTATCATTAGGCTTCTAGACCAAATTCAAATTGTGGTTTATTACCCAACTAAGACATCTAGACCATAGCACCAGGAACCATCATCTTTTGCCATATTCAACTCTGCCCATCTAAATACTCTAGATAGAAAATCCTTATAGTCCACCTTCCATATGGATAAGTTCATGGAACTTCTCTGTAATGGCTGGCATACTCTTGAGAGATATGTAGCTCTCTCCCTCCTTGGTTTTCATAAGACAGTTAAAACCTTTTTGTTCCCTTGTGCCTTTTATCCCAAGCACTCATCTTAATATGTATAATAACTGTTGCTTTGTTTTACTGTTTTTATTTCTTTGCCTAGTTGTGTATCACTCATAGATTCACAATTGTGGCTGTAGAGGGGTGATAACAGAATCATTACAAAATATAAAAGCCTTTGCACAAAGCTAGTGGTCCTAAACCCTTGAGGGACTGAAATGTCTACATCTGTTACAACCACCTAAAGCCATTACACAGTAGCTGTGCAATACAGAGTGATCATATGTGTGGAAATAGGTCCCATCGAAAGGAACATAACCTGTTTCTAGAGAAAGAATCATCACGACTGTACCCAAAAGATTAATTAGATTTGGGTATTTATCTCAAGAAAGGCACCATTGCTTCAAAGGAAAAGCACTCCTCTTTATTCATATCAAGACATTGGCTTAGAAATGTATACAGTTTTCTCTTTTACTTCCAGTTCAGTTTCACTTAAAATCAAAAGCAGAGAGAAATAAACCATATAGCTAATTAAAAAAATCAGACAGGAATGTAATCATATGTTGTAATTTCAACATATCCACAAAGACGCACGCACAGAGAAACACACACACGCACACATAAATATTCAAAATATTAATATATACCATTAATGATAAGTCATGCAGCTTACATAGCAGGCTTTTAAAATGCTGATGAGGTTTCCCTTCAAGAAAAGTGGAAAGAATGGGATAACATAGACAGACATCTAACCTGTTTCTGTGTCCCTGCCTGACATATGTACTAGGGACACAATCAGAAGTCACATACTCTCTGCTGAGGAGCCATAATTAAACTGGCTTTAACTTTAATAGCATTTCTCCTAAGAAAAGAGAGGGAAAAAGAGAAAAGAGAAGGGAGGGAATCTCCATCTACAGTGTTGTGCAACCTCCTAAACTTTTATGGAAACAATTACACAATTCCTCTATTTTGCCTCCAGATTTGCAAAACAGATCATCTTAAAAATGAAGTCAAATAAAACATTTTCTATTAATGGTGAAAAGTTGCTTTTGTAAAGGTTAGAGAGATCAACAGTATCAGATGCTTCCAGCAGTGTGGCGTTTCCACCCAACACATGCTTTTAATAAAAATAATCAGAGCTGAAGTCCAATCTTTGCCGTTATTATTATTATTTTTCCTTGCCTCAAAGCTGGTGAATGTTAATGGTCTTCATCTTTTGCTGGTTAGATGAGGAAAGTAGGAGGGAGTTACTCAAGGCATCTCATTGTTTTCAGATTCCACAAGCCAAAGTAGACAGCGCTGGGTGGAGAGTTGGTGGCTGGAATTCTGCTATTTTTCTTTCTGTCATGGCTGCAGGGAGGGGCAGTTTGGATCAATGCTGTGCCATGGAATGGAAGGAAATCTGCTACTTGGCCCTGAGGAGATAGATCATCCCTTCTATCATGAGCCAGAACTGAAAAATCTACATCTTTAGTGAGAAGCAGCTCCAGCAATGATTTAAATTGTGGCGTTTTCTTCTCCATATTCTCTCACAATAAGCCCAGCCACCAAGGAAGAAAGAGAGATCCTTCAAAAGAATATAAACTGAAATATACCCATCTCAGTTCAGTTTCTGTACAAGATGAGGAATAATGATTCATCCTAACAGTTCCCAATTAAAAATGAGTTTTTATCAGGCCCAAGTAGAACTTTTGGGGAGCAAGAGACATCTGGGGGGGGGGGAAAGCTGTAAGCAAAATGTACTTTTAAAAAAGTATGTTTATGGATAGCTTCACTGTGAAGAAAACAGCGTACTTAAAAAGTCAAGAGATTTCATTTGTCTTTGGAAATGTTCGTTGCTGATCTGGTGGAATCAGGGATGATGGTAGATTGGCTGTCACTTTCCTATCTTGTTCATTAATTTTGGCCATTATGAATTGACTCAATACAGCAGTTCAGGAAGAATGAGACAGCTTGAATAGCTAGTGCTACAACTTCTTGTACTGAAATTATGACAAATTGATTGGTCAAGCCATATTTTTCAAAATGTTGTTCCTTTGCTACCCTCATTATGAGTGACCGACACTTGCAATAGGATAGAATAAATCAGCTTGCATTTTTAATTTGTCTTTTTCAAGACTTGAAATTGTTTATCAGCTAGGAGCTCGGGATCAAGAAAGAAATTATATTTTTAAGAGGACCCTAATACAACTTTCTTCAAACTGCTGCCCTCCAAAAGTGATGGAAATACAGCTCCCATAAATCTCAACAAAGATATTATTTCAGAAGCAAAACATATTTCTCCACTTCTTAAAATTAAAACAGTTTGACCAAACATTGATCTCATTATATACTGTTGTATTTTTAAAATACTCATGCTTTCATGAAAAAGCAAAATTGGGAACTGTGTAATACAAATCAGCTCTGCTCTTAAAGTAGGTTTTCTTAAGTTGTCCACCTTGTATATTTCAAGCTGTACTTAATGGCTTAAACTGCATTTAAGCCATTTATTCACACTTTAGTCCATGCATTAGAACAGTTTTTCTCAACTTTGATGGCTTGAAGATGTGCGGACTTCAATTTCCCCATGCTGGCTGGGGAATTCTGGTAGTTGAAGTCCACACATCTTCAAGCCACCATGGTTGAGAAGCACTGCATTATAGGAACAGGGTCGAATGACCCAGCATGTGACCAGTGTGGATTAGGTTCTATCCTAATCCACATTTTCATTTGGCTGTGAAGTTGGAGGGGAAAAAAGCTGGTTTCATAGAACACACTGGTCCATAGGTTTTTTTTATATATATATATATAAAAAAGCATAATATGACTACATCCATATCTGTGTTGCACAATTTCAATTCTTGCACATTCCAGAAGCAGAGCTAAAAAACATTGTAAAATATCTATGTTTTCTATAAAAAATACTACTAAGCAAGAACTGTAGTGGTTCATGCAGAAAGACTTAAGAGGTTTGATCAATATTTCTTCCTATATGACTTCTCTCATTCTTGCAAATACTTTCCCAGCAATCTCACATGTGAGTGGTAAAGATCTGGGAAAAGTAAACCATAATGACAATAATGTAGGAGATGATCAGGTTGTTGCCAAGAGTGGAGTCAAATGCATCATCAGTTTGGAGACACTATCCCCTGTAAAAGACTATGTCCAGCCTCCCTTGAAGTCCATTGACGTGTCAGAGTTTGTTGCAATAATCAAATACAGAAAGCACACACAGGTAAACTGATTCAGCAGGATTCATTAACTTCTTTATATACATAATGTACAATGTAATGTACATAATGAATATATGTACAATACCAAGAGTGGTTCTTCCAATGTGGTAGACAGGAGAGATTGTAAATAGTTCAGAGTTCAGAGCAGACAAGACCAGACTTGTTTGCAGCTTTGCACAGACTCAGAGCTCAGCACAGCCACGTGCAGACTCCTTCCAGTTTCAGTTTCCAAAACAGCCCTCATTGGCTGATTTAGTTGCTATGCCTATTCATTGGCTGACCTTGTTACCATGTGTTCCCAGTCATGAATATTCTGACAAGGCGCCAATTTGCCTTGATCATTAGTAGATCAGAGTCTTGTATATGGAAGAAATACATGGAATAGCATGGAATAAACTCATACTGCTTTTGAACTTATCTTGGCTCCTGATTTCTTGTGCCTGACAAACAATATCACATCATTGTTATTATGCACTTTTCTTTTGCTTCAAAAACAAATTTTAATTCCTTTAGCATACCTATAAGTCTACAGTTTTCCCATTTCCTTCACCCTCATGCATCAGGAACAAAAGAAACATCTTTTGGAATCATTTTGTTTTCAGAAGACGTGAGGAATTCCAGGAGCCGAGTCTATGACCATTATCTGATTCAGATTTTAAAAATGAAAACTGTGTTTTGCTACCTGCCAAGAGTGTTCTTAGCCTGTGGTGAAGCTAAAAAAAAAAGATATAGAAGAACTTTAGCATCTGGAATGTCTCCCTCTTAGAAGGGAATTTTAGAAGGAATTTATATTTCAGCATTCAAAAAAACAAAGTCATCTCCAAAGTATATGAAAACCTACCAGATTTTCTATTTATGAATTCCAGAGATTTAGTTAATTGGGAGCCGATATTTTACATTTTAAAAATCCATAGACGTACCTTTCCTTCTTACATAGTTCTTGAAGTACTTTAATGATACAGGAATTAATGAAATGTTTAGGAAGTGAAAAATCAACTGTCACATTTTTCTGACACCAGGAAGGCAACGCATAAAACTGTGATTACTTTTTTTTTCTTTTTGCAGAAGTGTGTAACAATGAGTATTCTCCTCTCTCTCTCTCTCTCTCTCCCTCTCTCTCTCTCTCTCTCTCTCTCTCTCTCTCTCTCTCTCTCTCTCTCTCTCTCTCTGTGATAATATTGGTATATGCAAATAATTGCCTTTCTTCTCTTTTTGATACAATTTCATTATTTGCATAGCTACTAGTGGTCCACCAATAAAGGCAAACGTCATATTAGGATTCATGACAGTTTTCACATTGTATTATCAATATGTGGAAATAATTGTCTGCTCTGAGATTAAATTACATTATTGTGTATCTTTTTTATGCTTAATAAATAATGATGGATGGCTTTTATTTTCATCACCACCTGCAACCATTTAGTCACCCCTTGACTATTCAAGATAAAATAATAAAAGGCGAGTGTTATGTTGCAAGCCAGAGAATTCAGTCAAAATAGTTGCCTGTATTGAATTTTTGTGTGCTCTATTTTGGTTCATACTGTCGTAAAAGACTCAATCATATGCTTCTATGTGAAAGACAGGGTGCCAACAGATGGGCATTGTCTGACCTAAATAGGCAAGAAGCAAGACCCCCACCTATATAATAATTATCTCACATGAAAATTATTTTTTTTACTTCTCATGTGCAAGTAAATTAAATGTGGTTAGAATCCAGAGTAAGAAAGGGCTTGTAGGAGCTTACTCAATGATAAAATTTGCTATATGGATCGGAGAAAGTCAGTACCCTATTCAAGACTTTACAAGCAGTAAATACGCATACATGAACTGCAAGCTGTACAACCAACTTTGAGCCACTCTGAGAGTGAGATGGGAGGTGCCTGAATTTGATAATAAATGAAAGAATGAATGAATGAATGTATTTGCAAATGAAAAATGTAGCTTCTTCAACAGGTATCAGCTAGAAGTGGAGAGTAGAGGTTCAGTGAAGATCATCCCAAAAGTGCTTTTTTCAAGAGGCAACTGGACTTTCTGGTTTTTCTTTGAAGACGTTTCGCTTCTCAAGAGCTGAAGAAGCTTCTTGGATGAGAAGCGAAATGTCTTCAAAGAAAAATCAGAAAGCCCAGTTGCCTCTTTAAAAGAGCACCTTTGGAACAACCATGACCTGGATAACTGAGAATCTCCATAGACATTCAGTGAAGATGTTTGCACCTTATGCAATGGAAATATAAACACATATTGCTGCCAAATATGTGACATATGTGGAAATAACTATGCATAATGCATTGAGGCATTCAGAATGTTGAGATGAATGGATGGATGGATGGATGGATGGATGGATGGATGGATGGGTGGGTGGGTAGATAGATAGATAGATAGATAGATAGATAGATAGATAGATAGATAGATAGATAGATAGATAGATAGATAGGCAGGCAGGCAGGCAGGCAGGCAGGCAGGCAGGCAGGCAGGCAGGCAGGCAATTATTTTTCAGGATTCTTTTGATATATTATAATGGATCTCACACATGTACTGTACATCACATCATAAAGAACAAGGTGCTTTCTTATATCTGACTAAGCCAGTTAAGTCCTGTCAATAGTTGAAGGATTGGGAAGAGAACATCAAGTCCTGCTTTGTCAAAACAACAGCACTTACAAAACTGACTTAACTTCAGGACCTAGTCAACTCCTATTGCATTACACTTTGAGCGGTGTCTCCTGCAGCTCATGTTGGCTGCCACCTTTTCAGCTGATTTTAAGCATATAGAAGAAGCTTTTAGACTAGATGGCTAGAGAAAGCAAAGCCTATTAGTTTCTCATGCTTTTAGAATTTCTAGAAGAAACAACATGCAGTGATATGTAGTTTATCTATTTTAGGACTTTTCCTTCATTTCCCATAGTAAGTGATAGTAAGAAACAGAAAAATTGAGTGCATTTATGATAAAACTCTCCAGTGCTGCATTTATTTAATGTGTTTTTGTTTGTATATTTTACATTTATATCCAATCCAAAAAGCTCAGGGCATAGCCATGTGAACTATCTAAAATTTAAATTAATTTAAAATTATTGTGGTTCAGTTTGGATTCTACAACCTCTTTTGAGAAAGTTTAAACTGAAAATTGGTGTTATTACTATGAGAGAATAAGAATAATGTTGGCATTTACTAGTAATAACAAAACAGCTTTATTTTTGTTTTAAACTCAAAAAAACCAAAGTCTCTGGTGTTAAAACGTACTAGTTAAATTTTTAGCCAGGATTCTCTAATTCTGTTATCACATTTGTAATTTTTGGTGCTTTACTTTAAAGTGGGATAGACACATCTACTAAAAATCTCTGGATAATTATATAGTAGCAGGGAAATTATGTTAGCATAATTTTCATCTAATTTTTTAAGAGTTACACCAGGGATTTTCAAGGTTTTGACTTCTCTGTGCAATCCTGAGCCTCACAGTACTTAGCCATACTAAGATGCCAATCTCAATAAATTAAAAACAATTAAAAGAATTCTACATGTACAAGCATACTATAATTTGTATTATTTCCTCTATTCCTTGCATTGCACATTTTATCTCCTTTCTTCAGTAGCTCCATGTAGGCTTACAAGTTTCATGCTATCTTATGATCTTCTGAATTTTTGTGATCTCATGGGGATGGGAGGTCCAAAGACATTTTGGCAATGGCTACAGTTGGAAGTCAAAACTTGGCTCTCAATTGATTCCAGACACTAAAGGAAGGACATTTTTCAAAAATAATGAAAAATTGCCGTAAGTAAATGTTAACATTCCAGTTATAGAGAACTCTGAAGAAGGTGTACAGGAATGTTCTTGCAACTACTGTGTTGTTGGCCCATGGGATATACAACACTTTAAAAATATTCTATGCAGTAGTTTAAAAATTTTAATGCACTTCTTTTATATTGGGGGGAAGGGTTTGAAGCTGAGTGATAGTGTTGCTATCAAAGAATATATAGGTGCAGAGAAATTTATTTATAAATGGCATTTATATAAAGGTCACTATGTTGCAGTTTAACAAAAGGGAGGGCACTTGGACTGTAAGTCTCTTACGACATTCACCTGGAATGCATATTGATCATGTGAGGAGACATATAAATAATTTTACTGCAACATAATGTCTTCATGGTCCACATTAAGAAGAGTTTTGAAATGTTATGTTAATTAAAAACATTTATTGAGGTTTTCCCCAATATACACAAATTTTCCAACTAAAAGTCTGAAAAGCCCCAATAGTTTATTGAAATTTGGAATGGTTGGATAGCCTAATTTTTTTAAAAAAATACATACCGTAATTCTGTAGCCAATATATTTAACTATTTTAGAAGATTTTTTTTCATGCTACCCTTTTGTATAAAACTTCTAAAGCAGGCTATATTTCAAAAGTATATTCTAATGAAAAAGTCAACAGTTTGAGACTAAATTAAAGCAGATTTTAGCCACGTACGTTATCCTCATACAGTTATTTTAATACAATAAAGGAGAATATTTGTAACTGAGGGCTGAAATGAGGAGTCCTTGGTGCCTTCTGAGCTTACTTGTTTTCTTATAGATGTTTCATTAGCCAAACTAGGTAATGATGATCAGTAAACTGATGATGTTACCTAGTTGGGTAATGAAACGTCTGCAAGAAAACAAGCAAGCTCAGAGAGCGCTAAGGACCCTTATTTTTAATACATGCACATATAGCTGTAATAAACTGGGTACGCCACAGTTCTGACTAAAATATCACCCTCGTTCTTGGCTATCTGTGATAGTAGTTAGTATTTCCCCCAATTATATAAAAAATGGGATCTTGAAAGCAATACTTAAACCACCTTTCTCCATCTTATGATTTTGGCAGAACTTTGGTAGAGGAGCTGGTTTTGAAATGATCTATACCAAGGAGCATCATGTCTAGTTTCAAGTCTTCACTTAATTCTGGAATACCAAACAAGGAAACCTCCTTAATACAGGGCATTCTGTATGTAGGAGCATCTACTGAGATTCACTATCTGGCTTCATACTATGAAATGGTCTGTTTCAGCTGGAAATCTAATGGGAAGGGGAATGCACGAGCTGCATTGGCTTCCAGTGGTCTTCCGGGTGCGCTTCAAGGTGTTGGTTACCACCTTTAAAGCGCTCCATGGCATTGGACCTGGGTATTTGCGAGACCGCCTTCTGCTGCCGATAGCCTCCCACCGACCAGTATGCTCCCACAGAGAGGGACTCCTCAGGGTGCCATCAGCCAGGCAATGTCGGCTGGCGACCCCCAGTGGGAGGGCCTTCTCTGTGGCAGCACCTGCCCTCTGGAACGATTTGCCCCCGGAGATACGAAGGATACCAGATCTCCGGGCCTTTCGCCATGCCCTAAAAACTTTTCTTTTCTATCAAGCAGGGCTGGCGTGAACCCCCCCCCCCCTTTTTTTTTTTTTAGCTCTTTTTAGCTTTTTAGCTTTTTAAGTGTAAATTTAATTGGATTGTTTTAAATTGTGGGCCAAAGCTGTATAATTCTTTTAATTGATTTTAAATTTTGTATTGGTATGTTTTTATCCTTGGCTGTGCACCGCCTTGAGTCCAATAGGAGAAGGGCGGTATATAAATTGAAATAATAATAATAATAATAATAATAATAATAATAATAATAATAATAATAATAATAATAATAATAATAATGTAGTATGCATTCCTGGTGCCAATGGGAATTTTGGCCTAGTGGTGGGTGTATAAATAATCTTAAATCATGTTGTTGGCCAGGGAAAAAGAAAAAGGGGATGGGGAGTAAAAGAGGAAGAGAAGGAAAGGGAAAGGGGAAAGGGGAAAGGGGAATGGGGAATGGGGAATGGGGAATGGGGAAAGGAAAGGAAGGAAAGGAAAGGAAAGGAAAGGAAAGGAAAGGAAAGGAAAGGAAAGGAAAGGAAAGGAAAGGAAAGGAAAGGAAAGGAAAGGAAAGGAATCTCTTTAAAATCTCACTTCCCTACTGCATAATAATAATAACAAAAATACCATTAGAAATAGCAGCATTAATATATTTCAACATATTTCTATCTGGCACAGCAAGAACAATATCTGGGAATTCTCTGGCTGCATTTTCTTGCTCTCCATCTGCAAACAGGAGCCGCCAATGCTGGTGAGAATAAGCAAATGAAAAGAACCAAGCCAGAAATGTCCTTATATCCCTCGCAAGCCAACAATAAGGATAAGAGACTGTCTTACCGTTCCTAATACATCCCAAAGAGCTACAACTGGAATTCCTAGGCAGCCAGTGAAGTGAAGCTCCCAATGCAGTTCTACCACTGCACTTGTTTTAATAAAAAGAATGCAGAACCAATCTACTTTTTATTTTTTTTTATTTTTTTTTTTAGAATATCTAAAAAATATCTGGGAATATCTGAATCTGAATCAGCAAGAGAAGAACCATAGCCAGCAGCTTAAGAGGGGAGGTGTGTTTAAAATAAGCAAGATGGTAGCTATGCCATTTGATCAAAGCCTTGCTTTTTCATATGTGTGGGCCATATGAAAGGCTTGGTCTTTGATTTCAATGCTGCAATCTTCCTTGTTTTGTCATCCTCCATAGCTGTAGACAGCAAAGAAAGATTAAATCATCTCTTCCTTCTCTGTTGGCCAGTTTAGGCTGCTGAGGCCTTCCATGCCTTTGGCTTGGACAGCTGCCTATGGTATGTAATGTCCGATTGGTCTTCTACATTCTTCTTAAATGTAAAACTGTTTGGAGAGTCTATGGAGATTCTCAGTCATCCAGGTCACGGTTGTCCCAAAGGTGCTTTTTCAAAAAGGCAATCGGGCTTATTTTGCAACTGGACAAAGAAAGTCCAGTTGCCTTTTGAAAAGCACTTTTGGGACAACAATTTGGAAATATTTGTTTAGCTATCTTGTGAAAGGGAGTTTGGGGGGGGAAGAAAACCAACATTTTAGCCAATACAAACAAGGAAAAATAGCAAAGATTTATTAGCACTATATGACTCGTTCTATCATCAAGGAGCATGTTAGAGTTTTTCCACTGCTTGTGTTGAAAAGGAGTTTCCAGGAGCCTCATGTTTTTTTGTTTGTGTTACAGAGAGTGAGATATTATTTTATTATTTATTTGTTTGTTTGTTTCAATACTGTTATATTTCCTAAGATATCATGGAAGCAGTGGTGAGATTCAGCCAGTTCGCACCACTTTGGGAGAACCGGTTGTTAACTTTCTGAGCAGTTTGGCACACTGGTTGTTGGAAGAAATCATTAGGGCAGAGAACTGGTTGTTAAATTGCCTGAATCCCACCACTGCATGGAAGTATATAATTTCCTTACATCAGTGCCATTCTACATACTCCCTGGCTAATTCTGGGTGCTTCCAACCATGACAACTCACTGCCGGCACCAACATTTTCTCAAATACACATTGATTTGGAACACGTGAGTGTTGAGAGGAAAATTAACAAGCGACCTCTCTGTTTCCCCCTTTAAACCCAAGTCAAATGGCACAGATATATTGGATTATCCAGGGTGAAATGAGAGGAAGATAGGTAGATGCATCTTGTGATGCCTTCAGAGCAGTGGTGGGTTGTCCCCAGTTCGAACTGGTTCTATAGAACAGGTAGTAAAATGGCAGGAGGCTCCGCCCACCGACCCCAATGTCATCAGGAAGCTTCTGCACATGCAGCCCTGTTGCGCACTGGTAGTAAAGGTAAATAGAATCCACCCCTGCTTCAGAGAACTGGTGACCTTCCCTTCACTCTGTTTCTGAATGTAGATGTAGCAATGTCTTGAAAGACTCCTAACCTATGCCTGAAATAAACCAAATTGATAAGCTGATAGAGCAGAAAACTGGCCTCTGAAATTGGGAGATCACTTATTGTAGATAATTTCTGCACCAACAATATATTACTTGGGAAACCTGCAAGATAAATAAACAACATCCATGTAGCAAGCCCATCCCATCATATATTAAAGAGAGCAGTTTTATGGTTTATTTACTAGTTGGTCAATGAGGCTGGGTCAGAGGAGAAACATAGCCAGAAGGATCCCCAATTGTTGCCCTTAAGATGCCCCCCATTAAAACTGTAAAGAAAAGTTCATCCTCAGCTGTATAACTAAAGCAGAAGAAAGCTAAGCTAGCAAAGTTTCCCAGCATACCTTCTTCCAACTCAAGGGTAGAAAAATACAGGTCAAGAAAAAGCCACGAGAAAAAAGCTCCTTGATTCCTTACAGCCCAAATGATGAGAATTGATCATTCCAGTTCTAACCACTATTGTGTTGATTTGCATAAATTCACACCAAGGTAGCTGCTCTTCCATAAAGTCCTAATTTATAGCTACATATTGAAAACATGTGTTTGCTATTAGGACATTATTTTAGAACTTTGTGTTACCTTTCTCTCTCTCTCTCTCTCTCTCTCTCTCTCTCTCGCTCTCTCTCTCGCTCTCGCTCTCGCTCTCTCGCTCTCTCTCTAGCCACCATAAATATCAGTAGTATGATAAACAAAGTCTTCAGTTTCAGAAGAAAATGAGCCAACATGTTCTTTAACATCTATGCAATGTTCAAGCCATTGTCAATATACATGCGGTTGCAGGATTCACCTCATTAAATCAACAGTTAAACAAGTTTAATACACACCATTCTATTGTATTTCTTAGCCAGTCGCCAGCAGTCCATCACTGTTGACTTCTCTCTTGGCATTTGAAATCAAGAATTCATTTGGTATCACAGCAGGTGTTTCAATTCATGTAAAAGTTCAAATTAAATGTTGATTCTGAGTGCCAGAAAGTATTATGCTGAATAGAAATGGGGATTGGGAGGAGGGGGCCATTCTTGAATTGTGAAGAAAATTTGAGACCTCTACCCGAATAGAAATGCTGTCCAATTAAAACATGATTTTCAAAATTAAAGCAAAACAGATGCTGAAGGCTCAACATTCGGCCAACTTATCCCCTGTCTTCTAAAATCGCAAGTCTAGGAATATCTATATTGTAGATAGGTCACCACATGTTGTCAATATTGCAAGAAACATAAGAAGACATTCTTATTCAAAGCTCATTGGAAGAACAAGTTCTCTTAGCTATATTTTACTCAAACTGCTATGCTGACCGTTGAAAAATATTAATTGCACAAAACTATCTCATGTCACCTTCCTCCAGCCATAGAGGTGCTTCAGAAAGTTTTGTAAAGAGAAACAAAAGCAGAATCCACCTTCCCATATCGTGTGCACACATGTGTTATTTTGTTTCCATGAGCGCATCTGCTCACATTGATAATAAAGATTCAAATTCAAATTGTTGCTTTGTTCATAAGATAATAACATGTTATCTCCACTTAACGGCTTGTATGTCTTAATGATTTCTGCCTTATTTCTGTTTATTTCAGAAATGAATTCAGAATCTACAAATAATCATAGCCCAAGAAAATGCTAAAATGCTATCTCTGTTTATTGTGGCTGTTTCATTCTTTTAGGTCATTCAAAGTTTAACATCGTGAGATCACAATTGTGATCGCTAGGTTATGTGTTGAATACTAAACAGTATCAACAACTGAAAATTGACATTTCAGTATCTGAATCCACCCAAGCAGCCATGTTTCGTATTTCTTCTGGGCATGCCCATTTAAAAGAGATGAGTCCAGAGAACATGTGATTTTTGGTGAACAGGTCTTTCAAATATTAATCAACATGGCCAACATCCACATTCTGTTTGCTTTATAAACATTTTATCGTGTCAGTAGCCAACCTAAATCTCCCATTAGACAAGAACATACTGTGCCTCTTTTTCCCCGAAGCAAGTGATAGGACTAGTTACAGCCAATTGATGTGCTCACCACTGGGTGCTGAGGACAAGGCATGTTCAAATTAAACATGAACTCAGAGTTAACTTTAAAATGTATTTTGTTCTGAAAATTGAGAACTCCGAGCAGCAGAAAGGTATCTGCTTTCCATTATGCTAATGGCCTTTTCTTCCCCTTGTCAACATTCAGGCCTATATCTAAGTGCAGAATTTGGCTCACGGCTCAGAAAACATCCTCTGTTTTTCTGGTATGGGTTGTGTCTATGCTATTGAAAAGCCAGATTTTGGATTTTTTAAAAAAAAGTACTACAAAAGTTACTAATTTAATAACACCCTGTTCCCATGAAATTGACATTTATTGTTTTTTTTTCTTTCCATTTCTCACATATCAAGTATAATCTCACTGACTATGTATTAGAAAGTGAGCTGCTTGAATCGAGCTCATCGATTCTCATAATCCTTCTATGAATTCTGCACAGGAGGCCAGAATTGGTTGCACATTGCAGCATAACAATGCAAACAAACCTGCAGCTGGTTCCATTTAGGCTTTTTACCTCTTCTCATATGAGCTCCCAGTTCAGGATTCAAGGGAGGTGTCTATCAGCCCGCTCTCCCTTCACTGTTTTTATATTGGACTATTTTTTTTTTTTGTTGTTGTTCTATATCATGCTGTTGTCATCCTTGTTCAGATTTTAGGAGAAGTGGTTAAGTTTACTGCACCAGTCTCAGATTCAAGACATCATATTTTCTTCTGACATTTAGGATAATGAGGGACAAAAGTACTGGAGATAAGGCTTTGGCTGAAACGAGGTATGAGTGAGTGAGCATTTTTCTAGTTTAGGCATTCCAGATGAATTCAACGGAAACGAATAATAGAATTTATTGGTAAAGCCATGATGAAGTGGGGAAAAATAAGATAGTAATAATTTGATGTTTTTAGGATGCCATTGACCCAACTTCACACTTCCAAGATTCACTTTTATTTTATTTATTTATTTATTTTGAACTCAAAAAGGCATTAGTTAGGACTGTCATACAGTACAACATAGAATAGAATAGAATAGAATAGAATAGAATAGAATAGAATAGAATAGAATAGAATAGAATGGAATGGAATGGAATGGAATGGAATGGAATGGAATGGAATGGAATGGAATAGAATAGAATTTTTTATTGGCCAAGTGTGATTGGACACACAAGAAATTTGTCTTGGACAAATTTATTTTGCATGCAATTCTCTGCAGGTTTACTTAAAATCAAAACTTTATTGAGTTTAGTATAATACATACTCTTATGTAGGATTGGTCATACTTTTTTTACAAATTATTTAAACATAATCATCCCAAATGTTCTTTATCCAACACTATTGTCTAGTGAGAAAAGAGAAGGTTTTTTTGCTGGAATTGTTAAGTAACTGAAACATAAGGAATAAGATGCCTAATAGCAGCATAAGATTCCTTAGATATGGCAACATTACCATCTTTCTGAAACAAGGTAAAATTGTACTCTTCAGGTTACTTAACTCATAAATCATCATGTTTTGCTTATTTACCTTTAGTGCCCTTGAAAGAAAGCTGAGAAAAGAATTAATATATTGATAGTTCCATTTTTTATTAATCCTGGCAACAGCATTATTTGATTCCGATTTCTACATCGTCCATGTTCATAAGCTCTAGTGGATACCTGGGCACACTTGCATTCTGTTTACCTACAAATGGTTTATCATTTGATGAAGAGATGAAAAAACAACTATAGAGGTATTTCAGAAGCTTGAAGGTTGAGCCCCAGTTCAAGAAGTTTTACTATTGATATACTTATAGGATGATTTTAAGTAGGAATCATTCCTAAACATAGCCTTAGGAATGTCCTATGTATACAAGCTTCTCATGATTCAGGAATATGTATTCCAAAAATTGCTTTGTCAAACTCTTAGTCCATGCACAAAGTTGGGCAGCCCCATCTATCTTAAGAGTTCCACTATTGACTACTGCCTTGAAACCTGGCCCTGGATCATTGTCTGAATACACTTTGTCTAAGGTATTTTATCTTCATTTGGAGCTTGTCAACATGTCCTCTTCTCTTTGATTATCTTTCACATATTTCCACCTCAGTAAGATGATTCCTTTTTAATTGAAGTCCCATGATATTGCCATTCTCGCTTGGCTGCTAACTGACGTAATAATAAACAGTTTGTCTATTTTCACCAAATTCACTCAGAATCAAATGTGGGGGGGAGAGCCAAAGATGCTGCCCTGTATGTTAAATCAAAATGGTGGTATAAACGCAGTCCTTATAATGCAGAGTTGTTATTTCTGTTGTTAGATATGGTTTGTGTCTAAAAATAACCATAGCTAGAGAAGCTGATATATGGTTTCACTTCTCTTAGCAGTTAAATATTAGTCATACTGAGTCACATTTTAATTTACTATAATACACACTGAGAGAATTCAGTAGAATCCATGCTAAACTTGGATTCCAACTATTTACTTGAAAAATATTGAAAAAGTAAAATATTGTACATAGCTATGAACTATGTTGCACCTTTTATGTGGACTCTAATCCTTAGTTCTAGTTTTAGTGCACTGCTTTTGTAAAGCTTTATTGTTTTGATTTGTATTTCTCTTAATATTTTAATGGTATAAAAATCAAAATATATACAAGTTAATTGAGTAATTAATGAATAATTAAAGCCAGTTTGATCTAGTGCAGGGCTGTCAAACTCCCGGCCTGCGGGCCAGATGCTTCACGTGCTGGCCACACCCACGCCCGGTTTAGCGAAGTGGGGGGGAGTCCAGCTACATCATGTGATGCCACCATGATGATGTGAGTTTGACACCCTGGTGTAGTGGTTAAGGTACCAGGCTAGAAACTAGAAGACTGTGATTCTAGTCCTACTTTAGCCACAAAAACTGGCTGGGTTTTTGGTTCAGTCAATCTCTCTCAGCCCACAATGTCAGTCTTGAGTGGTAAGCCTGTTAGACAATTTCTGTCACAATAAATGGATTGCCACTACATTGATCACAAAAAAAAAAAAAAGCAGATTCTGCACTTGTGTGAAAATGCTAGGAAAAATTTTAAGAAAACTGATAAAGTCAGTTGTCCCAAGAACCACTCAAATTTCAAGCCTAAATTTTAAATGCAAATCTATCTTCTGAATGAGTCATCTACAGAATATATAGAATAGAATAGAATAGAATAGAATAGAATAGAATAGAATAGAATAGAATAGAATAGAATAGAATAGAATAGAATAGAATAGAATAGAATAGAATAACAGAGTTGGAAGGGACCTTGGAGGTTTTCTAGTCCAACCCCCTGCTTAAGCAGGAAACCCTATACCACTTCAGACAAATGGTTATCCAACATGTTCTTTAAAACTTCCAGTGTTGGAGCATTCACAACTTCTGGAGGCAAGTTGTTCCACTGATTAATTTTTCTAAGTATCAGGAAATTTCTCCTTAGTTCTAAGTTGCTTCTCTCCTTGATTAGTTTCCACCCATTGCTTTACATCAAGGTCATCCTCTTACTCAGTTGTAAGAAACTGCTAACGTTATTCAGGAATGTCATTACGTTGTCCAGCTGCAACAAACTTAAACACAGTTATGAAAAATAAGTAGTCCACATTTCAATACCACAGAGCAGAAATTTTAAGAGGGCACAGTGTTTCCAGTGTAAAAGTTAATAATTCTGTAGACATACAAAAGAAAGCAAAGTTCAGCCTTTTTAATAATTATCTATAATCATAGCAAAGGCATATAAAAATAATAACTTAACAAAAGGACACAATATTTGCTCACTTATTAATCTCTTCTATTTAAATTACTTATGTATTATTACTTTTAATATTCTTTCCATGGTGGAATGTATGTGAGAGTTGGAGATAAAATGAGACAGATGTAGTGACCATGGTTACTATGGGAGCTGTTTCCTTAGCAATGGCAAAGCAAGTCATCAAAGCAATCAAACATTTCTTCCTTTTCTCGTTTTATTTGTTTTTACTAGTTTGCATAGACTGAGCAGCAGAGTCAGCTATTGAGAAAAGACTTACTTCAAAGTAGGCGAGTAAAAACAGATGGGCAATGGGGTCATCTTTCACAACTGCTGCCTGGACATGGAGTTCAACAACTTTTGAATGATGACCAAACAATGATCAGTTTCTTTTCACAGTAGAATTTTGTCAACAGTAACAACAGCATTTTTGCGCCTTATTGTTCATGCCATTTCCCAAACTTTCTGAAAACCACCCAATTTAATTTAATCTTATTTTGTGTATTTTGTCTCTTCTGCATTGGATAGCCCCTCTAGCCTAAAACATACAATATGAAGAATGAATGCTGAAGAAGCTTCTTGGATGAGAAGTGAAGGATACTGTCCTTTGGGACAGTATGAAGAATGGTTGCAGGATTTGGGTACGGCTAGTCTATACTTGAGAGAAGCAACCTGGAATTAAGAAGAAACTTACTAACAGTGAGAATAATTAACCATTCAAACAGCTTGCCTTCAGAAGTTGTGGGTGATTCATCACTGGAGGTTGGATAGCCACTTGTCTGAAATAATATAGGGTTTCCTACTTGAGCAGAGGGTTGGACTAGAAGACTTCCAAGGTCCCTTCTAGCTCTATTCTGAATTGAATTAAATTAAATTAGCCAGTTTTGAAAACAGTGGCCTTTCAACAACCTCTCAATTGCATCTATTATTTGTTTCTTTAAAGTCACCCGGTTGTCACTTTTTCAACTGGGTTTTCTTTGTTTTTCCTTAAAGATGTTTTGCTTCGCATCCAAGAAGCTTCTTCAGTTCTGATCTGGATGACTAAGAATCTCCAGACATTTATTTAAAGTACTTTATTTATTTAAAGAGCAGCTTGAAGGCAGCTAATAAAATAAGCTAATCCATGTTTTCAGGCTTGCTGTCTAAAAAATATGCAAAAAAAAGCAGGAAGATATGTGGAATGAAGATGGGCTAAGAGTTCCAGTGTCATTTCTTAAAATTCTCATAATTGCTAGCAGGAATGGATATGTTTCTGAGAAAGGAGATTGCTTTTACAGAAGTGCTGATGAAATGACCTGCTTCTGATTTCTTTCTGGTTCTGAGTTATCTATTGAACACTGGATGGGTGAGGTTAAGGTAAAAGTTCCCCCGCACATGTGTGCTAGTTGTTTCCGGCTCTAGGGGTGGTACTCATCTCAGTTTCTAAGTCAAAGAGCTGTCCGAATACGTCTCCGTGGTCATGTGGCCGGCATGACTAAATGCCAAAGGTGCACAGAGCACTGTTACCTTCCCACCAAAGTGGTTCCTATTTTTCTACTTGCATTTTGTACATGCTTTCAAACTGCTAGGTTGGCAGAAGCTGGGACAAGTCACGGGAATTCATTCCATTACACGGCACTAGGGATTCGAACCGTTGAACTGCCAACCTTCTGAACGAGAAGCTCAGCATCTTAGCCACTGAGTCACCATGTCCCATGCGTGAGGTTAGAATTGGGTAATTTTGGAAATGTCTAATATTGTCAACAGAATTTGAATTATATCTAGTTCTCCAAAATACCCTGTACCGGTGTCCTTGTCAAAAATAGTTCAAAGAAAAGAATAAAAGATAGCATCTGGAAACCAAGCTGATTCTGAACTGACCTTGCCCTTCTAGTGTATTATGTCTGACAAAAATTAATTAAAACTGCCAAATCATCTCTTCCATATGGATGGAATATTACATTATTTCCACATGTAAGCAGAAATCATGATAACAAGTAAAATACAATGTACAGACATGATGTTCTACATGTCCATGCCGATATTGCCTGGGCATGCAATAGCTCTCTTGGGCAAAATTGCCTCCATTCACTCCTATCTCCATATTAACCTCATTCCATCAATTCTCAGAGATGGATAGAAAATACCATTCTCCATTTCATTCCACTGACATGATGCCAGAAGATAAATGTGAAGATCATGGAAATGCTTGCTAGAAAAAGAATCAGGATTTCTTCCACTGTGATAAAGCTACAACCTAAATATCATCTATGCGCTCAATTAGATTTTGTCATATAATATCAGAGATCTATGTTAGAACTGGATATAAATGACAAATTGTATTGAACATCATTAGGATCAAAAATAGTCTCCTCAAAAACCATAAATGCTTGTCACTGAGCTTTTTTGTTTTGTTTTGTTTTTGCTATCTTTGGAACTTGTTTTAAAGTCTTTATTTGTATTTGCATAAACAGAACAAGTCTTAGGCAAACTATCCTAATATATAAATTATATTTTACTGAAAGAAATTTTATTAATAGAGATAAAAAAAATTGCTAAAAATAATCTAAAAATGTCAAAATTCTGAAGAGGTTCCCATTCTAGTGAATTGTTTAAAAATGTCTATTTTAGGAGAGATTGGTATCACTAGACGCTGTGGGTGTTATGAAATAGCAGCAAATTATTAGTTACTTGTTGCTATTTTATTTTTACCAGAAATGAAGGGAATTTCTGGTTCACAGGCTGCCTGGATCTTGAAATATGAATGCTGGTGAGATAAGTTCCATTTCTTGCTTTGTTTTGTTTTGTTTTGAGCAGCTATCTATGTAGGACTGATTTCAGTATACATGGTGTGTTCCCTAACATATAAGATTTGTAGGACTCTTATGTCCTTTAGAAGGACTCTAGAATCTAGTTTTAATCCAGTTGATATTTTCTCAATTCCAGAATTTGTCAAGTCTCTTATAATATTGATTTATTGGCTCCTTGTTGCCTGGATCAAGACATATGAAAAGCAGAACAGTACACTGTTACCAAACTCCATATTTATTTATTTGTTAAATCTTAAACAATGCTGCAAAATAACTTCATAGAAAATAAAACATGGAATAATTGAGTTGGAAGGGACTTTGAAGGTCTTCTAGTCTAACCCCATGCTTGCGCAGGAGACTGTATACCATTTCAGATAAATGATTGTCCAGTCTCTTTTTGAAAGCCTCCAGGGATGGAGCATCCACAACGTCTGAAAACAAGTTGTTCCATTGATTGATTGCTCTCACTGTCAGGAAATTTCTCCTTAGTTGTAAGCTGCTTCTCTCCTTGATTAGTATCCATTCATTGTTTCTTGTCTTGCCTTTCAGTGCTTTGGAAAAGCATGTATTAGTAATCTGTCCAAAGGCTCAAATAAAAGGATCATATTCCTAATTTAAAGCATGATATAGGGGGGGGGGGAACCATGTTTTCCTATTATTACTCATGGAATGAAGCTATTTGCAATTATCCATTATAGCACACAGAAATGTCAACTTTAACATGGTTCATCTGATAATATGAAATACACATACATGTAAATAAGCTTGAGTTAAGACCTTTATAACAGTGAAAAAGCAGTGTTGAACTTTCAGCTTGAATGGCTGTTCTTTTGTTATGATGTTTTGCCATAATCGAGGCTACCATCTATAGCAGAGGTGTTAAACAAGGCCCGGGGGCCGGATCCGGCCCGTAGGGTGTTTAGAGCTGGCCGGGGCTGCCCTAGAAACAGTGAAGGACTGTCCCACAGTTCCTCTGCCAGCAAAAACGGAGCTTGGGAGGGCTGCGTGCGGCCCTCCCAAGCTCCGTTTTCACTGGCAGAAGGTTGCAGGAGGCTGTCCCAGCTGGAAACGGAGCTCGGGAGCCCATTTTCACTGGCAGAACACTCGGGCCACCACAAGTGCCCCCGACACAAGTGACATCAAGTTGGCCACGCCCACCCTGGACCTCTGAGGTCAAACACAACCCTAATGTGGCCCTCAGTGAAACAGAGTTTGACACCCCTGTTCTACAGAAGAACTGCTTTAAAATGTGACACTGAGCAACTCACAGGCAGCTGAAGTGGGCTGACTAGGTTCTTATATTTGAACCTGGCAAACTGATCTCTGATTGGCCTGTGTCATTGGAATCCAAGAAAGTTGGTTCCTGATTGGTTCCTCATTTGGTACCAGTTCTGCTTTTGGTACTGCTGTAGTCTGATTCAAAGACAGACCAATCATGAACTGGTGATCTTGTAGATGCCACCCACAGCTGCTGGTAGTATGTCAGGGAAAAAAAAAGAATACTAAAATCATGGCCACTCAGGTTGAAAGCTCATGACTGCTTAAAGTATTCATACTCTGGATCCAACTCATTCACATATTAAACACACCAAAGTATTGTTACTTGTTTTTACTCGGTTTAAGTATTTTTATTTGAGGGCTGGGTTGCAAATTTCCTAGTGAGTTGTGTACCTACTTATCCAATTTGCTGTTCATAAATATTGATGTGTTTGAGAGCAACGACTTTTAAGCAACTCTGTTTTTACAAGAGACTTTTTTTAATCCTATGTTTGAGAAATATCATTAATAATATCATATCTTTAATGAAAAATGAAAGGTGCCAATACCAAACACTGTAATAGACTTCTGGCCAGATTGGATCTCTTCCAACACATGTGAAAAACACCTGCACATAAAAAAATTTCCTCCCCCTTGGAGTCAATCTGAGTTGCCATCGTTCTGTGGCACATAGCTTTTGTAGTTAGCTCTGCCTGGTATCAATTGAGGAAGACATAAAGTGTTCATTAATAAAGATCTGATTGTTGTGTTATCACAGATTCTAGAATCATAGTTGAATTAGCTTGCTAAGTAGCACTTAGCCATAATTTCCTGTTGGTTGTACAGATTTTAATTAATTTTGCCAATTTGCAAATAAAAATTAAATGTAGTTGAAGCATTAAGGGGTTCACAGTTTCAATAAATGGCCCTCAGTGATTTAACCACATGCCTCCTGTTAATAAAAGTGGGAATTACACAGCTAAATCACCCCCCACTGCTTTAGAAATGTACCCCCAAGGTATACAGATCAGATGCTGTATGTCAGATTCAACTTCTCCATTTTTCCCCTAGATTAAGGCTCCAGGAGAGTTTTCGGGTACAACTTTTTATTTAAAAAACGGATTTCTTCAAAAAGAAAATAACAGAATGGGACTAAGAAGACACAAATACCTTTTAACTGTAAGAGGACGTCCTCCAAACATCTTTTTACTTAGGTTGTATTTTAACTCCTTTGACACTTATTCCTAAATTGCCCTTCTCAAATAAGAGTTTTGCTGAGTTTCAAAAAAAAGCAGGACTCCGCGAAATAACAAGTTACTAAAACTGATGTTAAAGTAAATTAGGCTTCATACATAGCATTGTTTCATTGTAGAATTAATAAAACAGCTGGAAAGATAGTTTCTGCTCAGGGAAAGCTTTATTTAGAATGCTAAGGTTCAGACCAAACTCCTACTAAGCACACAGAGCATTGAGACAAAGCGTACACAAAATAGCATCTGTATTTATATACTTAAAGTCACCTCCTTTATTACATTGGTTTAGGCATCTGGGCAAAAAAAAAGGCATATGAGGGGGAGAGAGAGAGAGAGAGAGAGAGAGATTTATACCCTCTCTTGGGCCCCGCCTTGGAGCTTCCTGTTCCTGTATTCTGATTGGTTGTCAGACTCCCCTGGGGCCATGCAGGGGTAACTTTGTAGTGTCTTGAATCCCAAGCTTGGTTGAATCTTGCTGGATGATATAATCTCCCCAGGTGCCATGTGGTGAGTTCCCATGTGCTAGATGGGTAGAGGGCTAATTTTATCATGTCGATGTCTTAATCCCATCACCCTGGAGCTGAAGGGGGGGCAGGGAACTGCTTTCTGCCTTTTTAATATTTCCTAAAATATTTCATTCTTCTAGGAATGGGGTGGGTGCTAACTTCCTACACTCCAGAGATGGGTTTCAGCAGGTTCTGACCAGTTCTGGAGAACCGGCAGCGGAAATTTTGAGTAGTTCAGAGAACTGGCAGTAAAAATTCTGACTGGCCCCGCCCCCATCTATTTTCTGCCTCCCAAGTCCCAGCTGATTGGGAGGAAATGGGGATTTTGCAGTAACCTTCCCCTGGATTGGGGAGGGAATGGAGATTTTACAGTATCCTTCCTCTGGAGTGGAGTGGGAGTGGAGATTTTACAGTATCTTTCCCCTACCATGCCCACCAAGCCACGCCATGCCCACCAAACCACGCCCACAGAACCAGTAGTAAAAAATTTTGAAACCCACCACTGCTACACTCCTATATGGTGGGATGAGAACCTCCTTTTACCTGCTGGTGATTTTCTCTAGTGATGCATCCCAGAAGTTTGTTTGCCTTCATAGCTGCCTGGCCACACTGCGTACTCATTTTGCAATCATCTGTTATGAGCATTCCTAAATCCTTTTCTTCTGTTGTTCTGTCTAACACCGTATCCCCAATACTGCACCCTGACAGAAGAGTCTTTTTTCCTCAAGTGCATGGTTTAACATTTAGAAACATTGAACCACAGGGTACAATTTTGACCAATTTTTCAGCAATCATTTTCGATGTTATGAATACCCCCAGGAAAATCAACTCTATTGCGCACCTCTGTGTCATCAGCAAAAAGACAAACATTACCTAGCAAGCCTTCTCTCACTTACAAACATATTGAATAGAAGAGGACCTAGAACTGAGCCTTGTGGTATATGGCTTGTGACTACTCTCTGTTCAGAGAAGGGGCATTGCTCCTACCTGAGACGCAACTTCTCGTTGGGTGGAGACAGCAGCCAGGATGGGGTATGCTCATCTGCAAGGCAGACTGAGCCTGTCAAAGTTGCTAAGTCCCGCCCTTGTTACTGGGCAAACCCAGCTTTTGGCGAAGTCAAGAAGACAGGCTCGGCATGTGGGACACCAAACAAAGGAGAAAGAAAGGAGACAAGAGACAGAGACCAGACTGGCCAAGGGAGGGTCTGGCTGCTGTCTCCACCCAACGAGAAGGTGCGTCTCAGGTAGGACCAACGCCCCTTCTCCATTGTGGGTGGAGACAGCAGCCAGAATGGGACATACCAAAGATTCACGACCCTACAAAAGGGTGGGACCAGGCTGGTCCGAAATACCCTCCCCTGAAACAACATGCTGTAGCACCCTATGGCCAAAGGCAGCATCTGCTAAGGCAAATTTGTCCAGTTTATAGTGCTGGATGAATGGAGAGGGCGAAGTCCACGTAGCGGCCCTACAGATTTCCAGCAATGAGGCCTGTGTGGCCCAGGCTGCTGATGTTGCAGCGCTGCGGGTAGAATGCGCAGTCAGTCAAGGAGGTCTTGGAAGGGAACGTAGTTCGTAGGCTTTGGCTATCGTTTCCGGATCCAACGTCTGATGGTCGTAGATGACACCTTACTGCCCAAGGAAACCGGCAAGAAAGAAACAAAAAGAGATTCTGTCGTGCGGAAGACTGCTGTTCGCTTAATGTAGATCCACAGTGCCTGCCGGACATCCAGATAGTACCACCGCCGTTCGAGCCTGTGGGTCGGCCGACGGCAAAAGTTGGGCAGGACAAGCTCCTGCATGCGGTGGAAAGTGGTATTAACTTTAGGCACAAATGTCGGGTCCAGCTGGAGTACCACACGGTCCCCGTGGAACACGCAGAGATCATCCCAGATGGAGACGGTGGCCATCTCTGAGATGTGGCGAGCCGAGGTAATAGCTACCAAAAAGGCAACTTTGCACGTCAAAAGCCAAAGGCTAGTTGTCTGTAAGGGCTCGTATGGAGTATGTGAGAGAATTAAGAACAATAGAGAGGTCCCAAGTTGGGTACCTATGTAGAACTGGAGGGCAGAGATTTGTAGCACCTCGCAGGAAACGGTGAATCAAAGGATGCTGTGCCAGAGAGGATAATGATCCAAAGGTAAGCATCGACGAGATCGCCACAACCTGCCTTCGCAATGTGTTGGGAGACACACATTGAATAGAAGAGGACCTAGAACTGAGCCTTGTGGTATATGGCTTGTGACTACTCTCTGTTCAGAGAATGTTCCATTTACAGTTACACACTGGGATCTATATCCTGAGCCAACTTCCTAGCCACTGGACCACCCGGTGATTAAGTCCTAGCCTGTATAACTTTTTTTTATGAGCTCATTGGCAATTAGACACACACAGAGACACACAGAGATCGCTCAAAGTCGATTCCCTTTGTGTATTGTTTGCAACCTGTCAAACCCTAATGTTATCTCAAGCAAGCGTTTTAGTTTATCTCAAACCTCACATTTTTATCTGGTAATGGAAGAAAATAAGTTTTTGCTTCCTTATTTCTTTGGGGCCTACAACATCGTCTTTGTTTCTTCGTGAAGTTAGCTTTGTTCCCTACAGTCTGAGACTTTGAAAAAAAAGAGAACTAAGTGCAAAAACATTTGCTTGCACAAAAAAAAAAAAAAGTTTACTAAAACAGCCCTTCAAGTTTAAAAGAAATAATAACATTTACAAAGGAAGTGTTATAAAGAAGATTTATTTCACAGATTGCTCTACCCGTACATTCCACTTCTCTGCAATGAGAAATTTTTTTTGGTTTCCTGTGTTTAACCAGGATTTAGTTTCCTTGAAAGAGTCATTGAAGATTTAAGATGTTTCTGCAATATACAGGGTGTACCAAAAGTCAGGCCCCATTGACAATTTATTATTTAAATTACACAAAATGTTCAAATTGGTTGCCATTTTCTTCTAAACACTTCCTTGCACATTTGATGCATGACCTTTGAAGATTTCTATGTATAGTAACATTTTCTCTGATTTTTTTTTTTAAATAAAATTAATAAAACATGTTGGGATTTGCCCATGGCTTTGACTTTTGGTGCACTCTGCGTGCCATTGTGTGTGTGTGTGTGTGTGTGTGTGTACACACTCATAAATTAGCTAAGATTAAAGGTTCACAGCATTAACTTTGAAGATCATAGATCAGATTTCTGAAGGAATCCATAATGTGGATTGTTTGCTGGAAAGTGGGGGCAGCACTGTCCCCTTTCCACTGTTGCTCTGTCTAGATTGTGCCCCCTCTCCAAAAAAGGACAGGGGCTTCATTGCTTCTACATATTTGAAAGCACTTGAAGGCAGTTTCCTTTCAGTTATTCATATAGATTTTAGTAGTTCCCTTTAACAAGTGGAACAAGAATGATGAGTTGTAGCACCTATCTCTCCTTAGGAAATTTTACTTTAAAAAACAACAACAACCATATAATCAGGAAGTAATCAGCTATTCATTGCTGTGTGTCAGGTCTTAAAGAGAAATTATTCTTGAGGGTGTCCATATAAAAAATATTAAGAATTCAGAATGAAAGAATTAGAAACTTTTCTGTAGAATTATATAACCAATATTTATTTATTTATTTATTTATTTATTTATTAAATTTATATACCGCCCTATTCCTGAGGGACTCAGGGCGGTGAACAGAGAACGATAAAAATACATGTAATACAAACGTTAATAAAAAACCAATTAAAATATACTAAACACTCTGGTCCTAGATAATTCAAGACATCCCAGTTTAAAATAAAATCAAAAGCAATATAAAGGGAAAGTTAGGCCAGGCCGGCCTGCTGAAACAGGAATGTTTTGAGGGCACGGCGGAAAGTGCGCAGATCCGGAATCTTCTGTATCTCTGGGGGGAGCTCGTTCCAGATGGTGGGTGCCCTCACAGAAAAGGCTCTCCCCCTGGGTGCTGCCAGTCGACACTATTTGGCTGACGGCACCCTGAGGAGCCCCTCTCTATGGGAGCGTACTGGGCGGTGAGAGGCTATTGGTGGCAGAAGGCGGTCTCGTAAGTACCCTGGTCCTAAGCCATGGAGCGCTCTAAAGGTGGTAA
The DNA here is from genome assembly GCF_029215685.1 of Pituophis catenifer annectens. Classification (NCBI taxonomy): domain Eukaryota; kingdom Metazoa; phylum Chordata; class Lepidosauria; order Squamata; family Colubridae; genus Pituophis; species Pituophis catenifer. The sequence continues at coordinate 55,862,836 of NW_027256882.1, forward strand.
CTAAGACCTTGAAGCGCACCCGGAAGACCACAGGGAGCCAGTGCAGCTCGCGCAGGAGGGGAGCCACATGGGAGCGCCATGCTGCTCCCATAACTACCCGCGCGGCCGCATTCTGGACCAGCTGAAGCCTCCGGGTGCTCCTCAAGGGGAGCCCCATGTAGAGAGTCTAGGCGTGAAGTGACAAGGGCATGAGTGACCATATTTAACGAGTCCCGATCCAGAAAGGGATGCAACTGGCGAATCAGGCGAACCTGATAAAAAGACCTCCCGGCCACAGCCGTCAAGTATTCTTCTAAAGACAGCCATGAGTCCAAGAGGACGCCTAAGTTGCGAACCCTCTCCGTGGGGGGCAATGACACATCCCCAATAGTCAGTGATGGCACCAACTGACTATATCGGGATGTCGGAAACCACAGCCACTCAGTCTTGGATGGGTTGAGCCTGAGTCTGTTCCTCCCCATCCAGATCCGTACAGCCTCCAGGCACTGGGACATCACTTTAAGGGCATCATTGGGGTTGTCCAGGGTGGAGATGTATAGCTGAGTATCATCAGCATACTGATGATACTTCACCCCAAAACCACGGATGATCTCACCCAGTGGCTTCACATAAATGTTGAACAGAAGGGGTGAGAGAACCAACCCCTGTGGCACCCCACATACAAGGGGCCTCGGGGTCGACCTCTGCCCCCCTGTCCACACAGACTGCGACCGATCAGAGAGAAAGGAGGAGAACCACCGCAACACAGTGCCCCCCACCCCTAACTCTTCCAACCGGTGCAGCATGATACCATGGTCGATGGTATCAAAAGCTGCTGAGAGGTCTAATAGGACCGGGACAGAGGAGCAACCCCTGTCCCGGGCCCTCCAGAGATCATCTACCAATGCCGTTTCCATGCTGTATCCAGGCCTGAAGCCCGACTGGAACGGATCTAGATAAGCCGATTCATCCAAGTACTGAGGAAGCTGTCGCGCTACCACACTCTCAACAACCTTCGCAACGAAGCGAAGATTGGAGACTGGACGGTAATTAGCCAACACTGCTGGGTCCAGGGAAGGCTTCTTGAGGAGAGGCTTCACCACCGCCTCTTTCAAGGTGGCGGGGAAGGCACCCTCTCTCAAGGAAGCATTTATAATCCCCTGGAGCCAGCCTCGTGTAACTCCCAAGAGGCCAGCACCAGCCAGGAGGGACACGGGTCCAATAAATATGTGGCCGCGCTCAGTCTGCCCAGTATCTTGTCCACGTTTTCCGGAGTCACAGAATCAAACTCTTCCCAGGTAATATTCTCAAGACTTGCCTCCATCCTCCCTCCTGAATCTACCCAGTCAGAGTCCAAATTTTCCCGAATCTGAGCGATTTTGTCATACAGATATTGTACAAAGTCCTCGGCTCTACCCTCCAAGGGGTCTTCCCGCGCTTCCTGGTGGAGCAGGGAGCGGGTCACCCTAAACCGGGCGGCCGGGCGATTATCTGATGACGCAATAAGAGCAGAAAAATAGTTACACTTTGCCGCTTTTATTGCCACCAGGTAAGTCTTAATATGAGACCTTACCAGTGTTCGGTCAGATTCAGAATGGCTGGCCCTCCAACTGCTCTCCAGGCATCTTTTCTGGCGTTTCATCTCCCTCAGCTCCTCGGTGAACCAGGGAGCCAGGTGAGATCGACGCCGGGTTAGAGGCCGCAAAGGCACGACCCGGTCCAAAGCTCCAGCAGCCGCCCTATCCCAGGCAGCCACTAGGTCTTCAGTCGAGCCGTGTGCCAGAGCCTCAGGAAATGGCCCAACCTCCATCTGGAACCTATCCGGGTCCATCAGGCACCTGGGGCGGAACCACCTCATCGGTTCCGCCTCCCTGTGGCGGGGTGTGGCGGTTCGAAGGTCAAAGCGAAGGAGGGTGTGATTGGACCATGACAAGGGCTCGATCGCTATATCCCCAATCTCGAGACCACTCAGCCACTGACCAGAGACAAAAACCAGGTCCAGCGTGTTTCCCCCCGTGTGAGTAGGGCCATGAACTAATTGGGTCAGGTCCATGGCCGTCATGGAAGCCATGAACTCCTGAGCCACCTCAGACGCCTCACCGACGGATGGCAGGTTAAAGTCCCCCATGGCCTAGGGGTATCAATCGCCACCGCGGCTATAACGTTGAGTAGTTCAGGCAAGGCCGCTGCCACGTGGCAGGGAGCCAGGTACATAACCAGCAGGCCCATCTGCACCCCATGACCCCACTTCACAAGGAGGGACTCACATCCGGCCGTCTGAGGAACAGTGGCCTCCCTCGGTCCAAGACCCTCTTTAATGATAACTGCCACCCCCCTGCCCCTTCCCTGGGACCTTGGCTGATGAAATACCCGGAAACCGGGTGGGCACATCTCTACGAGATGGCCCCTCCTGGCCCAACCAGGTCTCCGTAATACCCACCAGGTCTGCTCCCCCCTCCTGAACAAGATCACAAATGAGAGGGGCTTTATTTACCACGGACCTGGCATTGCATAGCATCAGCCGAAGGCCCAGGACCTGGGGGTCTGTGCCACCTGGGGAACGAGAAGAGCATTGGGGGCCGGAGCATGCCACCGCTTGAAGACAGTGAGCACGCACTCCCGCAACTTGATGTGGCCCCCTACTCCCGCCATATCTGCCCCTCCCACCTATAGTACTGATGTAATGTCTATCAATAGCACAAGCTCTAACCCTCTCCTTGGCCCCGGATTCTGCATCTCCTCCGCCGTGCTCTTCAGATGGACTAGATCCTGTCCCTCGCGGGTTAATCCCTGAACCCATACAACCCACCCCCCTCCCGGAGGCCCCCCAGCCTCATTATTTACATTGGAAACCACCCTCCTCCCAGATCCCCTTAAAATAGAATTTGAAAAACTATCTAAAAAACCCCAAAGCTTCCGGTTCTTAGCATACCACCTCTCGGGGTTCCAAAATCCGTCCTCGAGGGCGGCCCTAGATAACTGGGAGGGCCAAACTTGCGAGAGGGGGGAATCTCGCAGTGCTAGGAGCTCTGTTATTATGCAACCTAGAGTGGTGGGATTTTTTGTGACTTTTGTACCAAGGGTGGGTTCTACTTACCTTTACTACCGGTTCACAATGGGGTCACACGCACATGTGCTTGCTTCGCTCGCAAATGTGCAAAAGTGTTTTGATGACATCAGAGTCAGTGGGCGGAGCCTTCTGCCAGTTTTACTACCAGTTCTATAGAACTGGTGCAAACGGGGGGCAACCCACCACTGTTTTGTACCTGTATTCAAAGGGGTGGAATATATTTGGTGACCAAGGGTGCAATGAAAAGGGGAAATTTTGGAAAGAGTGTTATTTTTCCATTTGGGAGCTAGAGAAGATTGTTTTAAATAAGGTAAACCTATCTGGCACTCTTTATTGTTTAGTTCACTGTCAAAGAATGGGAAAATGTGCTGCCAATTTTCAGTGATTTGCCACAGAAAGTTGATTCATAAAACAGCATGCCTGCCTAGCCAGGGTCTCTCCCCTGCTTTCTGCATTCATTTCAGTGTCTCCAAAAAAATTTCAGACACTGAAAGGAAGATATTTAGGTCAAGAGTTAGAGGTTGCTCCAAATATGCCACTCGTGACCATTCCTATTCTTAGGTAAGTGTAACAGTTGAATAGGGGCGCCTGGTTGGGTAGCCATTTACAATACTGTTTACAAGCTGCATGGATACCAGGATGTTTGTTTTATACAATATTTCATAATGGGACTTCTTCCCTGTAAGCTGTAGTGGTAAAGCTTATTACACTGTGAGCTGAGGCTATAAGGCTAAAGTTGCTTTTCTACTGTCATTTATTCAGTTAATTACTTAAAAGTCACAGAGCTCTTAGCTGTCCAGTCATGATGATCAGTAACCATTCTCATCTGTAGCATTTTTTTTTCACAACATAGGTGCATTCATCCTATTGGAAAATACATTTTTAAAATGTATATAATCTGGATAGAAACTATGAATCATTATGTCAATTAAATATTTCATAGTGTTTTACTGTAACTTAGGGGTTAAATTCCCCGTGTTATTTTTCTCCCCAAAGATAAAGCCAACTTTTTAAAGTTTGACATCTTTCTTTGATGTTTGATCATTTAAAAACATGGATATTTTAGCAATAGTTGAGCCATATCTTTATCTGACATTTTGTTTTTCATCCGTTACTACTGAGTACGCTTCACTAAACTTAGATCAATATCTTAATTTGATGTGATACTCAGGAAAGGAACATAGTATATGTATGCCTGACTGATTCAATTATCAGCTTGGAAAGAATGGATCCAACTGATCTCATACCAAACAGAACTTTAATGGACGTCACTCAAATCCTGAGTTCTGCACTTTGGAGAAAGGAGTTGCTGTAGCCTCGTCATGAAGCCTCATCTATTTTCGAACTTGTCTTACAACAGGGAGAATAATCGTTTCAGGGTAGAAGCTGCCCTATCCATAGAGAATTTGGGATACAGCAGCGTGGTTGGGTTGCAAAGGTGGTATTCAGCCAGTTTGGACCAGTTCACCAGAACTGGTAGCAGAAATTGCAGGTGGACCTGCTTCTTCGCCGCCGGCCCCCAGCTCTATGCCATGCTATTTTGGCACATTTTTGAGGTGGGGTGCATGCGCGGAAGGCAGTCAGGCATGCGAACCGGTGGGGGGGGGGCAAACCGGTAGTAACATAATGTGAAACCGCTGATGGGTTAGCCCACCCCTTCATACCCATCCATCTTCACCCACCCATTGCAATTCCAAGACTTAAGAATGATGAATCTTTGCCTAAATCAGTGATGGCGAGCTTTTTAGGCTCTGTGTTTCAAAAATTCAGAAAATGCCTAACTTGACTCAGCTGGCGGGTCACACCTCCCTGCTCCAGAACAAAAGAGAAACAATCTCTTTCCCCCCCATCACCTGACCCCTTTTAGGCTACCCTGAACAGAAGCATTCTGAAGCTGGATCTGAAATAGAGACCCAGGGCTTGACTTCAGCCCTAGTACCATTGCTACCTCTCAAAAAAGACCAGCTTGCACTGTTCCCCAAGGAGTGCAAGCCTTGGCAATGAACATAATTGTCCCTTGCGGCAACATTCCCTATTATTTGCCATGCACAACTTACCTTGTTCTCTTTCTACTGACCCATTTGAGGCTGCTCCAAGGTGCATGAGACCTATGTTCTTTTTTAAAAAAATAATTTTTATTGAGTTTTTAAAAACAAAGTAAAGAAAAATACAGAAAAAAACAAGAATACATTAAAAACAAGTAACAAACATAATGTTACATCATATATTATTTTACAGCTTACTGTATCGATATGGATATGTATTCTTTATTTCTTATTCAATCTTTCATCTGTGTACTTATATTTACATTAGTATCTTTTACAAAACCATCATTATCCGGTTAACACTGTTCAGCAATTTACACTTCCTAGTTTTAACCCGGTTAAATTAACATTCCGAATTGTTATTTTGATTTCTTTTTTCTAACCAATCATATAGTTTATTCCACACTCTATAATATTCCGATTCTCCTTCATTTCCAGACCTATGTTCATGAGCTTTGGAGAATGCTCTTCTGCAGCCTCTGGAAACAAATGTCAAAGCACACCTTGTTCTTACACTATTTTCTGGGTCTTCAGAGGCCACACAAGAGCACATCCCATTCTCACACAGCCTCCGCAGCCTCCAAAAATCAGGTAAGTAACCTTTTGAGAATAGTTGTTGTCAGAAGTTGGTGAACAGTGCCACCCCCAAAAATGTAGTGTATTAGGTAGCATGTCACAGGTTTGCTCTCACGGGCCTAAAGCCTTGAATTGCAGTGGGTGAAGGTGAATGGGTGCAAATGGGCTTTGTCCCAGAGCCAACCTTTTCTCTCTGCTTTCCTCCAATTACTTTCCTTAAACATCTTTTTATTCTTCTTGCATTGTTTCCTTCTAAGCTGTTTATTGATTGCAATGATCTCTTTTTTTCCTTTCTTAAAAAAAAAAAAAGCCAAAATACATCAAGTAAAACAGTCCAGACAAAACATCAACACTTAGAAGCAAATAAACAAGCTCAGCAAGAATGAGAAACCTCAATCTCCAATTAATATAATTTCATAAATATGACCTCCATAGAGTCTCATGAGGTTGGGGTGGAGGGAGAAATCAGGTAAATGAAAAAAAAAATGTGCAATGTTTGTTTATTTTTTTTTACTTTTTTTTACGTATCTTTAAAAATGTAATCCTTTACCAGCTGAAGTGGGATTTCTGCACAAAAAGGTTTCATTTTGTTGTCCTAAACAATGGCCCTACAAGGTAGGTTGGGGCAGATCATGATGTGCAAAATCACCCAGCGAGCTTGCTGAAGCAGCTGCATCTCCACAGGCTGTCTGTCTTCAGCTCATAAATTTCAAAATTCCAACCGCAATGATCATCAAACTGGAAGCTAAGCAAAACAGCCACATTACATATTTAGAGTTGATTTGTTTGGGGAGAGAAGGCGGGGGGGGGAGTTTCCCTTCGAGGGCTTCCCGTGACAAGCCTATAATGAAATTTATCTCTTTATTAAGTCTCCCCCATTAATTTATTAGCTCCTATTTGTTTGCTGCTAATGCACCGCTTAATCAAATTCGTCAGTGAGGGAAAATGCAAGTTTACCTTTTGTCTCTTTCAATTACCATTTGCTAATTTAAAGATTTGTCTTAACTAAGTTAGCATGCTTCTCCTTTGCCCAACTGCTGCAATTATTTCAGGGGGTTTGTAATGCCAACTGATATGATAAACAATATTTATGCTGTGCTGTAAAACAGTTTATAACTTTCTTTTAATTGCCGCTTCAGTCTTTAAAACCAGAGCTCAGCACTTCAATAATAAGCGTATTAATTTGTTGTGCGTTTAAGTTCTTACAAAGAGAGACAAGCATTAATTTTGTTTAGTTAAAACAAGCTTTGCTTTTGAACAGCAGGTGGTAATTGAAAGAAAACAAGGCCTCATTAGAGTAGCGTCTGGTGGCTCATGATACAAACATAGCACACTACAAAACCCAAACACAAGAGCCCTGAAATAAAGTGGTCATCATCTAATTAACAGAACATGTTTTAATTACCGGGTAAACTATGCAGCTCAGTGTGTCAATTTAACTGATGTACTAAGTGCCAGTTTACAATATCAGAAACAGACAAATAATTGGAATCTAATTACATCCAGGTCTATTGCACACCAGTGCCTCAAGCCCATCTTAATAAACAAGTTTTTACATCAAACCATGAATAGCAAATACAGCCGTGCTGTTAATTGCTACATTGTGATATTGGGACTTTGCCAGCTTTGACTATTAAAATAAGCTCTTGTGCGGATTTCAGTTGCTCTGCTACGCTTTAATTAGAATCAAATGAGAGGCAGAGATCGGGCTGTATTACTGCAATTCAATATATGTAAATAAGATAACTGGCTAATCTTTTTATTTTATTTCTGAGCCTCTGTGCAATAGGAGGTTTAGTTATGGTAATAGGTTATTGCTTTGCAAATGAAGAGGGACTTACACTGCGAAATAAATCAAGAAACACAGGAACATTTGAGGAGGGTGGAAGAAGCCATGCCAACCAAACGACAGGCTAAAAAATAAAAATTTCAAAATATAAAATAATATTTAGGAACATTTTTTACTATTTCCATCATGTGAGAACTCTAAGTCAACCCCTGGTCAGTAATCGTTTGAAAATTCAAAACAGATCAAGTGAAACATTTCCATTGTTTGTTAGCTTGTTAGGTTCAACACAAGATGTGTTGAACATCATTTGCAGTGGTGAATTATCTTTAAGGGGAGAAAGTGGCAATAGAGAGAATGACAGTGTAGCTATTGACACTGCTATTCTCTCACACTGTTATGTGGCGAATGGTAGGTCACGTGACATAACCATGCTGGTCAGGGGTGGGTTCTACATTTTTTTACTACCGGTTCTGTGGGCATGGCTTATTTTGTGGGCGTGGCTTGATGGTCATGTGACAATTCTTTAGGATTTAGCAGAGGTATTGGTCTACCAGACTTTTAACTGCTTGCAGAGCCATACCGATCTACCCATTTGTTTTTGGAGCGTTCCAGTCTACCCATTTGTTTTTAGAGCGCACTGGTCTACCACCACACTGCCTTTTACCGCTGATCAACTGTAGGGCGGCCCTTTGAAGCGCTGCGGCAAGAGTTTAAACAGTTTTTTTTTCCTTCTAGCCGATCAGCTGGGACTCGGGTGGCAGTGAATAGATTGGGGGCGGAGCCAGGCAGAGGTGGTATTTACCGGTTCTCTGAACTACTCAAAATTTCCACTACCGGTTTGCAAGAACCGGGGAGAACCGGTAGCAACCCACCATTGATGCTGGTCCTAATCCTTCTCTATCAGTGTAGTCTGGCTATTTTCAGAGAGTTCTTAAAAATGGGTGCAGAGAAATGTATATAAAATGAGTACATCAATAGCTGCTAATCTTCCTGTTCAGAAGAGGTGAATGTTGTTCTGAATGTTGTTGAAAATGGAACAAGCATGGAGCAGCACATTGGCTTCATGGTCTACCTGTAGTTAGTTTAGAAGCAGAGTACTAGACTCATAGTTGTTATGAGTCTAGTACTCTAACTCATAACAAATTGTTATGGGTAGGGACAGATGCTATGAGTCTAGTACTCCAACTATAGGTAGACCATGAAGCCAATATGCTGTTCCATACTTGTTCCATTCTCAACAAAATTCAGAACCACCTCCTCTGAACAGGAAGATTAGTAGCTGTTGATGTACTTATTCTCATTTCTCTACACCCATTATTGGGGAAAGGTTTATCACAATGCAAGTTCCATCCTTTCAAAACTGCATTGCCACATTGCAGGAAAGTATGTGTTTGGCAGAGCTTGTGTTTTGATCTTGCAATGCCTATATTATTGTCTCTTTATTCCTCTGTGGATGTCTCTAGTTATATTGTCTACTGAACTAATCCAGCAGAACTTTCACATTTTTTATTAAATAGTGTATATTTTACTGTACATAGCCCAGAGTTCCTTTGTTAGGGAGAAGTGCAGTTCTTAAATAGGGTTAAAATATGATCCTGTACATTTCATCATTTTTTTTTTATCAAGTTAAAGTTTAACCAGTGGCAGCATTTACAGTCAGAAAACAGCAAAAACATTAGGGCAAAACTACATGTTATATTAATTTAAGAGCCTGTAGTACAGTGGACTAAAAGCACTGTTATTAACATCTGCTGCTTGCAATTACTGCAAGTTCAAATCTCACCAGGCTCAAGGTTGACTCAGTCTTCCATCCTTTCAAAGGTAGGTGAAATGAGGACCCAGATTGTGGGGGCAATAAGCTGACTTTGTATAAATATACAAAAGTATGAAGGCTATTGCTTAACACATTGTAAACCGCCCTGAGTCTCCGGAGAAGGGCGGCATATAAATTAAAGCAAAAAAAAAAAAAATTACCATAGATATCACATATCTGACTTCTCTTTCCAGAATTGAAATAATTGCAGATGAGTGTAGAGACTTCAACTTTCTGTCATACTTTAGAACCATAAAATCATGGCGTCACGTGAAATGGAAAAAGTCAATTCTTGTTCTCCAATCAGTGCAGGAATCTGAATTAAGCATCCCAGACACATAAACTATCTAGGCCTGATTTTAACACTCCAATAAAGGTAAATCATTACCCCTTTCAGTAACTGGTTCCACTGTGAAACTGTCCTTACCTTTTTTTTAACCTTCAAGTACAAGCTGCTTTCCTACTGTAATTTAAATATATTATTCTGTGTCTCACACTCTGCAATAAAAGGGAATAGGTCTTGACCTTCTTTTATGTTATGTCCTTTCAGGCATTGCTAAATACTATCACAGTTCTCTTAACTTTTTTCAAGACTAAAGATAGCCACTTCTTCAATCTTTCTTAGCATGATCATCCTCTGGCCTAGTCAGAAGATTGGACCCGCTGCAATTTCTCTGAATCTTTCTGAAAGTATTGGACACGTTATACTAACCAAAACAGTACATTTATAATTTATTTTTATTTATTACATTTAATAGAGCTGTTCAAATTCAGATTCATGCCCACTCCAGCATAGCATGGAATGATTACTTTAAAATGGCACTTGGTTTTTTTTTGTTTTTGTTTTTTTGGCAGCCTTCTACTTCGGGCTCATATTCAGTTTGTAAACCTATTACTTTTCAAGCTTTTTGTTTCCACAAGTGTTGTTATGAAGCCAGGTGAACTCAACCTAGATCTATGTACTTGATTTTTGTTTCCTAAGCAAAGGACTTGGCACTTGTCTGTTGTTAAATTTAATTGCCTTATTTTCAGCCCATCAAGATCATTTTGAATTTTATTTCTATTTTCCAAGGTATTAGCCATTCTGTTCAATTTTGTGTCTTCTGCAAAGCTGATCAGCATTCAGTCCATCTCTTCATCTAAATGAGTGATCGAAATATAGAAGAGCAGAGGACCAAGGACTGATCCTTGTAGCACCCCACTCTAGACCTCTTTCTACTTTAATGAAGAAATACTGATGAGGACTCTTTGAGTATGATTTTGGAGGCAGCTAATTGTCATGCCATTCAGCTCACACTCAACTAGCTTGCTAATCAGCATGTCATGAGGTACTCTGTCAAATGCTTTGCTGACCAGCAGATGTCTACAGCAGTCTCATAGTCTGTTAAATATGTTACCCTATCAAAAATGACATAAGTTTAGTCTGGCATGATTTATTCTTCATAAATCCATACTAACTTCTGGAAATTATCAGTTTGTTTGCAAGGTGCTTGCAAATCACTCTATTATTGGCTGTAGATGTTCCCCTTTTTGTTGGAGAATCAAAACAGGAGTTACCTAATATTTCTCTTTTCTTTGTTACTTATTACCTTCTTCACAGAGCAGCTGGCATATCAAATCTAATGGACTTGTTTAATGCTGTGGGGGGTGGTATAATATATGGTTTTGGAAAATGAAACATTTTCAATTGAAGGATTAAGTTTCTTGTGGTCTCAGTCTGAATTGGTGATCCCATATACTTATTCTATAGGAGGGGTGTCAAACTCAATTTCATTGAGGGCCACATTAGGTTTGTGTTTGACCTTGGGGGGGCCAAGGGGGCATGGCAGGTGAGGCATGGCCAGCTCAACATCATTTGTGTCAGGGGCACATGTGGTGGCCCAAGCATTCTGCCAGTGAAGACGGGCTCCCAAGCTCCGTTTTCAACTGTGACGGCCTCCTGCAACACTCTGCCAGCTCAACGTTATTCGTGTTGGGGGCACCTGTGGTGGCCTGAGTGCTCTGTCAGTGAAAACAGGCTCCCAAGCTCCATTTTCAGCTGTGATGGCCTCCTGCCGCCCTCTGCCAGCAAAAACAGCTCAGGAGAGCAACATGCAGCCCTCCCAAGCTCCTTTTTCGCTGGCAGAGGCACCGTGGGCTGGTCCTTTGCTGTTTCCGTGGGCCAGATCTAAGCACCCCACAGGGCAGATCTGGCCCGTGGGCCTTGAGTTTGACACACCTGCTCTATAGTATATAGAAGCAGAAGGATCAGCTGTATGTGACTCAATTAATTCAATGTGTTCTGTCAAATGCGAATTTTCATGACTCACTGAAGACTAACTCATTAGCTCACATGCCACAGCATCAAAACTTTTTCATGCATTAATACAAAAGTCTGTGGCAAGTCAAAAAGGAAGACAATTATACTCATAATTAAACACATTTAAATTATGATTTTTTTTAAAAAAAAAACTTTACTGTTAAACAGATCCCCTTGAGCAAGAAACAACAAAATAGCCATTTCATTTTGGCCACTTAGCTGGCAACTTTTTTCATTAACCAGAATACCAAAATTTGATCTGATTATTGAATTCATTTATTTTCATCAGCGCACAGAGGATTAGATAATTTAAAATATCTATCTCATAATAAGCTGCCCTTGCTGAACATTGAGATCTTTCACTTTTGGTCTTCTCATTTGCTATCCCTTCTTTCCTCTCTCTTTGCCTCCTTCCTTCCTTCCTTCCTTCCTTCCTTCCTTCCTTCCTTCCTTCCTTCCTTCCTTCCTTCCTTCCGCTGTTCCACCTCAAGTCAACTTCTCTGACCAAGCATCAGCTCTGTACTCTCTCTGCCCCAGAGAAGCAGAAACAGTGCTCTTCTTCCATAGAGTGCAGCAGCAGGAAGGATTACACTGCTTGGTAGGAGAGGCCTTGGAGGGCCAACTACACAAGCCACCTGACCAGGGTCACTATTTCCAGAAGCCTAGCTACTTAGTTCCATATAAACTGCCACAGCTACTACCAACGTACAGCTCTACTCCTTAAATATCTCCTGTGGTTAGAACATGTAATGCTGGCATTGCTAAACCCTCTGCTTAGTGCCTACAAAATATTCCTCTAGACTGATATGATCCCTGAATTGGGGATTTGAGACCCCTTAAGATGTTGTTATACTGTAAAGCTTGATTAATTTTACAAAAAGAGTTACCAAGATACAATGATGAGACAAGAATAGTTACCAATTAAGAAAAGAGCATGGTTTACTTTGTGGAGAGAAGAAAAGAGTGTTGTAATTGGACACAATGTTCCATAATTTGTAATGTTTATTTATAGTATAATGTAGTTGTTTATTATTTCTATTTTTGGAGGGTAGCAGGATTTATATGATCTAAGTAAGACTACACTGCTAATGTAAAGGAATCTATTCAAAGCTGTAGGGAACCCTATTTAAGATCTTTTTGATCTGTGAATTTTACAACTTCATCCATAGTCACTGCATTACACTGCACTACAAGATACCTCTTTTTCATTCTCTGGCATTGGGAGCTGATCCAGAATTTATTTATTTTTTATTTATTTATTATTTGTCAAGCATATATAAGATAACAGATAAAAGTATAAACATAATTTGAATATAAGAGTAAAAAAGGAATAGGGACTCTGGTGCACTTATGCATGTCCCTTACAGCCCTCTTAGGAATGGGGTGAGGTCAACAGTAGAAAGTTTAAGGTTAAAGTTTTGGGGGTTTGGGGAAGAAACACAAAATCAGGTAGTGCATTCCAGGCATCGACCACTGTGTTGCTGAAGTCATACTTTCTGCAATCTAGTTTGGAGCGGTTTACTTTGAGTTTGTATCTATTATTTGTTTGTGTATTGTTGTGGTTGAAGATACTCCAAGAATAGGATGACAGTATTGCAAAAATATTTTCTTTGCAGATGTAGCTCATAGCATCATTGAGAATGCAGGAAGTTTCTGCTCAATAGATAAAATAATAAGATGGCTTAACTGTTGTTGCTTACATATGCTTGCAATGTGTGATGAGTATTAACTTGTTGAAAACTATCCCAGGTATTGCCATAATTATTATCAGAGTGAAAATAGATAGATAAAAGCAATTATAAGCCTAAACAGACACTATTGGACATTAAAGTGTGGGATTTGTTTTTGTTTTTTTGGCAAATCTCATATAATATGGAAAGTTGGGTGATTCATGTTCTTTTCCACTATTTAGAGAACAATGTATGAAATCCTTCATATGATTCAACTTGCATAAGTTTTCATCCACTGATTGTTTGGAATATTGTTCATTTAGCTTTAAAGCAGTTCTGATTGCTTATATCAAAATTTAGAAAATCTGGGGGGGGGGAGAATACATAGTTGTAGAGAAATAATTTTTCTCAGTGTTCCTGGCCACTCAACCCTTGGTTGGCTTTAGAATGGGACTCACCAATGATCAACAATTAAAAAATAAGTATATCATATATCATTATGCATTAAAAGCAATAGATAATCAAAAAAAACAACATACCATTGTTTCATCAAAAAATCTGTGAAAAATACAGAGATCCTATGAGGGAAAGATTACAATGTAATAGTAAGTTTTTAAATTCTTCTTAACACAGGTTAAGTTAAAGACAGGTTGAATTATTATGGAGAGGAAATTCCATATCGCTCAGGTTGTTACTAAGATGCCCAGGCTTTGGAAATTCCAGGTGGCCTCCTTGCAAAACAGGCTTGCAATTAATCATAGCTCCCATGATATAATGTATATGGAAAACCATTCCTTCAAGTACTGTAGGTGGAACTACTTAGGGATTTATGTTACCAACTCCTTGAATTTATCTTGGAAATCTACCAGGAGCCAGAGCAATTCAAGCCAGAACACACTAAGCGCCCCAACCTAGTGTGTGACACATCTGGGCCATGAGTTTGACACCCCTGGAATAGAGACTGAGGGATCGTATATGAAGCAATTGTCCATAAATAACAATAACATTAAGTGAACAAATGAGATGCTTGCATTTCCACATGGTAATTGATCAAATGGTGCTGAAAAGAAGCACAAGGCTAGTGTCTGAAAGCAATTTATACATTAAAGCCAGTCCAATGCAGCCCTATTCTGTGGGTGTTATGCAGAATACTTTGTAAACATGTTCGAAAGCATGTGTTAATGTCTTATTAAGACTGTACCACAGATACCACAGATGGTACAGTCTGGATGGAAAAATTTAAATTCAAATATTCTCTCAAATTCACACACACAAACACACACACACACACACACAGAGAGAGAGAGAGAGAGAGAGAGAGAGAGAGAGAGACCATGTATCCAAAAGTAAATCATGTGAATTGATCATTTAGAAGCTTCATTTTTTTGAGCACAGTGGTTTTTTTTTCTTTTGTTTTTAATATGTAAAGGCTCATTAAAAATATATTATTAAGCCTAATCAGTCAGGAGGCCGCCCTCATCATTAGCATTCCTGGTACATAATCTACTGATCCAGTGTGGATTATAGGCAGATGTTTTTTGAGTGTCCAGTCTTGGGCACACGGAAAGTGGCTGGCTTAATGTCACCCAGTCAGCTTCTATGCCAACAGAAGTACCATATTTTTCGGCGTTTAAGATGTGCTTTTTTCCCACCTAAAAGAGGCTGAAAATTTGGGTGTGTCTTATACTCCGAATGTAGCTTTTTGGAAGCTTTTTCTCAGCCTTAACGAGGCGCTAGTGAGTGAAGCGATCTTCTGTGCTTCACCTGCTTTTCTCATTGCTTCTCTCTCTGATGATCAGCTGTGCTTTAGAAGCTGTTTTTTATCCCCAACCAGGTGTGTACAAGCGTAGTGAGCGTGCGCACACGCTCAAAACCAGTGAACTAGTGTGCTGAAGCTGACCTGACTAAAGACACTAGCCAGATGAATACCTGGTAGACAGAATTTTTTTTATCCTGTTTCAACTCCTACCCTCAAAACAACGCTATAGATCATTGCACATCAAAACAACTAGACACGAGAACAGTTTTTTCCCAAACGCCATCACTCTGCTAAACAAATAATTCCCTCAACACTGTCAAACTATTTACTAAGTCTGCACTACTATTAATCTTCTCATCTTCTCATCATTCCCATCACCCATCTCCTCCCACTTATGACTGTATGACTGTAACCTTGTTGCTGGTATCCTTACGATTTATATTGATATTGTTTCCTGATTGCTTATTTGTAACCTATGACTATCATTAAGTGTTGTACCTTATGATTCTTGATGAATGTATCTTTTATTTTATGTACACTGAGAGCAAAAGCATCATGACAAATTTCTTGTGTGTCCAATCACGCTTGGCCAATAAAAATTCTATTCTATTCTATTCTATTCTATTCTATTCTATTCTATTCTATTCTATTCTATTCTATTCTATTCTATTCTATTCTATTCTATTTTCCTTCCCAAAAACTAAGATGCATCTTATACTCCGGTGCGTCTTATACTCCCAAAAATATGGTACTTTAACTTAGTCCAGCACCTTAACCATTACATGACACTACCCAGAGATTTATGTCTCTCTTTCCTTCCCTCCTCCCTTCCTCCTCTCTTTTTTTGTACCATGGATAAGTTACACGAAGTCTCAGATAGCTTGTATCAGGTTCCTCATTTGTTTAGTTTGACCTATAGGTAAGTGCAGATAAACAGCTATTTTTAGACGGGAAATAATAATCCATCTTAATGAAAGCTAATATCAAAATAAAATGCTCTCTTAATCCCTTTCAGGGAAAACATCTATTACATTAATGCAGAATTTATAAGTATCTAATGTCTTCAATGTCTTATAAGTATCTAATGGCTTTTTTTTATCATCCGAGATGGAGTGAGACACCATTCTTGCCCTGTTAAACCAATACACAGAAAAGAGAAAGGAAATCAAGTCAGTTTTTCTATAAAGGCCAGTGTTTCCTGTCCTTCTCTCTTTTTGAAGGCAACGGTGGAATTAAAAATGACAAACCTACCCTTCAAAGCCCTGCAGTGCAAACTATCTATCCTTCCTCCCTTCACAGGTCACAACAAATTCTAATCTTTGCAGATGGCTGGGTGTTTTGGGGGGCAGGGTATGAGGAGACCTACGTAATTGAAGAGACGAGGAAAGTGCTATATACTGTACAAGCCTTTATACGGCAGCTAAAGACTCAAGGATAACTGTTCTCCTCAGAAAGCAGGAAAGGAGAAAAATGAGGAACATCACTGATATTCATTGATTACCAAAATGCAATTATCACTGAGCCACAAGGTCAAGAAACAAACATGAACGAAGCAGTCCTCCTAATTTCCAGGTATATTGTGAAATACTGTATACTAGATAATAACTTATATAGGGCAGTTTTCTTGTTATATAGTACAATATCAAAAAGGTATAGGTACCCCCTCAAGAAAAGTGCGAATTTTCATAAGTATCATAGGTAGAATTTTAATGTATCCTTGGAATATAACCATAGTGGAGTCTGGAATTTCTGTCATAAATCAAGGTGCCCATGTGACCAACCTGATTTGACATCAGTGGTGAAAAGGTGAATTCAGCAGTTATTAAATGAGTGTGGCTATCATTAAGTGAATCCAATGTCTGCAATGGGTGGATTTTTTTGCCAGAAACTGGAAGTAAACATCAGTTTCTGACAAAACACGTCATAAATTGCAGTCACATGACTGTAGGATGCTACAGACAGCTGTAAATGAAAAGCACCTGAAAAGCATCCAAAATGGATCGCATGACCATGGGCAGGGAAGGGAAGGGGAATCTGAACTTTGAATTTCAATCAGAAGTACATTTTAGGGGGTCCATCATAATTTTGAACAGTTGCTAAGCAACAGCTCATAAATTGAGGATTACCGGTAATCATTACAGGTTCCTCAAAAAGGGAACTATAATTTTTCTTCACACTGATTTACTTGCCTCAAATTCAGTCAGTCATTTTATTACAGTCTTAGACCAGTACCAGATGTGTGCATGAGTGACCTATCAGCACTTCTAAATCTAACTATGAAATAATGAATAAAATTTGAATTATTAAAGTACATCTATAAAGCAACCTGACTAGAACCAACGTATAAAGTCCAAAAGGAGAAATCTTTATCTAAGACAGTGATGGCTAACTTTTTCTGGACCAAGTGCCCAAAGCGCCCGAACCCCCAAAATGCAATGCATGTGCTGCCCCTGCGCATGTGCGCAAGCCCCCCCATACACCCCACACCTCTGCACATGCCCACAACGGGGGCCTGCCCGCACCCCACCTGTCTGCGCATGCATGCGTGACCCCATGCATGTGTGAATGGGGGTCCCGCATGTATCCCGCCCCCATACATGCACGTGTGGGCCCCCTGCACGTGCATGCGTGGCAGAGCTGAATTGGGCCAACGGCTCATGTGCCATCAGAGAGGGCGCTGTGGGCAACCTCTGGCATGCATGCCATAGGTTCGCCATCACGGATCTAAGATATAAGTGAAATTGTGTTTGTGTGTGTGTGTGTTCCATACATATACAGTATGCATATGTGTATATTTTAGATTATAATATATAATACATAATAAATATATATAATATATATATAATAACATCTAAAATTAAAAATGTGATGACATCTGAAATTTATATAAAGTGATGAAAACTAACATTACATAAAATGATAATATCTAAAGTTATTTAAAATATATCTACCATATGTAACAGGAGTTTGCCCTATCAAGAACTCGCACATCTTACATGCCACTGTGCAAAACCTATCCATGTGTGTATGTGTGCTATAGTAAATGGGATTTCACCTGGGCACAGCCAAGATGTCTGCTGATGAAAGGGAGGATAAAATTGGCATGAATGTCTATCGAAGAAGAGCAATGAAGAAGAACATGTAGGGTCCTTGAGGCACTTTGAGCTTGGGTTTGTTTTTTGTTTTGTTTTTTGCAGACATTTCATTATCCAACTTATCAATGTCAGAGAAGAAAACCATGTTCTGTGATGTCCATCTCTCCAGAATAACTCAGGTTTATTACTCCTCACAATTGTATCCCTGATGTTTGACAATTTCAACGTAAGATTACTGAGGAAGATAGCTCCTCACTTATTTCTTCATGAAAAATAGTTAATATCTCTTTTAATAGGACAATGTCACACTGTGCCAGATCTGGTAAAAGTCTTAATCCAGCCTCCAGATTCCATCAATATTCCATCCATGTTGTAACTATCTTCAACTTCCCTGGGAAAAAAAAATAATGAAATATATGGAGATACTGCATAAAATCCAAAGGCTGAGAACCAAAGAATGAGAAGGGATTTCCACTTCCAAATGGTTTCTCACCTCTTTCATCACCTTAATTTGATACACGGAGTTCACCAGAGCAACTCTGGAACTCTTGTAAATGAGTTCTACAGGTTGCTTTCAAATCAGCCTGTTCTCAGATCTGCTGATGCAATGCAATGGATTTGATGTAATGTGCATACATACAAAAAAAAAAAATAATCCCCAAATATGTTTAGAAGCATTTCAAATTTGGAACAAATAGCTGAATCCAAAATGTTATTTAAAAAAGCTATAAAAGTTAATGGCATGTTTGTTAATTCATAACCTAGCAATTACAACTATCCTGCACTTTCTTGATCAGAGTAAGTTACACATAACTCTCTAAACCAGACTCTATAGAGACTGAGAACAGTCTAATTTCAATTAATCACATTAATTAATAAAAGTGTTAGGAATTTCAGAGTTTAGTCATTTTTCTAAATGTTACTGTTTAACATAAGAGTGAATCAGATGAAATCCAGCATGTTCTGACAGGTTCTGGAGAACTGGTAGCAGAAATTTTGAGTAGTTCAGAGAACCGGCAAATATCGCTTCTGGCTGGACCCAGAGTGGGGTGGGAATGGGGATTTTGCAGTATCCTTCCCTTGGAGTGGGGAGGGAATAGGCATTTTGCGGTATCCTTCCCCTGCCACGCCCACCAAGCCACGCCCACCAAGCCACCCCATGCTCACCAAGCCACGCTCACAGAACCGCTAGTAAAAAAAATTGGATTTCACCACTGAAGTGGATGATTTATCATAGTAATTCTAGCATAGTATCATAGGGCTGGAAGGGACCTTGGAGAAATACTAGTCCAACCGCCTGCCCAAGACAGGAGATCTTACTGCATCCTGAAGAAATGGCTGTCCAATCTTTTCTTGAAGACCTCCAACAATGGAGCACCCCCAACTCCAGGAAGCAAGCTGATCTATTGATTAATTATTCTTTTACTGTCAGTAAATTTGTCTTTAGTTCCAGATTGGATCTCTTTTTAATGAGCTTCCATCCATTGCTTCTGGTCCTGTCTCAGGTGCTTTGGAGTATAAGTCGATCCTCTCCTCCCTATGACAATGACAGCCCCATAAATACCAGAAGACATTTAGCCCTTCTCTTCTTTTGTCTTTGATAGACTAGACTAGACATACCTAGCTCCCTTAATCATTCCTCATATGGTTCATCATAAGCCTCTAGTCTAGACCCCTTATCAGCTTTGCTGCTCTTCTCTGCACTCTTTCTAGGGTAGGGAAGAGTAGGTAGATGGTCAATTGCCATGCCAAAATTATACATACAGAAATATGCCTTCACATGGAGCATTTTTTTAAAAATAAAAGACAACAATGCTAACCCATGAGAAGAAAAATGGAAAGTCAATGCAATCAGCAGAAGACAAACTCAAATTAAGGAAGTTTTTACCTTTTAATTAGTTGCACTTGTGTATTACCACCGTAGAAACACACATTCTCATTCTCACTTTCTATTTCAGACACTCACTATTAGCTTGGAAGATTCACAATCCTGGGAAACACATAAGAGCAATCTTTTGGAATGCACCTGCATGAAATATTTAAAAATTACATTTTTAACTTTATAGCGTTGGTTATCAAGAAAGCTAGATAAACATTCACAAGGGAATGCACAAAAGTGTGACAAAAATATCACTACCAACTACATAACAGTCCTCCTTCTTCTTTCCCCAGTGACTTGGTATAACTAAAGTCTCTTTGTACTTAAGGTTTAATTTTTGTTGGATGAGAAATTTCCTTCTTGTTTCTGTTTAACCCTAACAAAAATGATTTCACACACTATTAAGGAAGGGAAGGATACCTTGGTGTATTAAATTTCCTCTGTCTTTATTTGTATCACACATCAGCCCATGGGAATGAGAAGAGAAGCATTTTATTTTGAAGCATTTACCCAGTTTAATCTATATTTGAAAGATTATAAATAAATCTCTTTTTGTTATTGTTACAAGAATTATAACTGACATGCTGTCACAGCTATACATGTACAACGTTCGGAATATACATAATGCTTTGAAAGCTGTCACATTTGGTATTGTTGTAAACATCACCCAAGGTTACTAAACTGTTATCTGCAGGTATATTTCCTATACCTCCATGATTTTTCTATAAAATTATGGACAACTTCATAATTTTCCTGTAGATTATTCCAGTTATTTCTTAATACTAGCAATTATTCATTTATATATAAAGCTATGTAATATGCATATATATATTTTATATACATTTATATGTACATACAAATATATGTAATCACAAGATCTCAAGAAAATTTTTCCAGTGACATCTTCAACTTCTGAAGAATGAATAATTGAACTAGTAATTTTTAGCTGATTATACATACTATAAAGTCACTCTTTGGATTAAACTCATTACAGAAGTAGCAGGAAAAGTACCAAGGACTATACGTACAATGAGTATTAATGCTTTGATAGCATCCAGAAAAATGAAAGTATAAACTCACCCGTTTGAATAAGATGGGATCCGGAGACAACTGAGATTTCCAAGAGAAAGTAAAATAAAATTTAAATGTATTTCTAAATATTTCAACAGATCACATCTTTGGTCTGTGCACACACAAAACAAATTGGCAAACGAGCTTCAGGAATTTTGAACCAGCTGTAGTTTCTAAATAAATTTCAGAAACAAAACTCGTTGCTGCATTGCAATCTTCAAGTGTCAGAAAATGATGGATGAGTAGGTTCTGTATCCAAAAGAAATGGGTGACAACATTCCATATGTCCATAAATGAAGACAGGCCACCTTGATTATAGTTTGTAATATCCAGACCAGTGGTGGGTTGCCCCCGGTTCGCACCGGTTCTATAGAACCGGTAGTAAAAGCAGCGGGAGGCTCAGCCCATTGACTCTGATGTCATAAAAACGCTTTTGCGCATGTGCAGAAGAACACGTGCGCACAGCCCCATTGCAAACCGGTAGTAAAGGTAAGTAGAACCCACCCCGATCCAGACCCTTCCCAGATGAAATGGGGTAGCACCATGAAGCAAAGAAATAGAAAGAATAATTTCTGTATTGCTTTTGCAAACAGCAAAATGAGTAGGTATAAAAAAGGTCAAATATTTATGAAATATGTTTGATTCTGTGTTCTGCATTAAAGAGGGAATTAGAATTGTGGACTGCCTTCAATCTAAATTCAAACCTACTTTCCAAAGCAGTTCTTACCTCTGGTAAGAAATATCATTGGACACAAATAGACAATCACTCTGAAAAGTTATCCACCAGTAGTTATGCTGGCAGAAAAATATGTGCCATCTATTCAGTGTTGACTCTTGGTGACCAGACAGATTATATAGAAAATCAGGTCAAGTTAAGGAATGCAGGTCAAGTTAAAGAAAGCAGTTGTTGAACTCCCTTAGTTTTGTTTTGGGTTCCACAATGGAACACCTTTCAGCAAGAAAACAATCACCACCACTCTCTATAATGTAAGGTTGAGCAATTTTAGTTATGTGCTTATAAAGGCATGAGTCTAGGGCTCTTCTGAACAAACGCTACAAGTTGTTCTCCAAAATAGTTTAACGGGTAAATCTCAGGAAGAATGTGTAGGAAAATGGAATGGAGCGGTTGGTAATGACAAAGCCCTGACATGGCAGTGACGGCGGAAAATTCACTTCTGCCTTTGTAGCTGGCACCAGAATAAGAATAACAGAGTTGGAAGGGACCTTGAAGGTCTTCTAGTCCAACCCCTTGCTCAAGCAGGAGACCCTATACCATTTCAGACAGATCTATTTTTTATTTTATTTTATTATTCATATTTCTATGCCGCCCACTCTCCGAGGACTCTGGGCGGCTTACACCAAAGACAGTATACTAAATAGCATATTGCCCCCTAACAATCTGGGTCCTCATTTTACCCACCTCAGAAGGATGGAAGGCTGAGTCAACCTTGAGCCGGTGAGATTTGATCCGCTGATCTGCTGAACTAGCAGTCAGCTGAAGTAGCTGCAGTACTGCACTCTAACCACTGTGCCACCTCAGCTCTCAGATGATTATCCTAGCTCTTCTTCATCACCTCAGATGATTATCCTATCTCTTCTTAAAAAACCCCAGTGATGGAGCACAATTTCTGGAGGCAAGTCATTCTACCACTTTGAATGGGCAACCTGGTGTCACTGTCCCTCCACATCAACAAATCTCATGAAGAAATAAAAACTGGGGAGAGTATGGCCAATCAAAACCCTTGTCGGCAAAGGCAGTGGGAAATGTGTATTGTGAGAGGTCCAACAATAAATCAGTAATTCCAGCTTTTAAATGCAGATCTAGTATTTTTATCCATGTTTATAAACAGCTAATGTTCTTCTCTGAAAAACTCTTTAGGAAATGCTAGGTTGGCTTTACAAAAGCTGGAGCCACTGAGGAAGCTGGATACCCTGCAGCCCAAGCTGAAAGAGACATGGAGGATCGTTCCTAATGATTGGAGGGGAGGGGCATGGATGCTCCATCAGCCTAAAAGGACCAATAAGAACTGGATAGATTAGCAACTGGAACCTACAGCTATACCTACAGCCAAAAAAAAAATGGGAGAGAGGGGGAACAAGAAGGGAAATGTTGCTCTAAAACTGGAACAACCAAAGATGACTTCAATCTGCCTCAACTATAGTTTGAAGATGACACAAAGACTATGTCACAAGGGCATGATATGAAACACAGTTTCCAGAAAATGTTGGGAGATATGATGGGCCCTTCCTTTTCTGTGCAACCTAATGTATATGGTATATTAAAGGTGGAAAAAAAATCTGAAATGATTTATCTTGGACTGGTTGGTTTTTTCACCTCAAAAATCTGGGATTTTAACAGGGCTGTCTAGACTTCCACTGTATTGTTCAAAAAGAGAGTATCAAGGTACAATAAAACATGGGTGATTTGAATCCCCTACTTTTGTATGTACTGTTCATGGACCCCATGTAGTCCTTCTGTCAGCTCTACTTTCCCCTTGGTCCGTAACAGATTGCCTGTGATGAAATGTGGCTTTTTACTGAAAAAAAGTTAGCTGTTTCCTATTTAACAATAGTTTTCAAAGGATGAAGCACCCTTTGCTAGAGAATCTAAACCAGGGATGTCAAACTAAGGCCTGGGGGCTGGATCCGGCCCATGGGATGCTTGGATCTGGCCCACAGGGCCCCCCTAGAAACAGCAAAGGACTGGCCCATGGTGCCTCTGCCAGCGAAAATGAATCTCTGGAGGGCCACATGTACCCCTCCCAAGCTCTGTTTTCGCTGGCAGAGGATTGTAGGAGGCCATTGCAGCCAAAAAAGGAACTCAGGATCCCGTTTTCGCTGACAGAACACTCGGGACACCACAGGCGACCCCGACATGAGTGACGTTGAGCTGGCCAAGCCCATCCCAGCCACGCCCACCCCGGCCCCTCGAGGTCATACACAATGCTGATGTGGCCCTCAATGAGATTGAGTTTGACACCCCTGATCTATACTAATCAATGAGAAAAGTTTTTCACAGTCTACTGTTGACTGTAATCCACTGTATGAAGAAACATATTTGGCCACTGACAACCCAAATGGCTTTAGGATATTTGTTCTTCTAAAACATGCAGTCTTGACCTATACTTAGAATGTTACACTGACAACTTTGTATGTGTGAAACCCTGTATCTCAAGAAAAAAATGTTTTTATGTAAATAGTAGTTATAATATCAGTGGTTGTCACCAGCTAGAGATCTCTCAGTCCGACAGAGCTAATATGCATACAAACTCTTACTTGCCAATCTTTATAACTAGACAGAAGAACAAAAGCAAATCTGAGATAAGGCAAAGAATTGTGCCTTCCAGAGCCTTGTTTTCTGTGACTATATTGCTGGAGCTGCTCTTTAAAATCAAGTGGAATAAGATAGTCGAAGTGGAGATGTGACATCAACTGAATGCCAAATTTTAGCACCATTGAGTCCGAAAAGATCTGAACATATCCATATTTAAGTGCTACAGTTAATTAACTAGCTCTTTTGTAAAAAATAAGCATCACACTATAATACTGTCCTTCGTGTAAATGCATTGCATGAAATTTTTAGAAGAGGAACTGTTTTATTCTCCATTAACATTTATTGTCTATGATCTTTAGTCCTTTTTTCCTCCACCATAAATATTTAGTTTGTTTTTCGTTGATGGGATTAGACACAACACCCTTTTCTTTACAGGGGGGAAAAAAATTCCTCTCTACTTTCTGTGCTGGAAAAACGCCATGTCCCCAGGGCTCCTACAGCATGTTAATATTGCTTGCCTTATTGGAGGATTATTACACTGAAGGATACCCTTGGTATTACAATACATAATGTTGCTTTAAAAGATTAACCACTCCCAGAGATCGCTTCCAAACTAAGGAGGACAAAAAAAAAAATAGAGCAAGAACAGAATATAAAATGACTGGCCAGGTTGACAGGCATGAGAGTTGTTTATATCCATCCTGAAGAAATAAGACGCACCAGACTAAAGGACACTCAGGTTTGATATCACCTAGCAGGGAATAATCCTGCTAGCATTCAGGGCAGGGAAAACCAGGCTCATAATTTTTAGATGTGGGAATAATCACAAATATATTCCTCTTAAATGGTGCATTGATGGAATGGTATTATTCATCTCTTTGAAACAATCACTCATGAGGAAATCTGAATTCATTACTTCCAGTTCCAGGGTTGTCCAGGAAAAACACAGGCTGGTGAAAGAAGCAGTTAGTACAGCCTGTCAAGATTCATTCTTTTTAGAGCTCCAACCTTCCCCTGATGCCATCTAATGGTTCCTTGAAATACCAAAAATGTTTTTGCATTAACAGCATTACCCATTGTGCTTCTGCTAAATGTATTTTGATGTCAGGCGTATGCTTAGCAAGCCCTCCCTTTTACTCTTTACTGACACAGAAAGAAAGGGGGAAAAAATCCCTACCTTTTCCTGCTAAGGGTACACAATGGATGTTTGCAGACATCAGACTAAAGGGCCTTATGACCACACAGAGGCTTGGAATGCATTTAATGGGGCATTAGAACAAATGTTTGCTCCTAAACCAGGACATTCTGGACATAATTTCTGCAATCTATGTGTGGGAAGCCCCCCCCGCCCAACCCTGAAGAATGAAATATTTGGGGGGATATTAAAAAGGCAGGATAGAATATTTCACCTGAAGGAGAAATTAAAAAAACCTTAAGGGAGGCAGAAACCAGCCCGTTTCCCTGCCCCACGCAGAAACTGAGGAGGCCAGCTTTTAAAAATGCAGATTTGGTAATCCATTCAGAAATACTGGGTCCAGAGAGAAACTCAGATAAGCAACAAACAAAAGGTTGACAAAATTAGCTTATGCAAACACCTAGGATTTGCATTTCCCCTTTTGCCTATAGAGCCATCCATGATCCCTACATGGTCCCATAGGAATCCAGAAGGTATAAAAACCCACCCACTCTAAACTCCATTTTGTCAGTTGTCCCAGAATCACATTTGATTGGCGGTTCTGCTTCATCAATAAACAGACCCTCTTTCCAATCAGCCTCCAGCCTCCATTTTATTTCCAGCGCCTTTCTCCCCCAGCTTGGAACGGGACTTGGAATTTTTCTTCCAACATATGTTAGCACATTTGTTAAGAACTATGAAAAGTTGGTGCTATCAAATTGATAGCTGACCTTTTTCTTCTACAAGTGAAGGTTAAGATGGAATCCTTTCCCATTCCATGTGCAGTAATTAACTCCTTCTGCTGTCCTTTATTTTATTTATTTATCCCACATTTATTATAACAAAAGTAAGTCAAGAGAATATACATAATACTCTCTCTGCCACCTATTTTGCCCATAAAAACAACCCTGTGAGGTGAGCTGAGCTGAGAGAGAGTGTGAGTGGCCCCAAGTCACCCAGCCAGCTTTCATGCAAGACTAGAACTCCAGTCTCCTGGTTCCTAGCCTGGTGGCTTAACCACTGGACCAAACTGATACTCTTCTTTTATATACCATTAATAGATGAGGAGAATTATAAGGGTAGGCCAGGAAACACATACAATTCCCTAGCACATGGGTGTCAAACTCGCCATGTCATGTTGCCATCACATGACATATCATGTCGTTTTTTCTCTTTGCGGAGCTGGAGTGGGCGTGGCCTGCATGTGATGCATCAGGCCACCAGTTTGACACCCCTGCCCTAACATCTCAGCATTATGGTCCTTCGTACCCACTCAGTCATTCTGGCATCTGTTGCTAATGTGAGGGCTGTTAGAGGACAGACTTTGGAAAGAATTAACCTTTCATTCAAGTTTACTCTTTTAAAGGTAAGGGGGAAGAATTGCTCACAAAGAAATTTACTTACAAATATATTCTGCAGCCTGCTATTTCAGGCCTTTAAAAAATAAGCAGGAAGGATTACTCACAAGAAAAAAATTATTTACATTTCCTAAGTGTAACATTACATTTTAGTCATCTTTATTTGCAAGCAGATTTATTTGAGAAAGGGTTGATATTAGTTTTTGGGTTAGCATTACTGTTTAATGCTATATTAATGACATTTTATATTACAGTGTTACTTTTATTTGTGCACCACTTAGATCTCTCAGAGTTAAGTAATATATAGTAAATAATTTATAATAATAAATAGTAATTTTATAGTAAAACAAATTTCTGTTATTGTAATATGTTTATATTACATCTTTGGTGCATCTAAAAGGGTATATACAGCTCTGGCTGCTGATAAAAATAGATACTGTAAACCTGAGAATGGGCAATAAAGATCATCCAAATTGGACCAGGGCAACCCATTCCCAGAAAAGAGCAATATTTGTACCATTTACTCTAAGAAAAAGAAAATAAGATTAAGAACTGTTCTGATGTGAATCCATTTAGCATCAATCATCAAGAGTACAGGAACAAGCTGTCAAAAATAGACCACAGACTAGCATTTGTTATAGCAGCCATGAAAGCCTTGAAAAGATATTCCAATGTCGTGATGTGTCTGTATCAGGGGTGGGTTCTATTTACCTTTACTATCGGTTCACAATGGGAAGCTTCTGCACATGTGCAGATCGCCTATGATGACATCCAGGGCGGTGGGTGGAGCCTCTCACCGGTTTTACTACCGGTTCTTGCGAACTGGTCCGAACCGGGGGGGCAACCCACCACTGGTCTGTATCTACAAAGATCACAACAGTACAAGCAACTGCACTTCCTGTGCTTCTATATGAAAGCAAAAGAAGCAGGATATCAAGATGACTTCGAGTTTCAGGTATTGGAGAAGATTCCTGGGTATCTCATGGACAGCCAAGAAAACCAGTCAATGATCACCAAACAAGACAACCCAGAGTTTTTGCTCAAGACACAAATGAGGATCAAATTAGCCTACTTTGGACGTATTATGTGAAGACACAGCTCCCTGGAGAAGGCTCTAATGTTGGGAAAGGTGGAAAAGAGAAGGCAAGGATAGGTAGCAGCAACACTTACAATTGCAATGAATGCACCATTGCAAGACTTGAAGGAATAGATTGGAGATAATTCACCATGAAGAAAATTTTATGTGGCTGCTAGGAGTTGAAAACAACTTGATGGCACATAATCAGTCTTATGTGAATATATATTTTAAGCTAAGTTGTTACCATATTTATAATCATTTGGCCTTTCATAATTGATAGAAGTACTACTTCTTGCCCCTTCCTCAACCACAAGATATTATCTAAACAGCAGGTAACTTTATTTTATGGATATATAGCCAGCATTTAGCAGACAGGACATGCAAAGTCAGAAGCTTTGTTGGCATATGCACAGAGGTTTATTATTATC